>NW_026555329.1:47820000-48332500 GCF_021234165.1 Pteronotus mesoamericanus | reverse complement strand
TTAGTTGTAACTCCAGATTGGTCCTGGGAGTAGATCAGTGTGACTTCCACTCACTCCTCCACCATCTTGAGGTATCACTATATAGCTTTTTAACATTAATTTCGGGTCCACCAAGTTCATGCATATTAAGACATTAGATTTTATACTAGTTTATTTCTCTCCTTTCTTATAATAGCCTTACTCTCTTTACAGCCTTATTAAACTAGTTTGTTTACTGTTGAAAGGGGGATTGTAGGGTGGAGTTAGTTTTGCAGAAATGGGCTTGTTTCCTGGGCTTTGTAGTTTGGTTTTGGCAGCACATGCCCAAAAACACACAAAATGTGGTGGGCAGAGTGAACCTCAGTCAAACAGATGGAGGAAAGGACTCCTAAAGAACAAACAATTAAAATCCAATTACTTCTAGAGAGACAACATAAATGGGATCAAAGGCATGTGAAGAGCATCAACTTCAGGAATTCGGGGAGACCACACTACTGAATCTCACAGATATCCTACCATACAAGTTTATACCACAAAGCCAAGAAATCAAGACAGGTCAATTTAAGAAGCAAAAGCACACAAGAAGAGTCTTACAAATAATGGGAAGACAAATAAATAACCCCCAACTGAAGGGAAAGGAGGAATCCCCAGAAAGAGAACTAAATGAAATAGACGCAAGTAAACTATCAGATATTGAGTTCCAAACAATGGTTCTAAGGAAGCTCAAAGAGTTTAGTGAGATCAGGGAGAATTGGCAAAACCTACAGGGATACTACGAGGAACTTAATGCAAACTGTATCAGCATGAAAATGATCATAGAAACTATCAAAGAGGCAAGAGGAAAGAAAGAATACAATTTCTGAATTGAAGAACACAGTAGAATGAATCAAAAGAAGGCTAAATGAAGCAGAGGATCGAATCAGTGAGTTGGAGGATAAGGTAGAAAAAAGCTCCTAGAAAGAGCAAGAAAATTAAAAAGAGACTCAAAAAGAATGAAGAGACATTGAGGGAAATGCAGGACAACCTGAAATGTAATAATATGCATGTAATTGGGATACCAGAAGAAGAAGAGGAACAAGTGATAGAAAACCTGTCTGAAAATGTAATGATGGGAAACCTCCTTAATTTGAAAAGAGAAAAAGTGATACAAGTCCAGGAAGCAGAGAGGGTCCCATTCAAGAGGAACCCTAAGAGATCCACTCCAAGACACATCATAATTAAAAGGGCAAATATCAAAGACAAAGAGAGAATCCTAAAGGCAGAAAGGAAGAAAGAGTAGTAACATATAAGGGAGCCCTGATATGGCTAGCAGCCAGCTTCTTAACAGAAATACTATACAGCAGAAGCGAATGGCATGAAATATTCCAAGTAATGAAAATCAAAGGGCTGCAACCAAGACTATTCTACAAAGCAAGGTTCTCAATTAAAATGGAGGATGAAATAAGATGTTTCCCAGAAAAAATGAGGCTAAAATAATACACCACTACCAAAACAGCATTGCAAAATAGGCTAAAGGAACTGCTTTAAGAAGATGAAGAAAAAGATGAGAAAGTGAGGAACACAGGTACGAAGGGAAAAAATGAATAAGTACCTATCAATAATAACTTTAAATGAAAATGAACTAAATACTCCAATTCAAAGGCATAAGGTAGTTGAATGAATAAGAAAACATGACCCACACACATGCTGCCCACAAGAGACACATCCTGGAACAAAGGACCTAAACAGGCAGAAAGTAAAAGGATGGGAAAAAATATTCCAGGCAAATGGACAGGGGGAAAAAAAACAGGGGTAGCAATACTTATATCAGACAAAATAGATTTCAGAAGAAAGGTCGTAAAAAGAGACCCAGAAGGACACTTCATAATTCTCATGGGAAGATTCCATAAAGAAGATATAAATATTGTAAACCTATATGTGCCCAACATAGGAGCACCAAAATGTATAAGGAAAATCTGGGAGGACTTCAAGAAAGTTATAGACAGCAGTACACTGATAGTAGGGGATTTTAACACCTCACTGTCAATAATAGATAGACCTTCCAAACAAAATATATACTAGGATATTGTGAAACAATGCGTTACATCATATGGAACTATCAGATACACACACACACACACACACACACACACACACAGAACCTTTCATCCCAGAGAAGCAAATACATATTCTTTTCAAATGTACATGGAACATTTCCAAAGGTATACCACATGATAGGGCAGGAAAAAAAGCCTCAACATATTCAAGAGAATCGAAATCATAACAAGCATTTACTTGGAGCACAAGAGCTTTAAACTAGAAACCAGCCTCAAAGAAAAAAGTAAAAAAAAAACATTCAAACTTATGGAGACTGAATAGCACGCCATAAAACAATAGGTCAATAATGATATTAAATAAGAAATCAAACAGTTTGGGAAACAAATGAAAATGAATACACAACAGTTCAAAACCCTTGAGATACAGTTAAGGCAGTCCTGTAGTTCATAGCAATAAAGCCTACCTAAAGAAGATAGAAACATTTCAAATAACCAACCTAACCCTACACCTTCAAGAACCAGAGAAACAACAAGAAGGAAAGCCCATAGTGAGTAGAAGGAAGGAATTAATCAAGATCACAGCAGAACTAAATGACATAGAGACTGAAAGAATAATTCAAAGGATCAACAAATCCAGGAACTGGTACTTTCAAAAGATAAATAAAAAAAATATCTTTAAGCAGACTAATCAAGAAAAAAGAGGAGAGGACCCAAATAAATAATGTCAGAAATGAAAGATGTGAAATTACAACTGATACAACAGAAATACAAAAGATTGTAAGAAATATCTACAAATATTTATATGCCAAGAAATTTGAAAATCTGTGTGAAATGAACAAATTTCGAAAAAAATATAACCTTCCATAACTGAATGAAGAAGAGGTAGAAATCCTGAAGACACTGATAACAGCTGGTGAAATTGAAGCAGTAATAAAAAAAAAAAAACACACCCAGCACACAAAAGCCCTGGACTGGGTGGTTTCACAGAAGATATTAATGAAACATTTAAGGAAGAGCTAACCCCTGTCCTTCTCACACTATTCCAAAAAATCCAAGATGAGGGAAGACTCTCAAACTCTTCTTATGTGGCTAGCATCAATCTAATCCCCAAACCAGATAAAGACACTGCAAAGAAACAAAACTACAGGCCAATATCACTAATGAACATAGACACTAAATTCCTTAACAGAATATTGGCAAGCCAAATCCAGCAATATATGAAAAATATCATTCACCATGAACAAATGGGATTTATCCCAGGGGTACAAGGATGGTTCAATATTTGCAAATCAATAAACGTAATGCATCACATAAGGAAAGGGAAAGACAAAAACCACATGATCATATCTATAGTTGTGGAAAAAACATTTGATTAGGTACAGCATCCATTTATGAAAAAGCACACAGCAGAGTGGGAGTAAAGAGGGCATACCTCAACATAATAAAGGGCATATATGAAAAAGCTACAGCCAATATTATTTTCAATGGGCAAAACTAAAATCTTTCCCACTCAGATCATGAACTAGACAAGGATATCCATTTTCACCACTTCTATTCAACATAGTATTGGAAGTCCAAGCCACAGTGATCAGACGAGAAAAAGAAATAAAAGGTATTCAAACTGGAAAAGAGGAAGTAAAACTGTCATTTTTTGCAGATGACATAATAATGTACATAAAAAACTCTATGGACTCCACCAAAATATTACTTGACCTAATAAGTGAATTTGGCAAAACAGCAGGTCACAAAGTCAATGTTTTGATATCAATGGTATTTTTGTACATCATTGATGAAATGTCAGAGTCGTACATTAGGAAAAATATCTCATGTGCTATATCCAGAAGAAAAATAAACTACCTAGGAATAAATGGAACCAATAAAGTAAAAGATCTGTACTCAGAAAACTACACAATATTGAAGAAAGAAATTAAAGAAGACACAAATAAATGGTAACATATAGGGTGTTCATGCATTGGAAGAATTAACATCATCAAAATGTCCATACTACACAAAGGAATTTATAGATCCAATTCAATCACTATTAAAATACCAATGATGTATTTCATAGACATAAAACACACATTTAAAAGAAGAGTTATATGGAACCATAAATGACCCCAAATAGCTGCAGCAATTTTGAGAGAGAAGAACAAAGTAGGATGGATCACAGTACCTGACATTAACCTACATTAGAAGGCCACTGTAATCAAAAAAGTCTGGTACTGACATAAGAGACACATAGATATATGGAACAAAAGAGAGAGAGCTCAGAAATAAACCCATGTCCCTATGGTCAATTAATATTTGACAAAGGGGGCAGAAGCTTAAAGTAGAGTAAAAATAGCCTCTTCAACAAATGGTGTTGGGAGACCTTGACAAGTATATGCAAAAAATTGAAATTCGGCAACTAACTTACACTATACACAAAAATAAACTCAAGGTGGATAAAAGACTTCAATATAAGTCACCACACCATAAAAGTCCTAGGGAAAACATAGGCAGGAAACTCTCAGATATTCTACGCGGCTCCATTTTCACCAATATGTCCCAAGGGACATAAAGGAAAGAATTAAAAAAATGGGACTTCATCAAAATAAGAAGCATCTGCATGGCTAAAGAAAACATCAGCAAAATGAGAAGGGAACCAAGCATATGAAAAAATATATTTGCCAATGATATTTAGAACAAGGGTTTGATCTCCAAAATATATAAACAACTTACAGGACTTCACTCCAGGAAGACAATCCAATTAAAAAAAATGGACAAAAGACTTGAACAGACAATTCTCCAAGGAGGACCTACATAGGGCCCTGGGACATATTAAAAGCTGCTTAGCATCACTAGCCATCAGACAGAAGAAAATTAAAGCCAAAATAAGACACCACTTCACACCAGTCAGAAAAGCCTTTATAAATAAATCAACAAATAACAAGTGCTGACGAGGTTGTGGAGAAAAGGGAATCCTAGTACACTGTTGGTGGAAATGAAGACTGGTGCAGCCACTGTGGAAAATGGTTTGGAATTTCCTCAAAAAGCTAAAAATGGAACTGCCTTTTGATCAGCAATTCCACTGCTAGGATTATACTCTAAGAATCCTGAAACACCAATTCAAAAGAATCTATGCACCCCAATATTCATAGCAGCACAATTTACAATAGCCAAGTGTTGGAATCAACATTAGTGCCCAATGATAAATTAGTGGATCAAAAAAACTATGGAACATTTACACAGTGGAACACTACATAGCAGAAAGAAAGAAGGAACTCCTACCCTTTGTGACAGCATGGATGGAACTGGAAAGCATGATGCTAAGCAAAATAAGCCAGGTGGTGAAAGACAAATACCATATGATTTCACCTATAGGTGGAACTTAATCAACAAAACAAACAAACAAGTAAAATATAACCAACAAGATTGAAAGAAAAAAACAAACCAACAGTAACCAGAGGGGAAAAGGGAGAGCTGTAGATGAAGGGGAAGGGTCTAGTCAGAGAACATGTGTAAAAGACCCATGGACAAAGCTAAAGTGAGGAAAGAGTGAAGGTTTTGGTGGGGGTACAGTGGGGCAAGGGAAAATGTTGGCAGCAAAACAGAGATAACTCTATTTGAACAATAAAATAATAAATTAAGAAAAGGATAATTTCATGGAGCAAGAAATTTAAAAAAGAAACCTAGTAATGGCTCTTGTGGAAAAAGAAAAGGAAATGACATTTAAAAATAAAATGAGTGAAGCCTACTAAAGTACCTGACTGAATTAGAAAGAAAAACACAAGAAGAATGAGTATACCAGAGGAAGAGATGGAGAAGGGAACAAGGAGTATATTCATACAAATAAATAATGAGAACTTCCCAAACCTATGAAAAGAAGTGGACACTCAAATTTACGAAGCTAACAGAATACCTAATGATTTGAATAAAATATCTCCTTTAAGACACATTATATTGAAAATGTAAATGTTAATGACAGTGAATGAATCCTCAAGTCTACCAGGAAAAAAAAAAAAGGCTGTAACCTGCAAATGAAACCCATTGAATTATCATCAGATTTTTCAGCATAAACTTGACCAGCCAGGAGAGAATGGAATGAAATATTCAAAATATTGAAAGAGAGAATCCACCAGGGCATAATAATATATCCACCAAAGTTATCCTTTAGGTATGAAGGAGAAAAACAGCTATGCCATAACAAAAAACAACAAAAAAACTGAGGAAATTTACCACCACAAGAACTGCATTATAATAAATGTTGAAAAGATCTCTTGTCTCTGACTCAGAAAGACAATGCTATAGAAAACCTTTAGTAAGATGAAAAACACACAGACAGAAGCAGCTCTGCTTCAGAATAGGGTACTAAACACTTAATTATAACATAAAAGTTAAAGGGAAAATAATTTAAACAAGACTATAACCTCTGTAACTTGGAAATGAACACACATCATGAAAAGTGATAATTTGTGACAGCAAAAACATAAAAGACATGGAGAAAATGGGCTAAGCCTGCACAAGTGAATGAAGATGCAATAAGAAAAAAATGACGTATATTTAAATCATTTTTACACAAACCTAATGGTAACAGCCAGACTACATCTAGAGCTGAGACAAATAAAGTCATAGAAAACCCCCAAACTGAAATAGGAGACAGAAGCACAAGAGAAAAGAAACAATGGAGATACAACACAACTAGAAAACAAAACATAAAATGGCTGTAGAAGGCTCTCATATATCAATAATCATTCTAAATATAGACAGACTGAACTCAACAATCACAAGGCACAGAGCAGTGGAGTAGATTTAAAAGAAGGCTAAATTATATATTACCTTTAAGAGATCTAGCACCACTAATAAAAAAAAAATAGGGTCAAAGTTAACTGGTGGAAGATGGTACTCCAAATGGCATCCAGAGGAAAGTAAGTGTAGCCATACTTTTACCAGATAAAATGGATATCATGATACAAAGCTAACAAGAGGCAAAGATGGACATTTTGTAATCATAACGGGGCAATTCATCAAGACGTAACACTTCTCAATACTTATATACAACCTGGAAGAACCAAAATATATAAAGCAATTACTAACAGACTTAGAGCTAATACCCCATTGACTTCAACTGATAGGTCATTAGGACATAAAGTCAATAAGCAAATATTCGCCTTAAACAACACATTAGACCAAATGGGCATAATCAATACTCATAGAACTTTCAATTCCAAATGACAGAACATTTATTCTTCACAAATACGCAAGGAACGTTTTCAATGATAGACCATATGTTGTAGTACAAAACTAGTCTCAATAAATTTAAGAAGACTGAAATCATGTCAAGCATATTTTTCAACCACAACAGTATGAAACTAGATATTACTAAAAATGAAAGCTAGTAAAACCATTAATATATTGTTGAGAACCATCCTGCCTGGTTTCAGGGACTGTAGCTTCACCAACAGGCAAGAGAGCCCCAAGACTGGAGCTGAGCAAGGAGACCTTGGGAAAATAGGCCACTGAAGAAACAAAACCTGTCCCCCTGGTAGGATTGCAGCCCCCACCTCCCTCACATCATTGTGCTTGTCCTCGGAAGATGGCTGGTTAGGTAATGATGGGTAAGACCCCTTGATGGCAGGGGCAACCCAAGACAGGCACAGTCACATAGGGGCCATCAGAGAAGGACTTGGCTGACACAGAAAAAGACCCTCACCTGTTGGCTTTTTCAAGGCCAGAGTCCTCAATCTGTCTGAAAGAAGTCTCCTTATCTCTTGGCTGCTCTGCTCCATCCGCCTGGCTCAGGCTTAAAACAATATTAAAGGTAGGTACAGCCCTAAACTGGATCAGGCAGTTCCCAGGGACAGTTAGGCCTGGGGGTGGGGGATGGGTGGAGGAGGAAAAGGAATTCATTAAATCCTATGAAACTTACTTTGCTAAGAATGCCCTTGAGTTAATGAGTACTGATGTTTGGGGTTGAGCATTGAATGAAATCAGTTTCCCAGGTTTCAGGGCTGAATGGGTGCCACCCTGTCTACCAGACCCTGACCTGAGGTAAATCTCTGTGTTCCTTCAATTGTTAGCTATGATCTCTATCTGTTTTCTGTAAACATGGCCTTTGGACATTGATTGATGAGCTTTGCATTTATGCTGTATACTCCTGTGCATATGGTTTTCAATAAAAGCCACTTCAAGAGAAGGGCTTGGGGCATTCTCCACTAGAGGGAATCACCACCCCCTTTCCTGGCATACTGAGATATGTCTTGAATGAATTATTTTATTTTCACCATCCACAGCAAGCTGGGGGCTCTGTGGTAACGGGTACCCCCATCATCTGACACCCAATGTGGGGTCTCCCCCTCATCTGGTGCCCAACATGGGGTCCCCCTCCATATATGAAGATTAAACAACATGCTACTAAAAATTATTGGCTCAAAGAAAAATGAGACCAAAAGATATATAGAGACAAATCATAATGAAAATACAACATCCTAAAATTTGGGGAATGCAGGAAAAGTGGTACTAAGAAGGAGATTACAGAATTATAGGCCTACCCCGAGAACCAAGACAAATCTCAGATAAATAATTGAACATTAAACCTTAAATAACTAGAAAAAGAAAAACAAATGAGCCCAAAATCAGTAGAAGGAAGGAAATAAAAATTAGAATAGAAGTAAATGAAACAGAGAGGAAAAACGCAGCAGAAAAAAATTAATGCTTAGCATAATAATCTCCAGGTCCATACGTGCTGTTACAAAAGATAAGAGTTCTTTCTTTTTTTTTTGTCTGCCTAGTATTTCATTGTGTAAATGTACCATAGCTTTTTTCCCCACAAATCTACTGCCAGTTGGTGAAGAACAAATGCCACATGATGTCACTTATATGTGCAATCTAATGAACAAAACAAACTTATGAACAAAATAGAAACAGAGACATGGATACATGGAACATACTGACAGCTGTTAGAGGGGAGGAGGATGAAGGGGAGTGGTTTAAAGAAGGTGAAGGGAGTAGCTAAACAACATATATGCATAACCCATAGACATAGAAAACAGTGTGGTGATGGCCAGAGGGATGAGAGGGTGAAGGCAGAGGGAGGTGAGCAAAGAGGGGAAAAAGAAGGACATCTGTAATAGTGTAAACAACAAAAATAAAGGATAAATAAATAAAATTAATGCTATAAAAAACTTTGCTTTGAAAAAAGAAGTAACTCAAAGATATAGACAATGTACTGACGACGGGGGAAGAGAGGGTGAGGGATGGGTGGAGGAGGAAAAAGGTGAGGGGAAATAGGAACATCTGTATTAGTGTCAACAATAAAAATAAAGGGAAATAAATGAACAAAAATACCAAATAAATAAATAAATAAAATTGGCAAACCTCTGGCTAGACTCACTACGAAAAAATAAGACTCTAATAAATAAAACTAGATATGAAAGGGGAGTTAAAATGAACACCACAGAAATACAAAGGATTATAAAAATATTATAAAAGGCTATATGTCACTAAATTCAATAACCTAGAAGAACTGGACAAATTTTCAGAAATACATAACCAAAAATAAGCAAGCAAATATAACCAGACATTGAAATAAAGAACTGACAGTAACTAGAAGGGTGGGAGGAGGGTAGTAGAGGATAGAAGGGGAAGGGTTGTCAAGCAAGGAACATGTATAAAGGATTAATGGACAAAGACAACAAGTGGGGGGAAGATTGAATGTGGGAGGTGGGGATAGGTGGGGTGGAGGAAAGTGGTGGTGGGAAAATGGAGACAACTGCACTTGAACAATAAAAAAAGGTGAAAAAAAATAGAAATATATAACCTTCCTAGACTTATCAATGGAAAATATAAAAAAAACTAAATGGACAGATTACTAGTAAGAAAATTGAAATTGTAATCAATAACCTCCCCTTTTCCTAAAGAAATGTCCAGGACCAGAGGGCTTCACTGATAGATTCTATCAAACACTCAAAAAAGATTTAATGCCTATTCTTCTCAAACTGTTCTAAAATATCGAAGAGGTGAAAATACTTCCTAACTTTTTTTATGAGATCAATATTACCCTGATACCAAAACTAGATGAGGATAACACACAAAAAGAAAGTTACAGTCCAATATCTCTAATGAACTTGGGGTCAAAAATCCTAAATAAATGACTATCTAATCAAATATAGCAATGCATTAGAAGAGTAATACATCACAGTCAACTTGTGTTCATTCCGGGGATGCAAAGATGCTTCAACATATGCAAGTTGATCAATGTAATACACCACATTAAAAAATAAAATATAAAAATTATATAATTATACTAATAGAAGCAGAAAAAGCATTTGACAAGATACAATATTCATTTTTGATTAATATTTCATAAAATGAACATAGAAGAAAAGTACCATAATAAAGAGCATAATATGTCAAATCCTCAGCTACTACCATATTTACTGGTAAAAAAATGTAAACTTTTTCTCTAAGATCAGGATCCAGACAAAGATATTCACTCTTGCCACTATTATTCAACCAGTATTCAAGTACTGGAAGTCCTAGCCAGAGCAATCACAAAGAAAATGAATAAAAAGCATCTAAATTGGGAATGAAGTAAAACTGTCCCTATTTGCAGATGACAAGATTCTCTATATTGAAAACCCTAAAGACTCTACCAAAAGACAACTAAAAGTAGTAAACAAGTACAGTAAATTTGCAAAATACAAAATAATTTTCCAAAAAGGTGTTGAGTTCCTAATAATCACAAATTATTAGAAAGAGAAATGAAGAAATCCTATTTTCAATCGTAAAATACCTATGAATAAAGGTAACAAAGGAAATGAAGGACTTTTATACTGAAAATTACAAGACATTGTTCAAAGAAATTAAAGACATCAAGAAATGAAAAGATATTTCATGTTCATGAATTGGAAGAATTAACATTGTTAAAATGGCCATATTACCTAAAGCAACATACAGATTTAATGTACTCCCCATCAAAATTCCAATGCATTCTTCACAGATATAGAACAAAAAATTCTCAAATTTGTATGAAACCACAAAATACTCTGAATAACAAAAGAAATTATGGGAAAAAAATCAAAGTCAGAAGTATTATCCTCCCTGACTTCAAACTACATTACAAAGCTAAAATAATCAAAACAGACCAACAGGACAGAATTGAGAGCTCAGAAATAAAACCGCACATATATGGGCAACTAGTTTTTGACAAAGAATCCAAAAACCTACAATGGAGGAAAAAAAGAGTCTTTTCAATAAATGGTGTTGGGAAAACTGAAAAGCCACATGCAAAAGAATAAATCTAAACTGCTATATGACACCATATACAAAAAAGAACTAAAATGGATTAAAAATTTGAATATTTATAAGTGAAACAATAAAATACACTGAATAGGAGATAGGCACTAAATCTGTGAGCCTTGGACTCAGGGGTTCTTGTGAACTTGAGCCCAAAGGCAAGGGAAGTAAAAGAGAAAATAAATGAATGGGATTGCATAAAACTAATGTTTCTGTACAGCAAAATAAACCATCAACAAAACAAAAATGAAACTGCCTAAATTGGAGACAATATTTGCCAATGATAATTCTGATAAGTGAATATTCAAAATAGTATATAAAGAACTCATACAACTCAACAACAAAAAACCTCTAAAATTTGAAAGAAATGACCTGAATATACACATTCCCAAGGAACACATACTGACAGCCAAAAGATATATGAAATGATGCTTAACATTACTATTGGTAAGGGAAACACATATCAAAACCACTATGAAATACCACCTCACACCTATTATAGTGGCTATTATCAACAAAACAAGAAATAACAAGTTTTGGAGAGAATGTGGAGAAAGATGGACCCTCATATATTGTTAATAGGAATGTAAATTGGTGCAGCCACTATGGAAAACAGTACGGAGTTTCCTCAGAAAAATTAAGAGTGGAGCTAACATATGATCCAGAAATCCTTCTTCTGAGTGTCTACCTGAAAAATTTGAAAACACTAATTCATAAAGATATAGGTACCTTATGTTAATTGCTGTATTATTCATAACAGCTAAGACATAGAATAACTTTAGTGTCCTTTGATGGATGAGTGGATAAAGATGTGGTATGTATGTACAGTAGAATACTACTCAGCCATAAAAATGATGAAATATTGCCATTTGCAATGACATGGACAGATCTATAGGGTATTATGTTAAGTGTAATAAGTCAGATGGAAAAGTACAAGAAATATATGATTTCACTCATATGTGGGATATAAAACAAAAAACAACAAATGCACAAACATAAATATACAAACAAACAAACAAACAAAAACCTAATTCATAGATTACAGAGAACAAAATTGTGGCTACCAGAGGGGATGTGGGTTCAAACACATGGTGACAAAAAGATATTAGTCTTCTGATGGCGAAAATTCAATAGAGTATACCACTGTCACATTATAAAGTTGTATACCTGAAACTTATATTAATGTTATTAACTAATGTTACTCCAATAAGTTTAATAAAAAAATTTAAAAAAAGATTCTCTCCTTCCCCAGTGTATTCTTAATAAAAAAAAATGCACTGAATATATTGAGAAATGTCTTCACAGATGTGTTAAAGATACATAAATAAATTCTAGACATATATTTTCAGTAAAGGTACACGTATAACCCTCATTTTCAATAGGTAATAATGAATGCAAAATGGACTTGCTCTTTTAAACAGTATTTTTTACACTCAACTGGCCATTCCTTGTTTAATGTCTATTATTCTATTTTCTATACTGGCTACTCCTCATGTGGTATATCATATCCTTGTAAAATTCTGCAAAGTAAACATTATTAACCCCAGTTTGCAAACAGGGAATCTGACGATCAGAGTTTTTCCAAAATTTTTGACAGAAGATAGAACCAAGATTCTAAGCAATGTTTGACTATGAAACACTTACTGCTCCTATACAATTAGCCTGCATCCAATATTTTGATTTTGGTTGGTCATCTTGACAAAACTTTATGGAATAAGTAACTTGGTTAGCTTAAAACTGGTATTTGTGATGATTAACTTTAATGCAACTTAAAATTTTAATAAACCCCTAAGTTCTAGAGAATTATAGTGAGTTTTCTACAATGATTCTACATATTGTTTTTCCTTAGGAACCTTACAGAATAAACTATTAAACTAAGTAACTATAATTTTTCATATTGGAGTACATTCACCAGATATATGAGGTTTGGTATAGAGTATTTCTACTCTATTATATTGGCAAACTATGCCAAAATAGGCGTTAAAACTACTAGGAATTTTGAAGGTGACTTTATGAGATATTTATAAAGAGCTCAAATATCCAGACAAAAAAGGAAATAAACTCTGTCTTTCATACCAGTATACAAGTAACTCATAGAATTCAGAAGTGATGAAATCCTGTCCTGCAAAGTTCAGAAATTTCAATTAAGTCCCAAAGTGGTGACCTAAGGGCATATGTGATATTGCAGATGACAAAGTAGAACAGATTACTTAGAGAGATAATAGCTGGTTTTTCTTTGGGTCCCACTTCCATACTCATGCAGACGAAAATAACAACCTTTCATATAGAGATACGCTACCAGTTTACTATGTGTATGCAGCAGTCTTTGAACTGCTCTTCTGGAAATAGTAGAAATGTAGATCCATTCTATTTCTTTCCTGGTCTTTCTATTTGCCCACGTCTTACTTGAAGGACCAGGGAATTGAATTGATACCACTTTGGAGGACTTTTTACTTTTATGTTATCAGAACTCAACTCTATTCAGCTGGTTTAGCCAGACACCAATATTTAGAAGCCAGTAGTTTTGCAAGAGCACTGTCTAATTTCTATTAAATGATTATAATGCAAAGTGATGCAGAAAATTTTGCTGATTATTAACAGCATAGGCAATATTGAGTCTCTATATTTCTCTTTTTTCTTCATGAATTATAAAATATTTAAAGCCTTTCTGGGACTAAAATGATACGGCTCTTTTCCTTGAAAGGAATTGTGTCAGTCTTCTTTATATGTGTTTAAAATGTTTTTAATGCTGAAAAGACAGGTTTCTCAAAGATCACTTAACTGTAGGTTATCTAAGTGATAAGTTTCAGAGAGATTGGGAAGCAGATCTGATAAGAGATCTTGAAAGGCATGGTTGTGCACTGAAATCAGGCATGTCCTCTGTCACACCCTAAGCCAAAGTGTCTAATCATCTATGGGTTGCCCCCACACCATATAACAGAGCTTTGAAACAGGAAAAGACTCACTTATATTCCTGGTTGTCATAGGAATTTCTTGTGTTGGAGATATGCTTAGGGAATAGTGGTGCTTGTTTCTTCAGGTCACCTGCTCACTGGCAACTAAGACAGGTTGAAAACTTTAGGAACCAGATGAAGCCTAGCTACTCTGAAGGCAAATGACTGAGTGATGAATATGTTTTAAGCTGACTGTGAATTAGATGGAGGAAACAAAACGGAGTAGAGGTAGGGCTTGTGGGTTCCCTGAGCCATATGAACATCTGCCAAGGGTTACTGAGTTGATTGCAAAAGGGGATTTGATGGCCTAGAGACTAGAACCAGAAAATGGAAGGGTTATAAAAGACATTCTCCAGGTAGGGGCCAGGAATTCACAGGTATGAAGATGATTTCAGGTAGGATTGGAGGAGATTCTGAGATTCTAAGATTTGGCTAGAATTTAGTAGGCACTAGGGTTCTTGCATTGCTGAAGTGGTGCTACATGGCTTATTTTGAGGGACATCTGATATCAACTGAGTGGCTGATTTGGATCTCACTGAAAACATGATGCTAACATTTGCTTTCCTAACTGCTAACAATGACTAGAAGAATAAATTCGCTATTTAAAACCTAAATTACATTACTCATTGAATTCCCTGGCATTTGACACTTTTTATTTTAATGTTTCTCAGAGGTATGTGTGAGAGAGTGAGAAAGAGAGAGGCAGGGAGAGGAGAACCCCTAGTGACCAGCCTCTTCCTCAACATGCTATAACTATTGTTTTGGGACTGAGAAAAGCTCAGATGGCAATAAGAACTACTTTTTTTTTATTACTTTGTTCTCCCTTTTATTTTATTGTTCAAATACATTTGTCTCCATTTTCCCGCCACCAATTTCCCCTGTCCTACCCACTCTCACCTCCCACCCTCAATCCTTCTCCAGTTGGCTTTGTTCATGGGTCCTTTATACATGTAATAAGAACTACTTTTAAGATTTCTTTTCCTTTTCATGTTGAGATAGCTTGAATCATAATTTTAAATGTGAAAATTTCAAACACTTAGCTCTGCAGACAAAAGAAAAGACATATGCTCAGAAAATAGTTTTAGTGTATGGTAAATGAGTTTCTCTTGTGTTTTGCAAATTGGAAATGTAAACTGGTGATTTTTTTTTAAAGCTGTGATTGGAACATGCCGATTTTAGACTAACAGTTAGCTAACACTTTCCTTGGAAACAGTGGAGACCTGATTGGACAAAAAAAATTAGCAACTTCAGAGGAAAGTCCCAAATGATAAATTTACACTCATCTCCCTTCTGTGTTCTAAAACTAGATTATTAAAACAAAGATTTGTTTCTTAAGGAAAGAGAAGAGAGAAATCTATGTTTGAGTTGTTTACCATATTTATAATAGTAAAAAGTGGGCAAAAATGTAATGTACAAAGTTTGAGTTAAATTATGGTAGATCCATATGATAAAATATTACTGAAAAATTATAATGGCATGGTACTGTAATGACAAATTGGGATACAGAACTACAGACATGATGATTCAACTTTTTACTTTTGTATGTGCCAGGAAGTGTCTCCAGATGAGAGTTATACTCCAGACAGGGGATTTTAACTTTTTTTTCATCTGTGTATTGTACAATCATTACATGTTTTTTATAATTTAAAAGTTTATTTTAACAGGTTTCTGAATTTTACAAACTTCAAACCAAACTTATCAAGTGTAGGTTTCCTCATGACATCAAGGAGAAAATTGCCTATTTTAAAAAGCAATGCAGAAGTTACCCTCCCCAAAAGCAATCTTCCTGAATAACAACTTCTCTGTGCCATTAGAGTTAATGAAATTGCTTTTGTCATCAATGAAACTCACTGCAAAGAATGACAGAGTGACTTCTGCTTTCAAAATGAAAATTCAGTTTCTCTTCCCCGCTAGATTCTTGTCTTTTCCTGAGGTAAGTACTATTAAACTTTTTTATGTGTACCCTTCCAGGAATTTTCTGTGACTAATGATGTTCTAACTTAACTGAGGTAAGGTAGTAAAAGAAATGAAAACTATGTGTTCTGTTATCCTTTCCCATTAATGTTAATTTATACTACAAATTGAAATATAACCAAGGCAAATTTGCCCTTCAGTGTTTTCCTTTCAGACAGAGAAATGGGGATCCATGTTTATAATTTTATATGCTCTTTCCATAATTCTATGCTCAATTTCATTTGGATATTATGAGAAAAGCTAAGACTTATTGTGTTGGTTATTATTAAATATATCATAGACAGATATGCCACAGTATTCAGATGCATGTTAATGTGTCAAATAATGATCTGTTTATGCATAAAATTCTATGCTCTTGGTAACTGCTTTTAGGAAACTACATAAAAAATATTCAGGTGTGGTAAAGGCTAATGCAAAACATGTTTAACAGTGTCTCTATTAACAACCTACTGTTGGAGTTCAGAGGGAAGTTTTTCCCATTTAGGATCCTAAATACAGAAACTAATTTTAATTTTGTTTTTACATGAAATTAATTAAAAATTAACTGCTGAGCAACACTCAGGAGAATGGCTCATGAAAGTGAACAGAAAATACTGATTCCTGAGGTTGCGGTGTTAGAAACACCTATAGCAAATGCCCCATCACCCATGATATATGATATAAAAAATCATGTATTACTAAATAATTATCAATTATTGCCGAGTCTCACATTTCCATCTGCTTAACTGTCATTTCTAATTGAACATTCTCCTGTTTTCATACTCATGATCAACTTGTCTAGACAAACCTGTCATATTTACTACCTGCCTTTCCTGCTCATCTTACATTTCTGTTATAAATGGGGCTATGACCCAAGGCTCACTGACTCTGAGAATAACAGAGCTGAAACAGTCTTTAGTTGCCATTTAACATCCTTGTCTCCATCTGCAGACAAGGAAACTGATGCCCCAGAAGAAGAAGGAAGGCACAATGATACACAGCTTCTTTGTGGAGAAGCTAGAGCTGGAAGTCCCATTTATCCATTTCTCTAACCTTTCCACTTCCCTGAGGCATTTTCCCATAGAATGTTTTGTTTTCTGTCTCTTTGCTGCCATTTTTTTTTAGGGCCTCATTACCTTTACCTGATCTGTTGCAATGATCTCTAACAGGCCATTCTTTCTGAAGCCTCTTTTTGCCATAATCCTTCCTCTTTTTTGCTGTCATTGTCTACTTTTAAAAATGCTAGTTTATACTGGATTACTAGTTAAGAAGTCTGAGCTGTGGTCCTGAACTCACTGTGTGACTTGAGTTTTTGATATTTTAGTTTACTTCAACGTAAAAAATGATGCTTAACTGGAGTGTATTACCATCTAGGAATGTTTGGAAATATTTAAAACTGTTTTGTTTTGCATCATGTTGGTTTTCGTATTCAATGATGAGATAGGGGCTTCCTGACATTTAATGGCTAGAACCAGAAAAAAAGTCCTGCAATGGCATGGGACAATTCTATACATCAGAGAATTGTCCTCCCAAATGCCAAGTCTTCATTTATTGTGACTATGAAGACTCAATAGTCACAATTGATCTCTCAAGCTGATTTTTACATGAAAATCATAATATTATTCTTTGCAAATTCATTCAATCGACTCAAAACAGTTCCAACTCTTCCATGTGGCTTTCAATGCTTTATGGAAACCAAGACAAAAAGCAAGTTGTCTCTCTATATACCTTTATCCCTTTTTTCTTGAATATATTGGGGTGACATTGGTTCACAAAACCATACAGATTTCAAATGTACAACTGAACAAAACACATTGCATTATATGCCCATCATCCCAAATAAGTTTTTTTCCATTCCTATTTCCTCCACCTTTGCTGTGCTGTACCTACCCCTCAACTGCCTTTCTTTCTAGTTAAAACCACACTGTTGTACGTGTGTGTGTGTGTGTGTGTGTGTGTATGTGTGTGTGAGATATATATATGCTTAATCCATTCATCTTCTCTCTTCCAGCCCCCAACCCCGTCCCCTCTGACAGCTGTTAGTTCAGACCTTTCTCAATCCTACCTCTGCACCTCTGTTTATGCTGTCCTCTCTGTTGGGTCATCCTTCCTCTTCCTTTGAACCTAGCTACATTTTATCAATTTTTCTAAGTCTAGGTTGAGTGCCTTATTTTGAAAGACAACTTTCCTTGACCTCTTTTAAAGTTCTGTGGCACTTGTCTTAATAACTCATTCAAATTCTAATATCTTTTGTTACTTAACTTTGTATTTTTCTGTCTTTAAAAATAGAACACAGATTTCTTCAGGACAATAGTCATACTTCTTTGCATACTTCTTACAGAGCTTGTTGAGTAAAATCACATCACTGCAAACATTAGCATTTTCCACTGCCCCCCTCTATTATTTTTTTTAGAACTGGGCACAGGTATGGTATTTTTTTATTTTTAGTAATAGTTTATATTATTAATGGAAGTTTTTACAGACATTATTTGATTAAAATTACTGTTTTGTATAAAAAAGAAATTATCATATCAATCTCTAAAAATAATAATATGCCACCTGCATGAATAATAGTTGAATGCTGTGGCTTTGTGTAGGGGTCTATTGATTATATCAAGATCCTCCTATCTCTTCATTCTTTAGTCTCTGTGCATTCTTGTAATAGGAAGAACAAGATATTTGTTTACATAGAGGCTGGGTCTTTGTTTTCTTTGATGTTCTGCCTCTGAATCAGATATCCTCTGCCTCTCAGCATTTCTCTCTATTGCATTTCTTGGTTTCCCCTTGTGTCAGTGCAAAGCTACTGTAAGAGAGAGGATGAGCAAAGGGATGAGAGGGGTTTGAAGATCTGATGAGCAGGGTAAATCAGAGAGTGGATAAATTAGGAAGACTAGAGATGGATGATGTACTTTTATGCCCTTTCATCTTTATATGTTAAGCTGATGCAGGTGGCATTTTGTCATTAATGTTGATATTCAGTGAAACTGTGCTTGGGTTATTCAGTCATATCAAATAAATGTTAAATGTCTTAAAATAGATACTCATAAGCTTAAACTTGTTCCTTCAATAGAAAAGTACACACACACACACACACACACACCCATTTATAAGAAATTTAAATTTAAATTTCTATATTTTTATTTTATTGACAATGAACCTGTCTGCTATACTCAGCTTTTATTGTCATATGTAGTTACCTTACAATAATACTGAAATTACTTAAAATATTAAAGAGCTTAGACATTTTGAATATATTAAAATGATATTTTAACTGACTTCTGGTGAAGATTGTGGTGTAGGTAAAAACATCTCACCTTCTTGCACAACCAAATCAAAATCACAACTAAACTATAGAACAACTACCACTCAGAACCACTGGAAATCAAGTTGAACAGAAGGCTGACAACTACCAAATTAAATCAACCACATCCAGCTAGACTGGTAGGAGCAGAAGAGATGCTGAACAGTCTGGTCCCACATCCATGTGTGGTGGATAAAATTTTGCATGGAATACCTTGGAAGAGAAAACTCACAGCCCCACACCAGGCCTCAGAACCCAGGGTTCCAGTGTCAGGAAGCTAAGTCCCCATAACTTCTGGCTGCAAAAACTAATGGGAATTGAGGCAGTGCAAGAAAGTTCTTGAGTCTCACACAGTTCCTCTTCAAGAACCCACATGTATACTTACTCAGACTCACTGCCTCTGAGCTCCGGCACTGGGATAGCAGCTTGAAAGGCACCAGTAGCATACAGGAAGAAAGTAAAGTGTATGGCATAAAGATGAGAGCTGGGGTACAGCTTTTTCCCAGTAGAAAGGTGGGCAGAGGCCATTGTCCCTTTTCTGAACCCTCCCCACAAAATGCCACAGAGCCAGTAAGCAGATGCCCTATCCAAGACTCCATCAATCTGGCTAGCACTGTTAGCCCCACCTGTAGACTCCCTGAGACTCCATCTACCCAAATTATGGCCCACCCAAGTGGTTAACAGTGACTTTTCCATATGAATGGCTGGTCTTTGTTCATACTTCACAACTTCTTAAATTCTCTCAAACAAGCAACAGCCAACATCAGGGAGCCCCCAGCCCCCATATCTCTTGCTAAGTGGCTTCAGGTCTGGCACTAGCAACAGCCAGCCTAGATTCACAACTTGGCTTAAACTAGGAATCTCCAAGCTGAGCACAAATAGCAGCCATCTCAGACTGCACTCATGCAGGGTGGCCTCAGGCAAAGCACAGGTGGGACCTGACCTTGGCCTGCACCACCCAGGAAACTCCAGAGCATGCGCACCCAGTGAATAGCTACAGACCATGTCACAGCACAACCACCCTGCCCCCTGCACAGCAGATACTTCACAGAGGGAGGAGGTTGGTGGTCAGTAGTCACAGACAGTTCTTGTAGCTCACTGGCCTGGCTAAATCCCTCCCACTGACCAGCCAAAAGTAATCAAGGCTCAACTGCAAGAGGAGGGTGTACTCAGCCTAAACAAACGTGCACCTCAAGTACCAAGGTTGGGTGATAAGGGAGGCTGTGCTACTAGACCCTATAGGACACCTACTACATTAGGCCATGCTACCAAGAAAGGGAGTCACAGCAACTCTATATCATACATAAAAACATAGGGAATCTGCCAAAACAAGGAGACAAAGAAACATGGCCCAAATGAAAGAACAGATCAAAACTCCAGAAAAAAGAACTAAACAAAATGGAGATAAGCAATCTATCAGACGCAGAGTTCAAAACACTGGTTATAGGATACTCAAGGAAGTTAGTGAGGACCTCTGCAGCACAAAAAAGATACAGTCAGAAACTAAGGATACACTACTTGAAATAAAGATCAATTTACAGGAACACAACAGCAGAGTGAATAAAGATGAGAATCAAATCAATGATTTGAAACAATGATAAGGAAACAACAACAACAAAAAAAAACCCCAATCAGAACAACAAGAAGAAAAGAGAATCCAGAAAAATGAGTATAGTGTAAGCAACCTCTGAGACAACTTCAAACATTCCAACATTCACTTCATAAGGATGCCAGAAGGCGAAGAGAAACAGCAAGAAATTGGAATGCTATTTGAAAAAATAATGAAAGAAAACTTCCCTAATTTAATGGAGAAAATAGACATGCAAGTCCAGGGAGCACAGAAAGTCCTAAAAAAGATATATGCAAAGGGGTCTACTCTCAGACACATCTTAATGACAGTGCCAAAGGTTAGAGATAAAAAGAAACTTAAAAGCAGTAAGAGAAAATTACTTAGTTACCTATAGGAGAGTTCCCATCAGACTGTCAGCTGATTTCTCAAAAGAAACTTTGCAGAATAGAAGAGCAAGAAATGTTCAAAGTCCTGAAAAGCAGGGATCTACATCCAAGATTGCTCTACTCAGCAAAGATATCATTTATAATTGAAGGGCAGATAAATAAAACTTCCCAAACAGGAGAAAATTAAAGGAGTTCATCATCAACAAACCGTTATTATATAAAATGTTAAAGGGACTTATTTAACAAAAAGAATATCAAAATATGAACAATAAAATGGCAATAAATACATATCTATCAACACATGAATCTAAAAAAACAAACTACGGAAACAAAAAGAACAGAGAGAATCATGGTTATAGAGAGCATTTTGATGGTGGCCAAATGTGGAGGTGTGGTTGAGTGGGTGAAGAAGTGATGGGATTAAGAAGTAAAAATAGATAGTACAGAATAGCCATGGGGATGTAAAGTATAGAATAGGAAGTAGAATAGCCAAAGAACTTATATGCATGGACTGTGGTCATGAACAATGGTATGGGGATTGTCTGGGTGTGTGGAGGGGTGCTGGGTGGAAGGGGGACAAAGCCGGAAAAATTAGGATAACTGTAATAGCATAATCAATAAAATATAATAAAAATACCAATCAACATAAATGAATAAAAAGCAATAAATAAATAAATACATACATAAATAAAATGAAATTACATATTTCAAGTTGATGCAGAATTTTGAATTTGCACACTATCATATAAAGGCAACATGTCCAGTACTTTCTGAAGTACTGTAAAAATCTCACTAGACAGGGGGGCTATATATATTAAGTTGGGAAGTTGGAAAACTGCACTTTGTAGTCTGCAAAATTGTTTCTTGCTGAGTGTCTGGTATCTAGACGGTCCTGACATCCACATAACACTTACAGGTATATAATATTCCCTCTTGGTATGGTCACATACACATTTTATGTATATGCAGAAAGAGTTAACATACTTTCAGAATTATCTTAAAAAAATGATACCTAAGAAGACCCTATGAAAAAAATCATTTTATTACACTGGTATTAAAACATGAGTACCCTTGGTTGAAAATACTTGTGTATCTCAGAGTATATAGATGATTCATCTGAAATGTAGTAAAAAGTTTTTTGTACACCTGGCTTTCTTTAAAACACATGCTGCACATGCTGATTTACCAACAAAAGGCTCTTCCTTTGAAACATATGTCTGCTATCTGGAGGCTTTTAGGTGGATTTTGACTTTCCCCATTTATCCTAAGGTGTACACTGTGGTCCTCCCTGGAAGGACTCTCTGAGGGGGCCGAATACATATCTTTTTTCTTACTAAACAACTTTTGTTTTTCATTTTTTAACCTCACTAATAATCCAAATTTAAAAGCTCTTTATGGGAAATGGTTCTCAATGCCTTCATCTCTTGAGATCCTGATGGTTTTTAAAGAGGGTACAGATACTTAGAAAACGTTAGGACAAAAAAAGAAATTTACTCATAATATTCTCAGGAACTGATTGAAAGTAGAAAAGAACTATGTTTTGACATTTTTTTGGAGAATGGACTAAAAAGAGTATGGGATATAGAGTCAGTATTTCAGAATGGCAATGAATTTGAGCTTAAGAAAGGTGGCAGCCTTTTATGGTTCAGCTGCAGGTAACCACAAGTAATAAAAGAAAATATAAACTGGAACAGCATGTTGTAGGATGGGAACAGAGTATCTTGGGGCTTAGCTGATTTCCCCAGTTTTTAGCCCATGTATATACTACAAAAGCCTTCAGGATCAATGGAGAGATAGAAATTTAAAGTCTCCATGTGCTTCATAGCAGTTCCATCATCTTTTAAGAATTCACATGTGACCAGTATTTTATGAAGCACTATTCCAGCCACAAGTATAAGAATCTCCTGACACTGCCTTTTATGCTTCCTTTAAACTGGACAATTTTCGGTAGAGGTGATTGTGGAGGACAAAAATAGAAGGCAGAAGTAAGGCAACATGAAAATGGGTCTTGAAAGTTAAGTGAGTGTCTTCTAGTCATCACTTATTTTACAGAGCAGTATGGGATATGGGTCAGCTCCCTGAAGAACAGGCAATCCTAGATCTCAGCCACTAAGAAATAGTTCTTGCTCCACAAGAAGAGACAGAGCCTGTGGACCTGTGTACTGTGGGTAGGGGAAATGGGTAGTGTTACCTCTCCAGCACTGTAACTTCGGAGCCTCTGGAGGTGCTGCCGGTGGGTTAGATGATTGGGAAGACGACCGTTTTGAAGAGGGATTCGGGGGTCAATGAAAGTGGTAGCTCGACTGTTGTGGTCCACGAAAAAAGACTGCAGACAGACCAGTAAAAAAAGCACATTGTGAGAATGAGCCAGAATGAAGTCAATAATATGAGGGGCACAGGCATCGTATTTATTACTGTCTCTTCTATTTATCTACTCAAAATTAGATGGAAAACTGGGGCACTGTGCACCTGTTTGCTCAGTAGTTGAATGAAACAATAGCAGTCACTAACACTTTACACTGTGGAGTTATAGACTAGTAATCATAACACTTTATTTGATATGCAAAATAAGATAAATAAATAATACCAGTGATTAATAAGTTTTAAAGAATTTTATTTTTAAAATTTTTTTCTATGATTATAGAACTAGTACAGTGTCATTGAGGATAAAATTTAGGATAAAATAGTAAAAAGAAAATAACCAAAATCACTCCAAATATTACAATCTAAAGGCAACAACAATATATTCTTGTGATACTTTTTCAGTTTTTCTTTTCCTATGCAAATTTAAAATTACACAAATATATACATATTTTACGAAATCAATATCTACAATTTTGCTATAAAAACTTTGTCTATTATTTTATAAGCATTTCAATAATTTATTAAATATTCTTTTAACAGAATTTTCAAAAGCATACAGTATTCAGTTTGATGGATGAATAATGATTACTTTCAGTACTCTAAAAATATAATTATTTCACAAAGCTGAAAAAAATTCAAAAATTTATGTGCTACAATAAAAGACCATGAATAGCCACAGCAATTTTGAGAAAGAACAAAGGTAGAAGTATTATGCTACCTGATATTAGACCATACTTCAAGATTATAGAAATGAAAACAGCATGATACTATCATAAAAACACACACATAGACACATAGAACACAATAAAGAACCCAGAAATAAACCCATACCTATAAAGTCAATTTATGTATAACAAAAGAGGCAACAATATACAACAGAATAAAGGTAGTCTCTTCAGTAAATGGTGTTGAGAAAACTGGATAGATACATGAAAAAAATGAAACTAGACCACGTTATTACACCATACACAAAAATAAACTCAAAATGGATTAAAGACTTAAATGTGAGACTTGTAACCATAAAACTCCTATATTAAAACATGGGCAGTACAATCTCTGACACTTGTTTTAGCCCTATTTTTTCTGATATTCCTCATTGGGCAAGGAAAACAGAAAAAAAATAATAAATGGGACTCTATCAAACTATAAGATTTTTGTGCAGCAAAGAAAACAATAAACAAAATGAAAAGCAGCCCAAGTTCCCATCAGTAGATGAATGGATTAAAAAACAAACAACAACAACAGCAACAACAACTGTGGTACATTTACACAATGGAATACTACTTGGCCATAAGAAGAAGGAAACCTTACATTTTGCAACAACATGGATGGACCTGGAGGGAAATATGCTTAGTGAACAAACCAGACAGAGAAAGGCAAGCACCATATCATTTCATTCATATGTGGAATCTAATGAACAAACAAGCCAAATAGTGACAGACTGATAAATAGCAGACTGACAGCTGTTGGAAGGCAGGCCATGGCTAGGTAACAGGATGGAAGTTTTGAGCCAAAAATTTTAAAAAAGAGAAAAAACTAAATAAATAAACAAATAAATAAATAAAATGGTTAAAATGGAAAAATACCCTACTAAATGGGAGAAGATATTTGCCAATGATACATCTGATAAGGGGTTAATGTCCAAAATTTATAAAGAACTCATGTAACTCAACACCAAAAATTACTCAAACAATCCACTTAAAAAATTGACCAAAGACCTGAGTAGACACTTCTCAAAGAGGACATACAGATGACCAATAGACATATGAAAAAATGCTAACATCATTAATCATTTGAGTAATGGAAAATAAAACCACAATAAAATACTACCTTACACATATCAGAGTGGTTATTATCAATAAATTCACAAACAACAGGTTGTCTAAGATGTGGAGAAAAGGGAAGCCTCATACACTGTTGGTGGGAATCCATACAGGTGCAGCCAGTATGGAAAACAGTATGGAGGTTTCTTAAAAATTAAAATAGAACAGCCAACATCCAAGATGGCAGTGGAATAGGTGGAAGGTATGCTTACCCCCTCCCATGATCAAACTAGAATTACAACTAAAATATAGAAAAACGACCTGAAAAACCTGGTGAAGACTAACTGAAAAGAAATCTTATAATGAAGGATATACAGAAGAAGCCATATAGAGACACGTAAGGAGGGAAGGGACATGAAAAGGTCTGGCTCCACTCCCATGGGCAGCGGTTGAGATTCTGGCAGGATATCTGTGAGAGTTCCCCGAGAGAAGTGCAAGGATCTGAACTTCTTGCCTGGCTTCCCAGCACAGAGAACCATAGTCAGGAAGAGGTGCCCACATAACATCTGGCTATGAAAAGCAGTGGGGATTCTATCTACCAGGCAGATACAAAGGAGTTCTATTAAAAGGCCAGTACAAAAAACTTATTTACAGCCACTCACTCTGGCCTCTGTCAGGGAGAAGATGCAGCAAACTAGAATCATGTGAAGAGAGTCTAGGGTTTGTGGCTCTGGGGAGAGAGCTGAAGGGACAGCTGCCTGAATCTCTGTGCTGAGTTCCTCTCTCACATCACAGAGGCAATCTTTCTTGGTTGGAACACTCCCCTCCTTACGGCATCAACCTGAGGTAATGAAAGAGCATTACCCTCTGAACTCCATGTTGCTCCTCCCTACAGAGCTTATGCCCTGCTGGAAAGTTAGCTATCTGGTCTGGAATGAGTAGGTCTTTCCAGTCTCAGTAGGGTTCAGTGACAGCTGTGAAGTTTCGCAGCAGCATACATTCAATCCTCTTTTCCATGAACCTGATTTGTGGTGCCTCCCCTGAATGAGAGATATTCTAGCCTAACCCTCTGGGCTTCTGAGAGCTCCATCCTTCTGCTTCCTGGTGGATCCATCCTGCTGAGCTACAGCTCTCAGAAAAATCTTGGACAGACTGAATTGTGTGGCTGTAGGACTGGGGCCCTCTTTTTTTAACCCATGTCCGACTGGTGCAGACCCTTCCCTTCATATGGCCAGATATGATTCTGTTTGAGCCTGATAAACTCTGCTGGCTTCACCATGGCAATTCCCCAAGACCCCAACCCAACAAAAGATATGAAGGCAGTTGGTGGGGGGAGTAGCTAGATTTGGTATACATTGAGACATTTGCTGAGTGGCCTCATATCCAGCACAGGCACTGAGTTTGAAACTGTAGCAACTGGGTGAACCCTAATTGTCCCTACCTTGTGACTCACTGAGAACCTAGCTCATGAAACTCAACTCTCACCAGAGGCTCATTCAGTAATCGAGACTAACAGGCAGAGACAGATAGAGGCAGGTGGATGTGATTTGCAGGGTGCCTTGGTACTTTTCCTGACTATCTCCTGGACTCAGTGCCAGTGGAAACTGGCATTGGTGTGCAGCTTTGTCATTCCTATGCATACCAATGCCCAGCAGAGACAGCCACAAAATGTGGGTCTCTTTGTAGCTCCAAAACGTTTGCCCATGGCCAGTCACAGGCAGCATCTGATATTGAGTTCCTCCCAAGAGGCCCCAGAATAGACATGCCCAATGGCCAGCTTTAGACAGCTTCAGAGCAGAATCCAGCTAGATTCACAAGTGACATATCTAAAGGGAGATCATGGCAGGTACAAGACCCTCCTGATGAAAAATGCTGTGAGTGGTCAGCACGTGCACAAGAACTCATACACTATGGTTGGGATGGATCTTAGAATTCAGCCAGCCTTAGGGTTCTCCTCACACACAAATGGACCAATAACAATTAAGACTCAGTTATGACTGGATGGATCACATAACACCCACAAGGGGCATTCCTAGAGAATGCACCAATGGAACCCTCAGGTAACCTACAACAGAAGGCCATCTTACCAATATTAGAAGACAGAATAGATCTACTTAATAAATAGAAACAAACACGAAGAGAAAATCAAACTAGGGAGACAAAGAAACATGTCTCAAATGAAAGAAAACTAAATCTCCAGAAAAAAAACTACATAAAATGGAGGCCAGGTATTTACCAGATATATAGTTTAAAAAAGTGGTTGTAAGGATGTTGCAGGAACTTAATGAGAATTTCAACAGAATGAAAAAGGACTGAGAAACTATGAAAAAATAGTCATAAATAAAGAATATAATATCAGAAGTGAAGACTACACTAGAAATAACAAACAGTAGGTTGGATGAAGCAGAGGCACAAATCAGTGATTTGTTAGGCAAGGTAGCAGAAAATACCAGTTAGAGCAGATAAAATTTTTTACAAATAAGAAAAGTTTTGGAGACCTTTGGGACAACATACAGCATAACAATGTCATCATCACAGGATTACCAGAAAGAGGACAGAGAGAGCAATAGAACAAGAACTAATTTGAAGAAATAACAGCTAAAGTTTTTTCTAACCCGGTGAAAGAAAAATACAATCCAAGTCCAGGAAGAATGGAAAGTCCTAAACAAGATGAACCTAAAGAGTCTCATATCAATATACATCATAATTAAAATGGGTAAGGTTTGATTTTTGGCAAAACAAGATGGCAGAGGAGTGAGTGGAAGTCAAACTGACTTCCTCCTAGGACCAATCTGGAATTACAACTAAATTGTGGAGAAATAACCTGGAGCAAACAACTGAACAATAGGGAGAGAGGAACCTTATAAATTGGACAGACAGAAGAATCAGCTTTAGCACAACCAAACTGGTAAGAAGTACGGCAGAGACTTGAGAAGGTGGGTGGGGCACCCACAGGATGCAGCACCAGAAGGATCTTGAAACGGCCAGTTGGATCTCCCTGAGAAGAATGGGGTCTAAACCATAAGCAGAGATCTCCAGCCTACAACACCAGAGCCCAAAAAGTACACAGATAACAACCAGCTGCAAAAAGTGGCAAGGTTGCTCTCCACCAGAGACAGGTGGCTGGAGATGCAAAGAGATGTTTAAAGGGCCAACACATAAATTTTTGTTTGCAGCTACTTACCGTGGGCTCTGGCAAAGGGGGGGGGGCAGAGTGGGCTGGAGACACCTGGGGAGTGACTGGGGAAGGAGGCTTTGGGGAGAGAACTAAGAGAGTAGCTAGGGGGATCCCAGGGCTGATTCACCCCCCCATGCGGCAGTAGCCATCTTGCTCAGGCAGACCACTCCCCAGAGCAGTAACAGCCTAGGAGGATCCAATAGCCCTGCCCCCAGGAGGGCATTGGCCCAACACTGTGGTGTCTCTAAGCTGAACTGCTGAGTGCTGAGTGGCAGCCACAGATAGTAGATCCCTGGCTAAAAGGGGAGTTGATTGGTTTTAGACACACTTGAGGAGAGACCAGAGATGGAGGCTTTGGGGAAAGAACAGACAGAGTAGCTGGCAGGATTCCAGTGCTGACTCCTCCCCCATATGGCAGCAGCCATCTATTCAGGGAGACCACTCCCTTGACTAGAAGCAGATTGAGAGGACTCAATAACCCCCCTCAGGTGGGATTCTGCCCTGCCCTGTGGTATCTCTAAACCAGCCTACTGAGTGTAGAGGGAATAGATTAACAGCTGAAGAAGATAGCTACAGAGAGTAGATTCCTGGAAGAATCGAACAGACTGCCTAAGGTCACACAGGGTCAATATCTGACATCATCAGAGCCAAATCCAGAGAGAAACAAAAACAGCGGTCTCCTGCCACAGAAATTCATACCACAAAGTCAGGAAATCAAGACAGATCAATTTAAGAAGCAGAAGCAAAAGAGAGGAGCTTCACAAATAATGGGAAGACAAAGAAACAATCCCCAGTCAAAGGGAAAGGAGGAATCACCACAAAGACAACTCAATGAAATAGAGACAAGTAAACTATTGGATATTGAGTACAAAACAACAGTTCTAAGGAAGCTCAATGAGCTCAGTGAGCTCAGAGAGAATTACCAAAAACTACAGGGAAACTCTGAGGAACTTACTGAAAACTATAATAGCATGAAAAAGGACACAGAAACTATCAATAAGAGACAAGAGGAAATGAAGAATACAGCTTCTGAATTGAAGAACACAGTAGAATGAATCAAAATCTGGTGAGATGAAGCAGACAACTGAATCAGTGAGCTGGAAGATAAGGTAGAAAAAAGCTCCCAGGAAGAGCAAGAAAATGTAAAAAGGCTCAAAAAGAATGAAGAGGCCTTTAGGAAAATGCAGGACAACCTGAAAAGTGATACTAGGGATCACAGAAGAAGAGGAGGAGCAAGTGATAGAAAACGTGTTGATGGAAAACTTCCCTAATTGGAGGAGAGAAAAAGTCACACAAGTCCAGGAAGCACAGAGGGTCCCATTCAAGGGGAACCCAATGAGGCCCACTCCAAGAAACCTCATCATTAAAATAATAAATATCAAAGACAAACAGAGAATCCTAAAGGGAGCAAGGGAGAGAGGGGTAGTAACTTATAAGGGACCCCCAATACAGCTAGCATATGACTTCTCAACAGAAACATTACAAGCCAGAAGGGAATGGCAAGAAATATCCTAAGTCATGAAAAGCAAAGGTTTGCAACCAAGACTGCTCTACTCACCAAGGATCTCAATTAAAATGGAAGGTGAAATAAGGTGGTTCCCTGACAAAAGAAAGCTAAAAGAATACATCTCCACCAAACCAGCATTGGAAGATATGCTAAAGAGACTGCTTTAAGAAGATGAAGAAAAAGAGTCTATGAAAACTCAGTTCCTTTCACAAGTCACCAGTACTTGATATTACCGATATTTTTAATACTTAGTAATCTGATTGTGACAATGACGTGTTATATTAGTTGTTACTTTCTTATTTGTTGAAACTAAACCTGTGTTTGTATATTTCCTACCTATTTCTATTATTTTTTTTTAAAAAGCTTTAAATTACTTTTTGGTGTTCTTTATTCACTTTTTGATTAAATGTTTGGAGAATGTTTTCTCTAAAAAAAACCTTTTTATGGACTTCTTGCAAATACTTCCCTATTCTATTACTTGTCTTTTAAATTTTTACATGAATATTATGGTATAGTCTTAAATGTTTAATATAGTCATATTGTCAATATTTTACTTTATAGCTTCTGGGTTTGAATATGTCACTTCAGAGTAAAAAAAATATTATTTTTGTATTTCCTCCTAAAACTCCTCTGATTTTTACATATTGATTTTTAACTCACCTGAATATTTGTTGTATAATGTGTGAAATAGTGCTCTATATTTGTTTTATTTCAAGTAATAGGGATCCATGCATCTTATTTGTTGAATAAGCCTTATTATCTCCATTGATTTGAAATATCAATTTAATCATATATTACATTGTTAGAAAGATATATATGTTTGTTTCAAGAATGTTCATTTTATTTCATTGATCTACTTGATTATTTCTATGCTGGTGTCAAACTGTTTTAATTGCTGAGATTTTATAATGGATTTAATTTTTTAAATATTTTAATGGATCTTGATATTTAAGAAAAATAAATAAAATCAATCTGCATTAAAGAAAGAAAGGAAAAAAGAAGAAAGAACGAAGGAAGGAAAGAAGGAAAGAAGGAAAGAAAGAAAGAAAGAAAGAAAGAAAAAGAAACTCCAACCATTTGTGACAACATGGATGGAACTAGAGAATATTATGCTAAGTGAAATAAGCCAGTTGGTGAAAGATAATTATGATATGATCTCACCTATGAGTGGAATCTATTCAACAAAATAAACTAATGAACAAAATAAACCACGGGCATGGAAACGTGGAGCAGACTGAATGTGACCAGGGGGGATGGGGAAGGAAGACAATGATGGAAAGAAGGAGAAGGAACTAACAAAGAAAATATGTATGAATGACCCATGGACATGGACAACAGAGTGTGAATTGACTGAGGGTGCAGGGGAGGGATGAGTGGAAGATGGCAAAGGGGCAAAAATTCAGACAAGTGTAACAGAATAAACATGATTGAAAGATAACATTAATTAAAAAAGAAAGGAAAAACAAATAAATAAAATTTAAAATGAAAGAAAAATAAGTAACAATGGACACCACATAAATACAAAGGATTGTAAGAAAATATTCTAATCAACTATATAACAAAAAATTGAACAACCTGGAAGAAAAGGAAAAATTCCTAGAAACATACAGTCTTTCAAACCTGAATCAGAAAGAATTAGAAAACCTGAATAGATAAATTACAACTAATGAAACTGAAAGAGTAATTAAAAAAAAAAAAGGAAAAAACCTCCCAGAAAACCAGAGTCCTGGGCTAGATGGCTTCAAGGTAAATTTTATCAACCATTCAAAGAAGAGCTAATATATATCCTTCTCAAACTATTCCTATACAATTAAGGGAAGGGAAGATTTTTCAGCTCATTTTACAGGCCAATATTATCCTAATTCCAAAACCAGATAAAGATATTACAAGAAAAAGAAAATTACAGGCCAATATTCCTGATGAATATAGATGTTAAAATTCTCAACAAAATATCAAGCAATACATTAAACAGTTCATAACTGTGATCAAGTAGGTTCATTCCTGGGTTGTAAGGTTGGTGATATATCTGCAAATCAATAAACATGACATACCACATAACCAAAATGAAAAATAAAAATTTAATGACCATATCAATAGATTCAGAAAATACATTTAATAATATCTATCACTGATTTATGATAAAAACTCTCAGCAAAGTGGAAATAGAGTGAACATACTTCAATACAATCAAAGCCACATAAAACAAGCTGACAGCCAATATCATATATCACGGGCAAAAGCTAAAAGTGTTTCCTTCAAGATCAGGAGCAAGAAAGGGATGTCTGCTTTCACCACTCTTAGTCAACATAGTACTGGAAGTCATAGCCACAGATATCAGATAAGAAGGAATAAAAGACATCCAAAATGGAAAGGAAGAAAATTGTCATTATTTGCAAATGACAAGATAACTGTATATAGAGACCTCTAAAGCTTCCACTGAAAAACTGCTGGAACTGATTAATGAATTTAGTGAAGTATCAGGATACAAAATATTGAAAAATCACTTTTATATTTATATACCAATAATGAATTTTCAGAAATATCCATGGCTGGTGTGGCTCAGTGGATCGAGTGCTGACTGCAAACTAGAGGGTCACTGGTTTAATTCCGGGCCTGGGGCACAAGCCTGGGTTGTGGGCCAGGTCCCCAGTGATATGGGCATGCAAAAGGCAACCACATATTGATGTTTCTCTCCCTCTCTTTCTCCCTCCCTTCACCTCTCTAAAAATAAATAAATAAAATCTTTTTAAAAAAGAAATAAAATCTAAGAAAAATTTCCATTTAGAATTGCATTAAACAAAAATAAAATAAAATACCAAGAAAAAATTTAAGCAAGGATTTAAAAGACCAGTACTCAGAAAATTAGAAAACTCTGAATACAGAAATTGAAGATGATACAATAAGTGGAAGCATATATTGTGTTCATGGATAGGAAACATTAACATCATTAAAATATCAGTACTACCCAAAAGCAAACCATAGAGTCAATGCAATTCCTGTCAAGATATACCAATGGAGTATTTCACAGAACTAGAACAAATATTTCACAAATATGTATGGAACCACTGAAAATCCTGAATAGCCACAGCAATTGAGAAAGAAGAACAAAATTGGAGGACTCACTCTACTTAATATCAGCCTACACTACAAAGTCATAGCATGGTACTGGCATAAAAACAGACTTATAGATCAGTGGATCGAGAATAACCCATGTTTTGAGAAATAAGCTCATGCTTTGTGGTCAATTAATATTTGACAAAAGAAACAAGAACATGCAGTGGAGTAAACACAGTCCATTCAATAAATCATGCTGGGAAAATGGACTGATACATGACAAAAATAAATTAAATAAAACTAGACTACTTTTTTACACCACACACAAGATTAAACTCAAAATAGATTAAGGACTTTAATGTAAGATTCAAAACCATAAAAATCTTAGAAGAAAACACAGGCAGTAAAATCTCAGATATTTCTTTTTAATATATAACCTTTACTATATTTTTCCATTATTGTTTAGTCTCCTTATACTCTCCACATCAATCACCACACTGTTGTCCACGTCGATGAGTCCTATTTTCTTTTTGCTCAATTCCTCCACACCCTAACCTCTCCCAGACTAAGTGTCATCTGTTCTTCATCAATAGTCTGCCTCTGTTTTGCTCGTTGTTTCAGTTTGTTCTTTAGATTCCATATACGAGTGAAATTCATATGGTACTTGTCTTTCTCTGATTGACCTATTTCACTTAACATCATATTCCCCAGGTCCATCCACAATGTTGCAAAGGGTAAATTTTTCTTTTTTTATGGCCAAGTAGTATTCCATTGTGTACATATCCCATAGTTGTTTTATTCACTTATCCCTCAATGGAAACTTGTGTTGCTTCCATATCTTGGTGATTGTAAGTAATACTGCAATGAACATAGGGGTGCTTATGTTCTTTGGAATTAGTGTCCTGGGTTCCTTTGGATATATTCCTAGAAGTGGGATTGCTGGATCAAAAGGCATATCTGTTTTTAATTTTTTTTAAGTATCTTCATACTGCTTTCCACAATGGCTGCATCAATCTGCATTCCCACCAACAGTGCAAAAGTGTTCTCCTTTCTCCACATCCTCATCAGCACTTGTTTTTTGTTGATTTATTGATGATGAACATTCTGAAAGGTGTGAGATGGTATCTCATTGTGTTTTATATTTTCATTTCTCTGATGATTAGTGATGTTGAGCATCTTTTCATATATCTATTGGCCACCTGTATGTCCTCTTTGGAGAAGTATCTATTCAGATGCTTTGCCCATTTTTAATTGGGTCATTTGTTTTTTGTGGTGTTGAGTTTTGTAAGTACTTATAAATTTTGGATATTAACCCCTTATCAGATGTATTGGAAAATATGTTCCCCTATTTTGTGGGTTGTCTTTTTATTTTGTTGACTATTTCCTTTTTCTCATAGTAATAGTTTTTTCTGTAATGTATCCTTAGGCAAGGGGAAGAAAAGATATACAAATGAGAATAAATTAAACTAAAAACTTGCATAGCAAAGAAATGATCAAGAAAATAAAAAGACAATGCATTGAATGAGAGACATGTTTGCACATGATATATCTGATAAGGGGTTAATATCCAAAATTTAAAAAGAACTCATTCAACTTAACACCAAACAAACAATCCAATTAAAAATGGGCAAAGACTTGGATAAAGACTTCTCCAAAGAGGAGATATAGATAATCAATAGATATATAAAAAGATACTCCACATTGCTAATTATCTAAGTAATAAAATTAAAACCACAATGAGCTCTCAACCTCACACCTTTGAGAATGTCTATGATTAATAAATCAATGAACAGTAAGTGTTGGCAAGTATGTTGAGAAAAGGGAACCCTCATATACTGTTGGGAATGCAGATTGGTGAAGCTACCATGGAAACCAGTATGGAGGTTCTTTAAAAGTTAAAAATGAAACTGCTTTATGATCCAGCAATTCCACTTCTGGAGTTGTACCTGGAGAAACCCCAAGTGCTAATTCAAAAGAATATATGCACTTTCATGTTTATTGCAGAATTATTTACAATCACCAAGATTTGGAAGCAGTCCAATTGTTTCTCAGTATGTGAGTGGATAGAAAAGTTATTGTACCACTTTCCCTTACCCTGCCCACCCTTATCTCCCCCCGCAATCCTTCCCCACCTTGGCTTCATCCATGTGTCTTTCACACGTGTTCCTTCATCTGATCAGTTTATATCCAACATGGTGGAGGGATAAGTGGAAGCTACACTAACCTCCTCCCAGGACCAATCTGGAATTACAACTAAATTGTAGAGAAATCATCCAGAAAAACCACCAGAACAGTAACTTCAGAAAAGTCTTATGACCATGGACAGATAAAAGACACCACTTCACCACAACGTGACTGGTAGGAGTACAGAAGAGACCAGAGAGGGTTGGCAGGGCTCCCATGGGTGGCAGCTGAAGTGCCAGAGGGATATTTCAGTGGCTAGGGGTTTCCCCCTGTGAAGTGTGGTGTCTAAACCCTAAGCTGGGCTCCCTAGCTTACAGCACCGGAGCCAAAAAGCAGCCCTGATAACTTCCAGCTGTTAAAAAAAAAAAAAGGAAAAGTTATGGTATATTTACACAGTGGAATAACACTCAGCTGTAAAAAAAACAAAACAAAACAAAATAAAAAACTTACCTTTTTTGACAGTAGAGATGGACCTAGAGGGTATTATACTGAGTTATTATGAGTTAGACAGAGACAGAGAAATGCCATATAATTTTACTGATATGTAGAATATTAAACAAACAAAACAGAAACAGATTCATAGATCCATAGAACAAATTGAAGATTACCAGATGGAAGGGGTTAATGGGCTGGGTGAAATAGGTCAAGAAATTAAGCAGTATAAATTGGTAGTTATAAAATATTTAAAGGTATGTAAAGTACAGTATAGAGAATATAGGCAATAATATTGTAATAATTATGTATAATGCCAGTGGTTTTGAAAATTATTGGGGGAATCACTCTGTAAATTATATAATTATCTGATCACCATGGTGCAGGCCTGAAACTAATATATAATGATACTGAATATCAGCTTTGACCAAGATGCTGGAGTAGGTAAATGCGGTACTTGCATTCTCCCAGAACTACGGCAAATTACAAGTAAACTACAGAACAATCATTATTGAGAAACACCTAAAATCTAGCTTAACAGAAGTCCTAAGAGTAAGGACTTATAGAAGAATCCACAGTGAGACTGGTAGGAGGGACAGAGATGCAGAATGGACCTGACCTATAACCATGTGTGGCAGTTAAATATTGGGAGTGTGGAGGTCTCTCAGACACATACTGTTGGGAAACACCCTGTCTGGTTTCAGGAACTGTAACCCCACCAACAGGTGAGAGGGTCCCCCCAAGGCTGGAAATAATCAGGGAGGCCTTGGAGAAAACAGGCTCGTGAGGAGACATAACCTGTCCCCCCAGGCAGGGGCATAGCTCTTGCCTCTGCTTTGCCATGCGATGATCGGTAATCCATGATGGGTAAGTTATCACATGCTGAGATGACAACCTGACAGATATTGTTTGGATATTGGCAGCGGTCAAGAAATTGGGGGACACAGAGAAAGGGCAAAAAGGCCTGCACCCCTCGGCTTAGCTTAAACATGGCTGAAGTCCTCATTCTATCCGAAAGAAGTCTCCTTATCTCTTGGCGGCTCCCTCCCTCCAACTGGATCAAGCTCAAAATACCGGAGTCAGTCCTAAACCAGATCTGGTGGTTCCCAGGGAAATCAGGCCTAAAAGTATATTCTTTAAAGTGTGCTTTGTTCTTCCCTTAGAAGCTACAGCCAGCCCATGCTGGGAAAGAAATTTATATTATTCATGGACTTTAACCCTATACCTTTAGGCACTCTTATGTTTACTACGCTCTCATGTTTAGTTGTCTCTCTTATTTACTAGTCTCCTCTTGGACCCATGTAAATCAGTGTGTTCCTGCCATTTGTTTTCTTCGAAATATCACCCATTCTCTGTGAACATTAACATACTGATGTAATGAGATAACCTGTGCATTCCTGTTACCTAACCCCACTGATAACCTTTTCAATAAAAGCCTTTGAACAAAGGAACTCTGGGCCTTCCCCACTAGAGGGATGTGCCATGTCCCCTCTCCTGATAAACAGAGAAGTGTTTGCAATGACTTGTGTCTGTTCCCTCCATCCGTGACACCCCCAGGACAGGCTCTGCAGGATTCAGAGTCCCTGCTCCCATCTCAGCTGGCCCCAGGTGGTAACCCTCAGATCTGGGAGCACCACGCTCCCCGCAGTGTGCTCCGTTCCCTGATGCAGCATCTGCTGCCCAAACTGGGGACAGCGGCACTCCCCTTGGTGGTGCTCCCTTCACGCATCCCACTCTGCATCACCCCACTGTGCTATAACACACCAGGCCCTACCTTCAACCCCAGGGTTCCAGTGCTGGAAAGAGAAGTCCTCATAACTTCTCTCTATGAAAACCAGCAGAAATTGAGGCTGAGTGAGCTAAAGGGCTTCTTAAGTCCCAGGTGTTCCTAAAAGGCCTGTTCATGGACTTAGAACTCACAGTTCCACCACTGGGGTGGCTGTTCAAAAGGTGCTAGGAACATATGGGGAGGAACTGAATTGTCAGACATTGAGGGGAAAGATAGAGGGTTAGCTTTCTTCCAGAAAGAAATACTGGAAGAAGCATTGTTCCTTTGTTGAGTGCTCCCCCAACAGAACCAGCACCATATCTGAGCTTACAGCAGCCTGGCTAATACAGTTTGCCCCATCCTCATGATTCCCTAAGACCCTGTCCCACCCAACTTACAAGCCACGCAAGCTTTTCCAGCAGTTTTTCCATACAAAGAGTCTATCTTGGCTCACAAAAGCTGTGGACTTTTCTACAATTTCTCAAACATTCACAATTCCACAGAATCTAGCCTTGGAATGCCCTGTACCTCTTGCTAAGTGGCCCCAGTGCAGCACTAGCAGCAACTGACCTTGGTTCACAGTTTTACCTCTTTTGGGCACTTCCAAGCCCAGCACAAGTATCAGTCATTTGCAGATTGCCCTGTATCTCATTCTGATTGGCACGAGGCAGGGCACAGGCAGTGACTGACCTTGGCATGTATTTCCTGGAAGCAACCCCTGGTAGACAGCTGCAGACCATGCTGCAATTTTACTTCGTCACCTCCACAAGCAATGCACTTAAGGCATGGACTCAAGGAGTAAGATCCTACATAGCAGTTTTTCCACTGCAGTCACAACAGTGCTCCTGATTGGGTTGCTCAGTTGGTCAGAACAGTGTCCTGATATGCCAACATTGTGAGTTTGATCCTTTAGGGCACACATAAGAAACAACAATGAATGTTTAAGTGGAACTGCAAATTTATATTTCTCTCTCTTTCCCTCACCCTTCCTCTCTCTGTCTAAAATCAATAAAAAAATTTATAACAGAACATATGCATCCATATATCCATTCCAGCATTATTTACAATAGCCAAGATATGTAAGCAACCTGTGTCCATCAATAGATGAATGGATAAAAAAGAGTGGTGCATATATACAATAAAATGCCATTAAAAAGCCATAAAAAAGAATAAAATCTTGTTACCTGCAACAACTTGTATGGACCTAGAAGGTATTTGCTGAGTGAAATGGAGAGAGAAAAATTAAGTGCCATATGATTTCTTTTATATTTGGAATCTAAAAAAATGAACTCAACCAACAATCCAACCAGAAACAGATTTACAGAAACAGAGAACATTTTCATGGTTGCTGAATGGGAGGAGGTTGGGGAGATCAGTGAAGAAAATGAAGAGATTAAGAAGTCTAAATTGGTATTTACAGAATACTCACAGGAATGGAAAGTACAGCATTAAGAATAGTTTGTAAAATTGTACTAACTATCTATGGTGTCAGATGAGTACTAGATTTATTGGGGTGATTGCTTAATAAGTTATATATGAGGTCTGTAAAGCAACCATGTCATATGAAAAAGAGACATTTTTAAAGAAGATACTAAATACAAGAAACATTGTACATAGGACAATGATGCCTCAGTCCCCTTCAAAGTAGCCATCCTGGAACCTTACACAGCTCTCCCAATCACCATCAGCTGTCCCATTGTATTTTTCTGAATCTCATCGATGGTTTGAAGTCTCTTTCCATTGAAAGGTGGTTTTAGTTTTGGGAAAAGTCATAAAATGCAGAGTGCCAAATCTGGGCTGTAGAAGGCATGAGTCACCTGGGTGATTTGATGTTTTGCAAAAAAACTCTGTGGGAGACGTGATGTATGAGCAGGCATGTTATTGTGATGCCGCTGCCAATCACCAGTTGCCCATAGCTGTGACCTTCTGAATCATCCAAACAGTTTCCATGAAGGAGTGTTCAAGCTTAATGCAAAATTTGATGCAGATTCATTGCTCTATTACTCAGTCATTATGAATACGATGGCCACACAGTATACATGTTCATTCAATAGCATTTACTGTCCCCACTGACTACTACATTGAAGTTATCATGTTCATGGATGCACATTCTAGTCCACTCTCTTTAGCTGCCAGGTTACATCGATGTCATACAAACCAGTCTTGCTATATTAATAATAATTGGACTTTTTCAGGACAGGCCTCGTATATCTAATCATTTGATTGTTCACATAAAACTAATATAATATTTTATGTCAACTATAATTACAAATTAAAAAATTTAAAAATAAGAAGGCTTCACAAGCAATAATAATAATAATATTGAATGTCAACTGTAATTGAAAAATAAATCAACCATATACATATATAAAATAAAAAGCTCAGTGTTATTTCAGAATATATACTTGTGATAAGTTTATAAAAGTAAAATTGGTTAAAAATATAAATAATTTTGGATCAGAAGATGGTGGCAAAGTAGGTGGGAGCTGAGCCCACTTGCTCATGCACCCAATTGGGACACTTAGCTGATATTCCAAAAAAGAAACTGAACAGTCAACAGAATCAGCTGATATGAAATTTGGAAGACAACATGTGCAGAGTATCCTTCAAAATGGGTGGTAAGGAGGTTTTATAGGCAGATGGGGAAAGTCCCCAGGAATGGCACCAGAAACTGTGGCTGCCACAGGGAAAACAACCAAGAAGAACCTGGTCAGGGATAGCAACCCAGGGGCTCCCACAGACCTGTCCTGGGAACAACTTGAATGCACAGAGCCACTGGGGAGAAACAGGTTGTACACACACATACACAGCTGGCAGCACACCCTAGCTTGGGTGGTGGTTGCCAGCCAGGACAGTGCCAGAAAATGGGGTGGGTATTATGGCTGCACCTGGAGCTGGGGACAGAGGAGGTCTGCAACCGGCTGTGACTGAGATGGACTCTTGACTTGCCAGAGTTGGAGTTTGTGAAAAGCCAGACAGTGACTTGGAGCTGCAGCAGTAGTACCCATAGGCACTTTTATGAAAAGGGGAATTTAGGAATACTGGACAGGGACCCCCCCCTCCACACACACACAGAGCAGCCAAGCCAACAAGGAGGGAAGTTTGTGAGCATGCTCTGCTCCCAACCAATACACCTGGGTGATTTGATCAAATGGTGTGAAGTGAGCTGTTTTCTTGGCCCAGCCCTGTACAGAGAAACAGAGAGAAGGGCGGACCACAGCATGCTGTCGGGGAAGTGGGCTGGGAACTGAGCACCCGAGACTAAGTGAGGCCAGACTGAGCCCGCTACCTTGGCAGAACCTCCAGGAAGGAGAGATAGAGCTCAGCCCCCCAACTCAGGCAGGAGCGGGGAACATCTGCAAAATTGGCTGGGCAGGCTTAACAACCTACAGGGCATTTTCTGCAAGAGTAAGACAGCAAGACTAATGCTTAAAAAGGCCAATTTTAAACCCCCCCACAGGGAGGCAAAATACACTGGGTCTAAAGCCCTTATTTAACTTAAGCCATCAAGACAGGAAGTTAAGAAAGGGTGCAACAAGGGGGGTTCAGAGGGCCACCCAGACTTGGCTTGCACACAGAGCTGTAGACTACACGCAGCAGGAGAGAGCTCTTACACAGATAGCCCCATGCCCCGACCCCATAAAAATGGACAGCTATTTAAATAAACTGGGACAGACTAAGATGAGAGGTGTAGGGAAAGAGGGAACGCACTCAAAATTTTCCCAGAAAACTGAACAATGCCTCCCAGGGGAGACCCAGAGATTTCACCCTCTCAATTGTAACAGAAGTTCCATCTAGAGGCAGGAGAAGGAAATAGGGACAGTGTTGCCAGAAGTTGGACCACACACCCTGGGACCTTGAGCTGACAGAAAACCAGGATGGATCCAGAAATAAGTCAGAAGGCTAATACCAACAGCTGAGATGAATTTCACCTTGCTCTTCATCAGAATTTATGTGTTTTTTTCTTTCTCTTTTTTTTTAACCTCTTTTCATATAGCATTTTAATATTTCTTCTTTCACTTGGCTCTTATTCCAACTAGCTCGCTGCTCTTGGTCTTTTATTTTTCATTCTTTTTATTCAGAATATATATATATATATATATATATATGTGTGTGTGTGTGTGTGTGTGTGTGTATGTGTGTGTGTGTGTGTGTGTGTGTGTGTGTGTGTGTGTGTATGTGTGTGTGTGTGTGTGTGTGTGTGTGTATATATATATATATATATATATATATATATTCATATTATTGTTATTCCAAATCCAACACAACACTCTTCCCTGGTCTTACTCCATTTTGCCATCTTACTGACCTTTCTGATTATTGTAAGCTTTAATTTCTCTCACACTACAACATGTTCTTATTCTTCCTGCATCTAACCTCACATGAGCATTCTTCTTTCTAAGTCAGTTCACTTTTTTTTTCCCCTCCTTAGGATAGTCTGATTCCCTTTCCACCTTTATAAATTGTGGCTAATTGGGAAAAATACTGTGCTAATACTTTGGTATATTTCCCTAATACTTTAGGAAATATACCAAATATACTTATTGCTATATTTCTCCAATGGATCTCTTATTTGTTCACTATTTGGTTGACTTTAAATCCCATAAGATATATACTCACTGTGTAATTCCATTTTGTCTTCCCCGTGCCCCTGATCAATTGAGTTAGGAATTTTAATTGTTTTCCTCTCTCTTAGCCTGGGTTTTAATCCTAACTCTTACTAGTTTGCCTCCCCCATGCTCTCAAAACAACTGTTCTTTACTGTAGATATTTCATATTCATTTTTCTCTTTTGTACAATACTCCCATTCCCTTTTCACCTTTATTAAACTTCATTCAGCTGTCATTGCTATTGACCCTGCAGTGGTTTTTCTAGAATTTAACTCCCATGGGCCCCATAAATTTTTAATTTTACTTCAAACCTCACAGTATTTCTTCCCTCTTCTTATTCCATTTTTGCCATCATCCCTCTGTGATTTACTTTATTTTAAATTTTGTTCTCTCCCTTTCTTAGCCTCAGTTCTATCCCTATTCTTATCCATTCTCCTCCCTCTTACTACTCAATAACATTTTCCCCTTTTCTAGTAATCTCATATTCTCTTTGTCCTATCTTATAATATTCTTAATCTCTCTTCACTTTAATCTTTGCTCAATTGAGATTGATATTACTGATGTAGTGGGGGGGGGTTCCTTTTGCTGGCATAGGTTTGGTTGTCTGGTAATTTGGCTTTATTAACCAACACCCGTATAACAGCATAGAGGACAAGACAGGAGTTGTGACTACCAGTCAGCCAGCTGGAGGGGAGAACCCAATAAACAGAAGCCACTAACAAGCAAGGCCCAAGTACAACAAAAGAGTCCATACATACAGAAAAGTGCAGCCCTAGAGCATCCAGACAAGAAGATCAAAGAGACTATAACACTGAGGCCCACAGAACTCGTAACACAAAGTTTCATCCTATGGAGACAGCTGGTAAAGCAGGACATCTGGAATCACAGAAACAAACAAAAAGAGTCTTCTAAAATGGGGAGACAAAGAAAGAGCCCCCAACCTAAAAGAATGGGAGAACTGTCAGAAAAAGAGCTAAATGAAATGGAGATAAGCAATCTTCCCCACCATTTTCCCCACACTGCTCTCCCTTGCCCCACCCACCACCACCTCCCACCCTTGATCCTACTCCTCTTTGGCTTTGTCCATGAGTTCTTTATACATGTTCCTTGATGACCCAACTCCTTATTTCCCCTGTTATCATTCTTCCTACTCCACTCTGGTTACTGTCAGTTTGTTCTTTATTTCAGTGTCTCTGGTTATATTTAGATAAGATATCAAATTCAAAAAATGGTTATAAGGAGGCTCAAGGAACTCAGTGACAACTACAAGGAATTTAGAGGTAGCTACAACAGCAAGAAAAAAGAAACAGAAACCATAAACAAGGACCAGGAGAAATGAAGAATATAATACCTGAAATAAAAAATATACTAGAAGGAGTTTAAAGCAGGCTGGATGAAGCAGAGGACCAAAACAGTGAGCTGGAAGACAAGATAGAGAGAAATATCCAGGTAGAGCAGTAGCAACAACAACAACAACAACAACAAAGATTAAAAAATATGAGGATAGTTTAAGGGAACTTCAGGACAACATGAAACATAAAAAAAAAAAATTGCATCATAAGAATACCAGAAAGAGAATAAAAGGAACAAGGGATAGAAAACCTGTTAAAAAAAAATAATGACAGAAAACTTCCCTAAACTAGAGAAGGAAAAAGGCACACAAGTTCAGGAAGCACAGAGGGTCTCATTTAAGATGAACCCAAAGAGGCCTACTCCAAGACACATCATAATTAAAATTACAATTTTTATTTCACAAGACAAATACCATATGATCTCACCTGTAAGTGGAACCTAATCAACAAAGCAAACAAGCAAGCAAATATGACCAGAGACACTGAAATAAAGAACAAACTGACAGTAACCAGAGTAGAGCAGGGAGAATGATAACAGGGGAAATAAGAAGGAGTCGGGTCATCAAGGAACATGTATAAAGGACTCATGGACAAAGCCAAAGGGGAGTAGGATCGAGGGTGGGAGATGGTGGTGGGTGGGGCAAGGGAGTACAATGTGGGGAAAATGGTGACAACTGTACTTGAATAACAATAAAAAAAGAAAACATTTCTGTTAAAAAGCATGTAAATTACTAAATAAAATTATGAAATTTGTTATTAAAATTAGAAAATGGCAATTTTTAAAGAAAAAGACTATTGAAGACAGCAAGGGAGAATCAGATAGTAACATACAAGGGAGTGCTGATAATGTTAGCAGCTGATTTGTGAAAAGAAACACTACAATCCAGAAAAGAATGGCAAAAGGTATTCTAAGTAATGAAAAGCAAATACCTACAACCAAGACTACTCTACCAGCAAGGCTGTCATTTAAATGGAAATTGAAATGAGGAGTTTCCCAGAAAAAACAAGGCTAAAACAATACAACTCCACCAAACCAAAATTGCAGGATATGCTAATGGGACTGCTTTATAGAGAGAAAGAAAAAAAGTGAGAGAGAGAGAGGAAGAAAGAAACACAGGTACAAAAGGGAAAAATGAAAATTAATTAGGGCCTATAAATAATAACCTTAAATGTAATTCTCCAATCAAAAGACATAGGGTAGCTGAATGGATGAGAAAACATGACCTGCATATATGCTGTCTACAAGAAAACCACCTCAGAACAAAAGACCTACACACACTGAAAATGAAAGGTTGTGAAAAAATACTTCAAGCAAATGGATAGGAAAAAAAATCTGGGGTAACAATACTCAAGACAAAATAGACTTAAAACAAAAAACTCTAAAAAGAGAAAAATAAGGTCATTTCATATTTCATAAAGGAAGAATGCTTCAAGAAGATATAAACATTGTAAACAAATATGCACACAACATAGGAAAACTCAAATATATAAGGAAAATCTTGAAGGATGTCAAGAAAGAGATAGACAGCAACACACTTACAGTACGGATTATAACACCCCACTGTCAACAATGGACAGATCTTCAAACAAAGAATCAACAAGAACATTGTGGCACTGAACAATGCCCTGGATCAAATGGACTTGGCTGATATTTCACCTCAAAGAAGAAAATATATATTCTTTTCAAGTGCACATAGAACATTTTTAAAGATAGATGACATGATAGGACATGAAACAAGTCTCAACCAATTCAAGAAAATTGAAAGCTTGTCAAGCATCTTCTTGAATTACAATGGATTGAAAGTAGAAACCAACCTCAAGGAAAAAAACTCAAAAACAATCAAATCCACGGATCATAATGACATGTTATTAAACAACAAATGGGTAAACAGTGAGATCAAAGAAGATATCAAAAAGTTTCTAGAAACAAAGAAAACACACAACAGTCCAAAACTTATGGGAAACAGCAAGGGCAGTTCCGAGAGGGAAGTTCATAGCAATATAGGCCTACCTAGAAAAGAGAGAAATATTTCATATTAACAACCTAATCCTATGTCTACAAAAATTAGATCAACCTTAACAACAACAACAACAACAACAACAAAAGCCCAGAGCAAGTAATAGGAAGTAAGTAGTCAAGATCAGAGCAGAATTAAATGACTTAGAGACTAAAAGAACAATTCAAAGGATCAATAAATCCAGGAGCTTGTTCTTTGAAAAGTTATACAAAACTGACAAGCATCTAAACAGACTCATCAAGGTAAAAAGAGAGAAGACACATATAAATAAAATCAGAAACAAAAGAGGAGAAATTACAACTGATACCATAGAAATACAAAGGATTGTAAGAAATTACTACAAACAAGTATATGGCGAAAAATTTGAAAACCTGAGTGAAGTGGACAAATTTCTAGACATTTAATCCTCCAAAAGTGAATAATGAAGAAGCAGAAAGCCTGAATAGACCAATAACAACTGGTGAAATTGAAGCAGTAATCAAAAAACTTCCAACACACCACAGCTCTTGACCACACGGCTTCACTGGGTTTTTACCAAATATTTATGGGAGAGCCACCTCCTATCTTTCTTTAATCATTCCAAAAAATTCAGGAAAAGGGAAGACTCCCAAACCTTTTTCATGAGGCCTGTATTATTCTTATTCAAAAATCAGGCAAAGACACAAAAAAGAAAACCACAGGCTGATATTGCTGATGAACATAGATGCTAAAATCCTCAACAAAATATTGGCAAACCAGATCTAGCAATACATTAAAAAGACATGATCAAGTAGGATTAATCCCTGGCATGCAAGGATGAATACAATACTTGCAACTCAATAAATGTAAACATCACTAAAGAAAACAAACAAAAAAAATAACATGATCATATCAATGATGCTGAAAAAGCATTTGATAAGGTACACCCATTTATAATAATAACAATCAGCAAAGTGGGAATAGAGGGAGCATACCTCAATATAATAAAGGCCATATATGAGAAATCTACAGCCAACATCACATTCAACAGGCAAAAATTAAAATTTTTTCCCCTAAGATAAGGCATAAGACAAGGATGTCCACTTTCAACAATTCTATTAGATATAGTATCAGAAGTTCTAGCCATGGAAGTCAGACCAGAAAAAGAAATAGAAGGTATCCAGATTGGAAAGGAGGAAGTAAAACTATCACTGTTTCCAGATGAAATGATAGTGTATATAGAAAGCCCCATAGACCACTAAAAAGCTGCTCACCTAATATATGAATTTGAAGAAAAGTCAGTATACAAAGTCAACATTTAAAAATTGAAGGCATTTTTGTACACCAACAATGAAATATCAGTAAGAAAAATTAGGGAAAAATCTTATTTACTATAGTAACAAGAAAAATAAAGTACCTAGGAGTATACTTAACCAAGGAGGTAAAAGACCCATACTCAGAACTACATACAGTGAAGAAAGAAATTAAAGACACAAATAAGTGGAAGCATATACCATAGTGTTCGTAGATTGGAAGAATTAACATCAATAAAGTGACCATACTACTCTAAGCAACCTATAGATTCCAAGTAATCTCCATCAAAATACCAATGACATATTTTACAGACATAAAACAAACATTTCAAAAATTTATATGGAACCATAAATGACCCTAAATAGCTGCAGCAATTTTGAGAAAGAAAAACAAAGTAGGAAGGATCACAATACCTGACATCAAACTATATTACAAGGCCACAGCAATCAAAACAGTCTTGCACTAGCATAAGAACAGACACATAAATCAATGAAACAGAATAGAGAGCCCAGAAATAAACCCAAGTATCTATGGTCAATTCATGTTTGAGAAATAGGGCAGAAGCATAAAGTGGAATAAAAGTAGCCTCTTCAACAAATGGTGTTGGGAGAGCTGGACAGCTACATGCAAAAAATTGAAATTCGACCAACTGACACCACACACAAAAACAAACTCAGGATGGATAAAAGACTTAAATATAAATCGTGACACAATAAAAGTCCTAGAGGAGAACATAGACAGGAAACTCTCAGATATCCCATGCAGTAATATTTTCACCAATATATCCCCTAGAGCACGGGTCATAAAGGGAAGAATAAACAAATGGGACTTCATCCTAATAAGAAGCTCCTGAATGGTTAAAGAAAACATCAGCGAAATGAAAAGGGAACCAACCATATGGGAAAATATATTTGCCAATGGTACCTCAGACAGGGGTTTGATCTCCAAAGTATTTAAAGAACTCACATGACTACTCCAGGAAAACAAACAGACCAATTAAAAAATGGACCAAGCACCTGAACAGATCCTTCTTCAAGGAAGACATACACAGGGCCCAGAGACACATGAAAGGTTGCTCATCATCACTAGCCATCAGAGAAATGCATATTAAAACCACAATGAGATACCACTTCACACCAGTAAGAATGGCCATCATAAATAAATAAAAAAATAACAAATGCTGGCGAGGTTGTAAAGAAAAGGGAGCCCTAGTATGCTGTTGGTGGGAATGTCGACTGGTGCAGCCACTGTGGAAAAAACAGTGTGGAATTTCCTCAACAAGCTAAAAATGAAACTACCTTTTGACCCAGCCATTCCACTGCTGGGATTATACCCTATGAATGCCAAAACATCAATTCAAAAGAACCAATGCACCCCAATGTTCATAACTCACAATTTACAATAGCCAAGTGCTGGAAGCAGCCTAGGTGCTCATTGGTAAATGAGTGGATCAAAAAACTATGGTATATTTACAAAAAGGAATACTACACTATTACCTTTTGCTACAGCATGGATAGAACTAGAGAGCATTATGCTAAATGAAATAAGCTAGGCAGTGAAAGACAAATATCATATGATCTCACCTAGAACTGGAACCTAATCAACAAAGCAAGCAGACGAGGAAAATATGACCAGCAACATTGAAAGAAAGAAGAAATCCACAGGGAAGGGAGGGAGGGAGGGAGCGGGTAGCAGTGAGGGGAAGGAGAAGGGGTCAGATCAAGTAACAGGGGTGAAGGACACATGGATGAATCCAGAATGAGGAAGGATTGAGAAGGGGGAAGGTGGTGGGTGTGGCAGGGGAAAATGGTGGCAGACAAATGAAGACAAATGTATTGGAACAATAAAATAAATAAATAAATAAATAAATAAATACCAAAAAAAGGAAGAAATTAAAAAAAATAGTTCTTTTAAATAGGAGAGGGTTTATGGACCTTTGGTAAGAGGCTAAATCTGTATAACTCTTGTGAAGGTAGTTTGTTAGATGTTAATAGGGGTCAATAAACATAATATTTTTCTAACTTTTAACTTCTAGATTAACTTTAAAAATTCATACTAAAATTAATTAAATTATATTCAAAAAAGTAAAAAGAACTATAAGGAACCCATATAAGCTTTATAAACTTTTAGGCATACAGCTGAATAACAAAAAGTGTATTTTAATACTGATTATTTTCACTTGTGTGTTTAAAATCTTGTTATTATAAACATGTTAATAAATTTTTTATTCACATTTTATTTTTATTCAAATTCTTTACTCCAGAACATTGCTCTATGAACCACCTTTCACACTTTTCCAAGGTAGATCATCTTATGTCCTATCCAAGTTGGTGGACATACAGTTCTTTTTGAAAAATTTTTAGCTCTATACTGTGTAAAGTTTAATATTTCATTTTCCATGCTTACAATAATATCATTTGTTGGGGCTCAGCATCCTTAGCATTTCCAACAAGTATTTCTAAATGCTTATTTTTAAATTTTCAGTGTAAGCAAGCATGATAGGTAATTGTAAATAATAAAAATTGAAAGCTCAAAAATATTAATATATATTTTATTATTGTTCAGTTACAGTTGCCCCACCTTTTTCCTCATTGCTATCCCCTGCCCCCACCCCACTCCCACAGTCAATCTCCACCCCATTGTCCATGCCCATGAGTCCTTTATTCATGTTCTTTGAATTGACCCTTCCCCTTCTTTCCTCAGTTATCCCCCGCCCCCTGCCCTTTTGGTTATTGTCATTTTGTTCTTTATTTCCACCTCTTCTATTTAATTTGCTCGTTTGTTTTGTTGATTAAGTTCCACTTATAGGTGAGATCATATGGTATTTGCCTTTTACCACCTGGCTTATTTCACTTAGAATAATGCTCTCCAGTTCCATCCATGCTTTCTTGAAGGGTATGAGCTCCTTTTTTCTCTCTGTTGCGTAGCATTCCATTGTGTAAATGTACAACAGTTTTTTGATCCATTCACTTACTGAGAGGCACCTAGGCTGCTTCCAGCACTTGGCTATTGCAAATAGTGCTAGTATGAGTGAGATCAAGGAAGAAATCTATCAATTATTTCCACCTAGAGGTCAGTTAAATGCTTAATTATATTTTCCTAGCTTTAATTATGGTGGGTTAATTGTTCTGAAGCTTATTTTGGTATGATATAAAGTTGTAATTTGATTTTTTTTCTCCAAAATCCATATTTCCAAATCATTTATTCCCTATTGTTTTATTATATATAAATTTTTGTAAACACCACTGTTTGTTTCAGGGACATTTTATCTCTTTCCATGGTGTATGGGATTTTCACAGCTCCAATTATTAATGTTTGTAGGGCAAGTTTACTCTCATTATTTATCTTTTCCAAGATATTCTTAGGCATTCTTGCTTGATTATATTAATTTTCCAGATGAACTGGTGTCAATTTTATTAAGTCGCACAACATTTCTATTGAACATCACCTTAAGGTTACAAATAATTTGAGAGAATTTATTCTTTATGATAGTCAATGTACACGTTTCCTATTTCTGACATTAGGATGACAATTTATTCAAGATTACTTTTTTTATCAGTAAAATTTTGCAGTTGTCTTCTTGAATACAATATATCTCTAGTTAACATAGGTTATATTTAGTATCTCCTGTTATGTTTTGAAACCCATCCTTACGGTACCTAGGAAAGCTATTATTGATGTATTTAGTTAGTGTCTGCTCATATTAAGTGCTTCTATCTACTCTCTTAAGTATATCACCTTTGTTTTTAACTTGAAAATAAAAATAATATTGTCTCCTTCTTTACAAGGGCACTTTTATCTTTAACCACCTTTCTTGTAATACTGGTGAGAAACTCTAAAGAATGTTAAATATATGTGGCAGCTGCAATTTTGTCTTTGATAGGAAAACTGGAGTCCAAACATAAAATAGAAGGTGGTTCATAATGTCAAAGAAACAGTACTATGCCATAAAAACATATTTACATTTCTAGCTTACTAAGACTACATTTTTTTAATTTTTAATTTTTTTAAATTTATTTACTTTTTAAATACATTTGTCTCTGCCTCCCCCCCACCACTTTCCCTTGCCCCCTCCCTCCTTCCCTCCCTCAGCTCTTCCCCTTTGGTTTTGTCTATGAGTCCTTGCTATATGTTCCTTGACTTTCCCCTACATTTTTGTTTTAAAATAAAAATATGTGTTTAATTTTATCAAGTACTGCTGTTAGTATTTCTTCAAATGACCAACTGAAATATCTAAAATAAATTATTGATTAAAATACTAGAGATAATAGATTTACTACTAATAAGTAACCCTTATATCATTGCGAGAAAATATATTTAATCTTGCTTCATAATACTTTTAATATAACAATTCCACTTTATTTTATTTTTTCACTTTTTTGTTCAAATACATTTGTCTTCACCTTCCTGCCACCATTTTCCCCTGCCCCCCTCCTTCACCTCCCTCCCTCAGTTCTTTCCCTCTTTGGCTTTGTCCATGGATCCTTTATACTTTATAGAGTTCCTTGACTTGACACTTCCCTTCCCTTTCCCCCCCCCCCGCCCCCCCCCCCCCGGCCCGTCCCTCTTGACTCTGTTGGTTTCTTTTTTCTTTCAATGTTGTGGTTATATTTTCCTTGCTCATTTGTTTTACTGGTTAGGTTCCACTTATAGGTGAGATCATATGGTACTTGTCTTTCGCCACCTGGCTTACTTCATTTAGCATAATGCTTTCTAGTTCCATCCATGCTGTAGTGAAGTGTAGTAGCTCTTTCTTTCTTTCTGCTTCATAGTATTCCATTGTGTAAATGTACCACGAATTTTGATCCACTCATTTACTGATGGGCATTTAGGTTGCTTCCAACACTTAGCTACTGTAAATGTGCTGCTATGAACATTGGGGTGCATAGGTACTCTGAATTGGGGTTTTGGGATTCTTAGGGTATAATCCCAGCAGTGGAATGGCTGGGTCAAAAGGCAGTTCCATTTTTAGTTTGTTGAGGAAATTCCAAACAGTTTTCCACAGTGGCTGCACCAGTCAGCATTCCCACCAACAGTGTACCCTAGTCCCTTTTCTTCACAGCCTCGCCAGCACCTGTTGTTTGTTGATCTGTTTATGATGGCCATTCTGACTGGTGTGAAGTGGTATCTCATTGTGGTTTTAATTTTAATTTTTCTGATGGCTAGTCATGTTGAGCATTCTTTCATATGTCTCTGGGCCCTCTGTATGTCTTCCTTGGAGAAGTGTCTTCCCAGCTCCTTTGCCCATGTTTTAACAGGATTGTTTGTCTTCTTGGAGTGGAGTCATGTGAGTTCTTTATATATTTTGGAGATCAAACCTCTATCTGATGTATCATTGGCAAATATATTTTTCCATACTGTTGACTCCTTTTTCACTTTGCTGATATTTTCTTTAGCCATGGAGAAGCTTCTTATTTTGATGCGGCCCCTCTTGTTTATTCTTTCCTTTATGTTCCTTCATTTAGGGAACATATTGGTGAATATATTGCTAGGTGGGATATCTGAGAGTTTTCTGCCTATGTTCTCCTCTAGGACTTTAATGATATTGCAACTTATATTTAAGTCTTTTTTCCATCTTGAGTTTATTTTTGTGTACGGTGTGAGCTGGTGGTCAAATTTCAATTTTTTGCAAGTAGCCATCCAGCACTCCCAACATTATTTGTTGAAGAGGCTATTTTTACTTCAATTTATGCTTCTGCCCCCTTTGTTGAATATTAATTGACTATTAAAGGGGAAGGGTTTATTTCTGGGCTTTCTATTCTGTTCCATTGATCTATGTGTCTGTTCTTATGCTCTTATGTTTTGATTACAGTGATCTTGAAATATAGTTTGATGTCAGGTATTGCGACCCTCCTTGCTTTGTTTTCCTTTCTCAAAGTTGCTGTGACTATTCAGGGTCATTATAATTCCATATAAATTTTTGAAATGCTTGTTTTATGTCTGTAAAACACATCATTGTTATTTTGATAGAGAATGCATTGAATCTATATGTTGCTTAGAGTGGTATGGTCACTTTATTGATGTTAATACTTCCCATCTATGAAAACAACAGTATATGCTTCCATTTATTTGCATCTTCCTTAATTTCTTTTTTAGTGTTGTATAGTTTTCAGCATACAGGTCTTTTACCTCCTCCATTAAGTTTATTCCTAGAGACTTTATTTTTCTTGTTGTAATATCAAAGGGGAATTTTTACCTGATTTCTGCTTCTGATAATTCATTGTTGGTACACAAAAATGCCTTCAATTTCTGAATATTGACTTTGTATCCTGCTGTTTTGTCAAATTCACTTATTAGGATGAGTAGATTTTTGAGGGAGTCTATGGCATTTTCTATGTACACTATCATGACATCTGCAAACAATGATAGTTTTACTTCCTCCCTTCAAATTTGGATGCATTTTAGTCCTTTTTCTTTTCTTACTGCTGTGGCTAGGACTTCCAATACTATGTTGAATAGAAGTAGTGAAAGCGAATATCCATGTCTTGTTCCTGAATTTAGTGGCAAACCTTTTAGTTTTTGCCTCCTGAATATGATGTTGGTTGAAGGTTTTTTATATATGGCTTTCGTTATGTTGAGGTATGCTGTGTTTATTCCCATTTTGCTGAGTGTTTTTATCATATATGGATGCTGTACATTATCAAATGCTTTTTCCACATCTATTGAGATGATCATGTGGTTTTTGTCATTCCTTTTGTTTATGTGATATACTACATTGATTGATTTGCATATATTGAACCATCCTTGCATCCCTGGGATGAATCCCACTTGATCATGATAGATGACCTTTTTAATGTGTTGCTGGTTGTGGTTTGGCAATATTTTGTTGAGGATTTATTGTCTATGTTCCTCAGTGATATTGGCCTGTAGTTTTCTTTCTTGCTTGTGCATTTATCTGGTTTTGGGATTAGGAAGTCTTCCCTTATCTTGGATTTTTTTGGCATAGTCTGAGAAGGACAGGGGTTGGCTCTCCCTTAGATATTTTGTAAAATTTTCCTGTGAAACTGTCCAGTCCAGGGCTTTTGTGTGACAGGAGATTTTTGATTACTGCTTCAATTTCCCCAGCTGTTATCAATCTGTTCAAGCTTTCTGCTTCTTATTTATTCAGTGTTGGGTGTTGGAAAGTTATACTTTTCTAGAAATTTGTCCATTTCAGCAAAGTTTTCAAATTTCTTGGCATATAGTTGCTCATAGTAATTTCTTACAACCCTTTGTATTTCTGAGGTATCAGTTTTTATTTCTCCTCTTTCGCTTCTGGCATTATTTATTTGGGTCCTCTCCTCTTTTTTTCTTGATGAGTCTGCATAAAGGTTTGTCAATTTTGCTTATCATTTCAAGGAACCAGCTCCTGGATTGGTTGATCCTTTGAATTGTTCTTTTAGTCTCTATATCATTCAGTTCTACTCTGATTTTTATTATTTCCTCTCTTATACTTGCTCTGGAATTTATTTGGTGTTGTTTCTCCAGTCCTTGAAATTGTAGGGTTAGGTCATTTATTTGAAATGTTTCTGTCTTTTTCTGGTAGGCCTGTGTTGCTATGAACTTCCTCCTCATGACTGCCTTTGTTGTGTCCCATAGGTTTCGGATTGTTGTGTGTTCATTTTCATTTGTTTCCAGCAACTTTTTGATTTCTTCTCTTAACTCATTATTGACCCATTCATTGTTTAATAGTGTGCTATTCAGTCTCCATGAGTTTGAGAGTTTTTGAGGTTTCTCCTTGAGGTTGTTTCCAGTTTCAAGCCCTTGTGGTCTGAGAAAATGCTTGTTATCATTTCAATTTTCCTGAATTTGTTGAGTTTTCTTTTGTGTCCTATCAAGTGGTCTATCTTTGAAAAAGTTCCATGTGCATTTGAAAAGCGTGTGTATTTTGCTTCCTTTGGATGAAAGGTTCTATATATGTCAGTTAAGTCCATTTGATCTAACACATGATTCAGTTCCACAATTTTCTTTTTTTATGTTTTGTTTGGAAGATCTATCCATTTTTGACACTCGGATGTTAAAATCCCCTTCTATCAGTGTCTTGCTGTCTATATCTTTTCTGATGTCCCCCAAGATTTTCCTTATATATTTGGGTGTTTCTATGTTGGGTGCATATAAGTTTACAATGTTTATGTCTTCTTGATGGAGTCTTCCTTTGAGTATTACAAAGTGTCCCCCTGGGTCTCTTTTTATGGCTTTTGTTTTGAAATCTATTTTGTCTGATATAAGTATTGCTACTGCTGCTTTTTTCCCCTGTCCATTTGCTTGGGATATTTTTTTCAATCTGTTTACTTCAGTCTGTGTAGGTCCTTTGTTCTGTGTTGGGTCTTTTGTAGGTAGTATATGTGTAGGTCATGTTTTCTTATCCATTCAGCTATCCTGTGTCTTTTGATTGCAGCATTTAGTTCATTTACATTGAGAGTTATTACTGATAGGTACTTACTTATTTTTTCTCTTTGTACCTGTGTTTTTCTCTTACTCACTCTTTTTCTTCATCTTCTTAAACCAGTCCCTGTAGCATATCTTGTAGTACAGGTTAGGTCAATATATATTCATTTATTTTTATTTTGTCTGGGGAAATTTTTATTTCACCTCCTATTTTAATTGAGAGCCTTGCTGGGTAGAGTAGTCTTGGTTGTAGGCATTTGCTTTTCAATATTTGGAAAATTTCTTGCCCTTTCCTTCTGGCGTGTAGTGTTCTTGTTGAGAAGTAAACTGCTAGCTGTATTGGTGCTCTCTAGTATGCTACTACCTGTTTCTCCCTTGCTGCCTTTAGGATTCTTTCTTTGATATTTGCCATTTTAATGATGACATGTCTTGGAGTGGGCCTCATTGGGTTCCTCTTCAATGGGACACCCTGAGCCTCCTGGACTTGTGAGATCTTTTCTCTCCTCCCATTAGGAAAGTTTTCCATCATTACTTTTTCAAATAGGTTCTCTATCCCTTGCTTCTCTTCTTCTCCTTCTGGTATCCTTATTATACGGATATTATTATATTTCAGGTTGTCTTGCATTTCCCCAAATGCCTCTTCATTCTTTTTGAGTCTTTTTAATTTTCTAGTTCTTTCTGGGAGCTTTTTTCTACCTTGCCCTCCAGCTCGCTGATTTGATCCTGTGTTTCTTCTAGCTTGCTTTTGTTTCCTTCTCCTGTGTTCTTCAATTCAGAAATTGTATTCTTCATTTTCTCATGTCTCTTTTTGATAGTTTTTATGTCCTTTTTCACGTTGATATAGTTTGCAGTAAGTTCCTCATAGTTTTCCTCTAGTTTCTCATAATTCTCTTTGAACTCCCTGAGCTCATTAAGCTTCCTTATAACCATTATTTTGAATTCAATATCTAACAGTTTGCTTGCCTCTATTTCCTTTTGTTCTCTCTGTGGGGATTCCTCCTTTCTCCTCATTTGGGGGGTGTTTCTTTTCCTTCCCATTACTTATGAGACTCTTCTTTTTTTCCTTCTGGTTCCTAATTGATCTGTCTCAATTTCCTGACTTTGTGGTTTGAACTTCTCTGGTAGTAGACAGGGGTTTTTAGTCTTTTCTGTCTGGGTCTGTCTCTGGCGATGTCAGATATTGTCCCTGTCTGACCTTAGGCAGTCTGTTAGAGACTTCCAGAAATCTACTCTCTGTTTCTATCTCCAGCAATTTTTTTAAATTAATTTATTTACTTTTTAAATACATTTGTCTCTGCCTTCCCCCCACCTCTTTCCCTTGCCCCCTCCCACCTTCCCTCCCTCAGCTCTTCCCCTTTGGTTTTGTCCATGAGTCCTTGCTATATGTTCCTTGACTTTCCCCTTCCCTTCCCTTTCCCTGCCCGCCCCTTCCCTCTTGTCTCTGTTGATTTCTTTTCCTTTCAGTGTTGCTAGTCATATTTTCCTTGCTTCTTTGCATTGTTGGTTAGGTTCCGCTTATAGGTGAGATAATATGGTATTTGTCTTTCGCCCCCTGGCTTATTTCGCTTAGCATGATGCTCTCCAGTTCCATCCATGCTGTCGCAAAGTTTAGTACTTCTTTTTTTCTTTCTGCTGTGTAGTATTCCATTGTGTATATGTATCTCCAGCAATTTTTAATGTAGTCTCTCTTCCCTCAGCTATCTGGCTTAGGTAACCACAGGGCAGGGCTGTGCCTCCTCAGGGTGGGGCTATTGGGCTTTACAGGTTGCTGTCACTGAGTGGAGTAGTCTGCCTGAGCAAGATGGAGATCGTAGAATGGGGAAGGAGTCAGCATTAGGAACCCACTGGCTACTCTCAGTTCTCTCCTCAATGCCTCCAACTCCAGTCTCTCCTCAAGTGTCTCTAGGCAGCTCTGTGTCCCCTTTAGCCACATGTCTCCTATCTCTTCCAGCTACTCTGCACTCAGCACCCAGGCCTGCTCACAACTCCTGGCCCGGGCGGAGTGTCCTGAGGGTAGGGCTATTGTTTCCTTTATGCCTGAGGGAGATGGAATCTGAAGAATGGGAGGTTAGTCATCACTGGGGCTGCTGGCCAATGTCTCAATTCTCTTCCCAAGGCTTTCCTCACCAATCTTTCCTGAGCCTCCAGCCCACTCTGAACACACCTCTGCCCAGAGACCAAGGAAGGTGACTGCCACTGCAGATTTTTGCGTTGGCCTTTTAAATGTCTCTTTGCACCTCCAGCCATGTGTCTCTGGCAGACAGCACCACTACGCTTTTGCAGTTGTCTTTTGTTTCTGTGCTTTTTTGGGTCTGTTGCTGTAGGCTAGAGGTCCCCACTTATGATTCAGACTCTGTTTTTCTTAGGGGGATCCCACTGGCTGTTTTAATATCCCTCTAGTGCTGGCTCCTGTGGGCACACAGCCCACCCTCTCAAGCCTCCACCGCACTTCTCACATGATAAGGTGTTCAAAAGCCTACCTCTCTGTCTGTCTGAGGCTTCAAGGCTCATTTCTTGCTATTGTTTTGTTGTTTTCCAGGTTTTTTCTCCACAATTTAATTGCAGTTCCAGTCTGGTCCTGGAGGGAGGTCAGTGTGACTTCCACTTATTCCTCAGCCATGTCCCCTCTCCTCAATTTTATTTTAAATGAGCTTTTTGGAATTCAAGTGAGTTTTACCTATAGTCCTTTTAAATTCATATTTACCTTGTTTTACTTGCTCATCTGTGTATGTATGTGTGAGTGTGTGTATTTAGTTTTAAAGAGTTTATCACATATGTAGGTTCGGTTATTCACTGACACAGTCAAAATACAATTTTATTACCACAAGGGCCCTTCATGCTGCCCAATCACACATACCTCTCTCCTTTATTCCTTTACCCCAATTCACCCTTAACTTCTAGTCAGCCACTTATTTGTTCTCCATTTGTATAATTTTGTCATCTTGATACTGATATATAAATGGAATTATAGAGTATTTAACCTTTTCGGATTGACTTTTTTCACTCAGCCTAATCCCCCTGAGATTCATACAAATTGTTGCATGTATCATTTCATTTTTTTTTTTATTGTTGAGTAACATTTTAGTGGTATGGGTGGACCATACTTTGTGTCAATAGCTTTTGCATTTTGCTGGTTTCCTTTACAAAGTTATGATGCTTCAAGAAATGAACTATGTAGTTTTTATTTTTCCTATGTTCTGGAGTAGATCACAAAAATATCTATGACTGGACAAATAATACATGGATGCTTTTCCAATTTTCTCCATGAATATCAGTGTATTTAACTTTTTACATTTCCCATAACAATGTTTTATTATTTATATATTTTTAAATTTTTACATTTCTTCTAGATTTTCTAACATTGATCTCAGACACTTATATAACTAAATATGCATTTTCTTTGCTTTTAAAAAATTCCTCTGAATCTGTTATATCTTATTACTTGGTTTTATTTGGTATTTTTCCTAGATTGATTTCTCTTCTAAAACAAATCTCATGTTTATTTCTTACATTGTTTCCTTTTATTTTAAATTTATTGGGCTGACATTGGTTAATAAAATTATACAGGTTACAAGAGTACAATTCTGATACATGATCTGTGTATTACATTTTGTTGTGTTTAGACTCATTATTTAAAATTTTCCTTTATTTTTTGTGACTATGAAATGCAACCTATTTTTTTGTTTTTTTGGTTATATTTATATATTTATAGCTTTAAAATACTAACTTCATTTTGTATTCAAAAAAATTTTTTGTTGTTGTTCAGTTACAGTTGTTCTTCCCTTTTCCTTATTGTTTTCCTTTGTCCCACCCCCTCTCCCTCCCACAGCATTTTCTGATTTTATTTTGTATTTAAGCTATAGAATGTTTTACTTTTTAAAAAAATGTTGAAAATATCATGAAGTTGTAAGGTCTGTTCGTTTTTAAATTAAGGTAAAATGCATAATATGAAATTTGCCATTCTAATCATTTTAACTGTGCAATTTAATGGCATTAAGTACATTCTTATTGTTGTGAAATCATTACTACTATCCATCTCTGAAAGAACTTCATTTTGCCAAACAGAAATTATATACTGATGCAACAATAACTCCTCATTCACTTCCCTAAGCCCCTAGTAAACTGTTTCCTACTTTCTCTATGAGTTTGACTATTTTAAATCCCTCATATAAGATATAATATTTTGTGTCTGACTTATTTCACTGAGCATAATGTTTTCAAGCTTCATCCTTATAGCATTTGTTTGAATTTTATTCTTTTTAAAAGATGATTAATATTCCATTGTATGGGACATATTTTGTTCATTTTTAAAATTTACTTCCATTTGTTTCCATTTATTTTTCTTTTCTTCAATTGCTGTCTTCATTGTCTTAAAATTTTCCAAGTGCTGGTCTCTTACTTCCTTGGTAAAATTTATTCCTAGGTATTTTTTTTAATGTAATTGTAAATGAGGTTTTTTTTCTTTTCTGATAGTTCATCATTGATGTATAAAAATGCAACTGATTTCTGGATATTTATTTTGTGTTCTGCTACTATATTAAATTAATTTATTAGTTCTAGTAGTTTATTGTAGAATCTTTAGGATTCCATATATACAGTATCACATCATCAGCAAATAATGACAGTTTTACTTCTTTTCCAATTTAGATGTCTTTTTATTTCTTCTTGTCTGATTGTAATGGCTAGAACTTCCTGTACTATATTGATTAAGAGTGATAAAGTGGACATCCCTGACTTTTTCCTGATCTTAGGGAAAATATTTTAGCTTTTCCCCATCAAGCATGATGTTATTTGTAAGTTTGTCATATATGGCTTTTATTTGGTTATGTTTACTTTATTCTTATTTTTGCTGATAAATTTTTATTATATATGAGTGCTAAATTTTGTAAAAAATTTTTCTGCATCTATTGATATGATTTTATAATATCTATCTCCTATTTTCTTTATGTGGTTTATCACATTAATTTATTTAAATATTGTGCCAACCTGGCAACCCAAAAATAAACCTTACTTGATTATGGCTTATAATAATGTATTGCTTAATTCATTTTGCTGATATTTTAGTAAGGATTTTTGTATCTAAGTTCATCAGAAATATTGGCCTACAATTTTCTTTCTTTGTAGTGTCTGCTTTTCAAACTAAAATAATTTATTTTTATTTTTTATTGATATTGAAGTACAGTTGTCTCCATTTCCCCCCCACCATTCTGCCCTGCTCCACTGACCCTTACCTCCCACCCTCCATCTTATCCCCTTTTATCTTTGTCTTTGTGTCCTTTATACATGTTCCTTGATGACTCTTCCTCTTCTTTCACCTGTTACCCCTTTTCCCCCTCCCCTCTGGTTACTGTCAGTTTGTTCTTTATTTCAATGTCTCTGGTTATATTTTACTTGCTTCTTTGTTTTGTTGATTAGGTTCCACTTATAAGCAAAGTGATTTTTTAAAATTAAATTTATTAGAGTGACATTGGTTAGTAAAATTATATAGGTTTCAAGCATCATGTGCCCTCCAAATCTTACCAAAGTAAAATCTTCAATCACCATGTATTTAACCCCCCTTTACTACCTATTACCGTCATCCCTGATGTATCACCATACTATTGTCTGGGTCTATGAATTTGTTTGTTTATTGTTGTTTCTAGTTTTATATCCCACACATGAGTGAAGTCATATGGTTCTTGACTTGTTTGTAATGTTAATTTGCTTAGCATGATTTTTTCAGTATCCATCCATGTTGCCACAAGTGGCAGTATTACAAGCTTCCATATGGTTGAGTAGTATTCCATTGTAAATATGTACCACTCTTGTTTATCTTGTTTGTTTCCATGTCTTGGCCACTGAGAATAATGCTGCAATGAACATAGGAGTGAACAAATTTGTGCGAATAACTTTTTTCAAGTTTTTCAGGTACAGACTTAGAAGAAGGTTTGCTAGGTCATATGGTAACTCTATTCTTAATTTTTTTGAGGAATCTCCATACTCTTTTCCATAGTGGCCATACCAGCTTACATTCCCAGCATTAGTGAATGAGGATTCTTTTTGCTCCACAACCTCTCCAAACTTGTTACTACTTGTCTTCATGTTAGCTATCCAAACAGGTGTGAGGTTGTATCTCATTGTAGTTTTGTTTGCAAAGCTCGTGAAGTCGAGCATCTTTTCATATATCTGTTAGCCATTTGTTTGTCACCTTGGGAGAAGTGTCTTTTCAGGCCATGTGCTCATTTTTAAACTGGATTGTTTATTTGGTGTTGAGCTGTATAGATTATTTACATATTTTAGGTATTAATCCCTTGTTGAAGCTGTTATTTGCACATACGTTCTCTCACTTGGTTAGTTGGCTTGTTTTCGTGGTGGTTTCTTTTGCTGTGCAAAAACTTTTTAGTTTGATATAGTTCCATTCATTTATTTTTACCTTAACTTGCTTTTGGGGTTAAATTCATAAAACCTTTCCTAAGACCAAAAGTTTAGTACCTATGATTTCTTCTAAAGTGATTATTGCTAGCCAGGTATTTGTTGCCATTCTATTCTTTATAATTATGTTCCTCATTGTGTGTGTGTGTGTGTGTGTGCGCGCGCGCGCGCGCGCACGCACGCGCGCACACATGCTTTTGGAAGTCTCATTAACATTTCTTGTAATACTGGTTTGGTGGGAATGAGCAACTTTAGCTTTTTCTTGTCTTTGAAGCATTTGTATTTCACTTTTACTTTAAAATAATAGCTTTGCTGGGCTTTTATCCCTTTGAATATTTTGTGCTGATCCTTTCTGGCCTAAAAAGTTTCTATTGAGAAATAAGCTGTCTTTTTTTTGTATGGAATTTTATATATTTCACTGTCAGTTGATTTCTTTTGTAGGTAACCATCTTTCATTTCCTATTTTTAAGTTCTCTCTTTGTCTTTAACCTTTGAAAGTTTAATTATGTCTTGGTATGGGCCTCTTTAGGTTCATATTATTTAGGACTCCCTGCACCTATGGGACTAGTGTGCCTTTTTCCTTCACCAGGTTAATAATGTTTTCAGTAATTATTTCTTTAAATATATTCTCAATAATTTCCTCCCTCTCTTCTCTTTCTGATACCCTTATGATGCCAATGCTGCTATTCTTGATGTTGTCCGAAAGGTTCTATATACTATCCATATTTAAAAAAAAATGTTTTTCTTTCTCTAATTAGGCGTTTCCTGCTACCTTGTTTTCCAAACAGCTGATTAAATTCTCTGCTTCATCTAATCTGCTTTTGATTCCCAATGTGTTCTTTATTTCATATATTTAAATTTTTTTTCTATGCCCTTCTTGATGCTTGCTATCTTTTTGTTTAAATTCTCATTGAGTTCATCCATTCTTCCCCTAAGTTCCTTGAGCACCCTTATAACCATTGTTTAAGCTCTGTATCTTGTAGATTGCCTACCTCCATTTCACTTAGTTCTTCTAGGGGAATTTTTCCTCTTCTTTTATTTGGGGCATGTGTCTTTGTCTCCCCATTTTGTCTGGTTCTTTGTGTTTGTTTCTATGTATTATGTAGATCTGCTGTGTCTCTAAGTTTTGGTAGTTTGACCTTTCTTTGTAGGTTTCCTGTGAGGCTCAGTGTCATAGTCTCCCTGATCAACTAATTTAGGTTCTCCTGGAATGTCTCTGGTGTCAGTTATGTGAGTCTTCCTATTGTAGTTGAGCCTTGATTGCTGTTTGTACATTCATGGCTGGGATTGACTCTGAGACTGCCTACATTGATGGTTGACCCAAGAATATTTTGTGAGCTTATTTGTGGGGCTTCACTCCAGCAGGTGGTATTAGCCCCTGAAAGGTCTGGTTACTGTTGAGATCTCTCTTTGTGTTTGCTGCTTTTGGAGCAAACTGTGTCATGTTCTGATGTCTGCTACTTGGTGCATTGGTTCCAAGGGAGCTTGGGAGGCACGGTTTTGTTGTGAGGTCAATGTCAGATGCTGCCTGTGACTAAGCCCTGGGCTACCTGTTTGGATCTACAAAGCAATTCATAGTTTGTGTCTGCCTTTGCTGAAACTGGGTGTGTGTGGGAGGAGCCAAGTTCTACCAAGGGTGGTTTCCACTAGCACTGAGCCTGGGAGAAGGTCAGCAAAAGGCCCAAGACACCCCAAGATCTGCATTCGCCTGCTGGTTGCCTGTTAGTTTCAGTCACTGAAAAAGCCTCTGACAGTGCATGAGTTGCATAAGATAGGTTCTCAGTGAGTTACAGGTAGGGGTGAGTGATATTCACCAGGTTGATAAAGAATCAAACTTGGCACCAGTGTTGGTTCTCAGTTCACTCAGCAAAAGCCTCATGGTACAACACCAAGGCTAGCTGACATGCCCTAGGGTCTGATTTTGTATTTGGGGTGAGCTCTCAAGGTGAGGTTAATAGAGTGCATCATGCTAAAAGAGATTTACATTTGGCTGTGTGGAGATAGGGCTCTGCACAGAAATGGTGGTGGTGTGGTCATTAGAGGAAAAAAAATGGACCTCTTTAAAAGTCTTCTAAGAATTTCTGCACCACAGGCCCAGGCTAGTTGCAGTCAGAAGACTCTGGCAGTGCAAGACCACAGGAAATTGGGCCAGTGTGGTTAGTACATCCCCCCAGACTGATGTGGCATAGAGAGGAATGTTTGACATCTATGGGCACTGTGGGAGAGGGAATCAGCATAGACACAATGGAGGCTGTTCCTCTAGCTCTTTTTTTTTCTTCTTAAACCTACAGAATCCAATCTGTCCCTGTATGACTTCTCTCTGCTTTGAGCTTCCATCCCTCTGCTAGAGCTTAGTGTGAATGCCCCTGAATAAAAATTTTTGTGCTAACTCTTTTAGAGGGCTCCTGGATTTCTATCATACTGCTGACTCTCCCTGGCATACCAAATCCCCATTGATTTTCACAGCCAGATGGTATTTTGGCTCTTCTTCCTGGTACTGGTGATCCAGCGTGGGAAGTCCAGCTTCAGGGTGAGATGCCTTGCTCCTCAGAGGGACCTTTGCAGCTGATATAGCCTTTCCATTTCTCAACCACTGTACATGGGGGAAGAACCAGACCTTTTCATGAGTCTGCCCTTCCTACCAGTCTCCATGTGGCTTCTTCTGTAAATCCTAGGTAATAAGATTTCTGTTCAGCTAATCATCAGTTGGTTATTCAGGTTGATTGTTTTATAATTTAGTTGTAATTCCACTTTGGTCCTGGGAGGAGGTGAGTGTAACTTCTACATATTACCCTGCCATTTTGGATCCTTGTACCTTTATTTTAAGTGTATCTTTATTTTAATTTGATTAATATAAATTTTTCTTTGGCCCTATATAATGACTCTGGATTTGAATACTTTTTTAAAAAATTTATTTACTTTTTAAATACATTTGTCTCTGCCTCGCCCCCACCTCTTTCTCTTGCCCCCTCCTTCCTTCCCTCCCTCAGCTCTTCCCCTTTGGTTTTGTCCATGAGTCCTTGCTATATGTTCCTTGACTTTCCCCTTCCCTTCCCTTTCCCTGCCCCCCCCTTCCCTCTTGTCTCTGTTGATTTCTTTTCCTTTCAGTGTTGCTGGTCATATTTTCCTTGCATCTTTGCATTGTTGGTTAGGTTCTGTTTATAGGTGAGATCATATGGTATTTGTCTTTCACCCCCTGGCTTATTTCGCTTAGCATGATGCTCTCCAGTTCCATCCATGCTGTCGCAAAGTTTAGTACTTCTTTTTTTCTTTCTGCTGCGTAGTATTCCATTGTGTATATGTACCATAATTTTTTGATCCAATCATCTCCTGATGGGCATTTAGGTTGCTTCCAATACTTGGCTATTGTCAATTGTGCTGCTATGAACATTGGGGTGTATAGGTTCTTTTGTATTGGCGTTTTGGTGTTCTCAGGGTATAGTCCCAGCAGGGGAATCGCTGGATCAAAAGGCAGTTCCATTTTCAGCTTTCTGAGGAACTTCCACACTGCTTTCCATAGTGGTTGCACCAGTCTGCATTCCCACCAACAGTGTACTAGTGTTCCCTTTTCTCCACAGCCTCGCCAGCACCTGTTGTTTGTGGATCTGTTTTGAATACTTTTTTGTATATTAATATATCACCATTGGTTTTTCTGTTATTTTCTCACCATGTTATTATTTATTTTATTTTTAAAATTACTGAATCATTTCATAACTGTCTTTTTATAAGCGAGCTCTGTTTGTTACCAAATCTGAAAGCATTTATTTTTGGTGCCTGAGCTTGTCATACTTTCACCTATTGCCATAAGTTTTATATCTGGCTTTACCTTTATTATCTTAATTTTTATTATTTTTACTTTGTTTTTTGTGGTTTTTGTAGGTGTTGTATAAAATGTATTATGTTCATTTTTGAAGGAATTTACAAGGGAAAAATCTTGTTTTGAATGATATGAACATTTGCCTTTAAAGTTTGTTGAATAACTGTATGTAGCCTTTGACTTTCAAATTATCTAGTTTGACTCTTTTATAGCCACATAGGAACATCACACAACTTTCCTTGCCCTCCTCAACTGCCCTCTTCCTGTTTCCTCATCTTTTTCATTCTAGTCTGGGGATATTAGTTGATCCAGATTTTTGCTATACAACTTCTCTTTTTTATTATACATATTTTCCCATACTTTACTGAGGTTTTTCCAACATGTTTTTAAATATTTTGGGGAGAGAAAAGATGGTGGAGGAGTGAATGGGAGTCACCCTGACCTCCTCCCAAGACCAAACTGGAATTGCGACTAAATAGTGGAGTAATCACCTGGAAAACAATGCAACGATAGTGGGAGAGGAGCCTGGGAGCCATGAACAGTGGATTCAACTCTCACATATCCCAATGGGTGAGAAGTGCGGTGGAGGCTCAAGAGGGTTGGCTGGGTGTCCATGGGCACTAGCAACAGACGGACATTGAAACGGCCAGTTAGCTTCCCCCGAGAAGAACGGGGTCTGAATCATAAACAGGGACCCCTAAACTACAGCAGCTAAAACCAAGAAAATACAGACAAAACGCAGAGAGGGGAGCTCTCTGCTAGCGACAGGTGACTGGGGATGCAAAGAGACATTTAAAGAGCCAACGCAAAAATTGCAGTGGCAGCCACCCTCCTTGATCTCTGGGTAGAGGTGGCAGCAGGGTGGGCTGGTGCCTGGGAAAAGACTGGTGAGGAAAACTTTGTGAAGAGAACTGACATGGTGCCCAGTGCAGCCCGGGTGATAACACACCTCCCACTCTGCAGCTACCATCTCGCTCAGGCATAAGGGAATCAATTAACCTGCCTTTTGTGCACTTCACACGGCTTCTGCATGTGAGCTGGGGGACTGAGTGCAGACTGGCTGGGAGAGCCTTGAGGAGAGACTGGAGACGGAGGCGTTGGGGAAAGAACGGGAGGAGGAACCCAGGAGTCCCAACTCCCTCCGCGTTCTGTAGTCTCCATTGTGGGCTGGAAAGGCGCGACCCCAAAGAGGCAGAAGCGAGGTGCGCATGAAACAGACTGCCCACTGTTGAAACACAGTCCGCACAGGGGGTGGATCCTTGGCCCAAGGGGTCACAGAACTGTCCAGAGACCCCTGAGGAGAGACTAGAAATGGATGTGTTGGGGAAAGAATGGGAGTAGGAACCTGGGAGTCCTGACTCCTTCTCCTTGCCTTAGTCTCCATTGTGCGGGAAGAGGCAACACCCCCAAAGAGCCAAAGGCCGAAAAGCACACATAGACACCCCAAAAACACCTAGTGCAGGCGCGCACACTAGCGCCAAGTGACCGGTGAGGGTTGGCGAGCGTGTGTGTGACCCGCGCGGGGTGGCGAACGCTTGCATCGGCCCGCAAGGCCTCCCACAGGTTGGCACCCATACGGCCTACGAGGGAGTGCACTGAGCCGCAAGGGCAGGCATAAATTGATGCGCTCGCCCATGGCTGCGGAGCGGCCAACAAAATTAGTAGATCCCCGGCCAAAGGGGACACAGAGCTGCCCAGAGTCCCGGGAAAAGAGACCGGAGACAGGAGTAACTGGAGAGTCCCGGAGCTGAATTCCTCCCATTTCCGTAGTCCCCATTTGGCGAGGGCAAGCAATGCACCCAAAGAGCCAAAAGCTGGGAAAACACACAGAGAAGACCCTAAACACCAGTGCTGGGGAGCTCGCCGGCCATGAGGGGACAGAAGAGTAGGCGGGGTAGTGAATAAGCCCCCTGGTCTGGGGCAAGCATATGCGAGCCCAGGCAGGTGGGGGATCCTGCCGCACTGGGAGCACGCTCAAGGAGCTGGCGTGACAGTGCAGAGAGATCCCAAAAAATAGCCCAGCCCTGACCGAAGGGGTCACAGAGCTGCTCCAAGCAGGAGTCAGACACAGGCATTAGACACCTGGAAGGCTCAAACAAACAACCCAAGGTCCTATAGGGTCAACAACTGACATCAGCAGAGGCAGGCCCAGAAAGAAAAGTACAGGACAAAAATACTTAACACTCTCTCACAAAAATGGGAAGAAAAAGAAGTTCCCCCAAATGAGTGGAAAAGGGGACTCCCCACAGAGAGAGCTAAATGAAATAGAGGCAAGGAAGCTATCAGATCCTGAATTCAAAACAATGGTTCTAAGGAAGCTCAATGACCTCAGCCAGCTCAAAGAGAACTATGAGAAACTGCAGAGAAACTATCAGGATCTTACAGCAAACTATATCAGCCTGGAAAAGGACATAGAAAAGATCAAGAAGACACAAGAGAATATGAAGAATACCATTTCTGAATTGAAGAACACAGTAGAAGGAATCCAAAGCAGGCTGGATGAAGCTGAGGATCGAATAAGTGAGATGGAGCATAAGGTAGATAAAAGCTCCCAGAAAGAACAGGAAATGGAAAAAAGACTCAAAAAGAATGAAGAGGCATTTAGGGAAATGCAGGACAACTTGAAACGCCATAATATCCATATAATAGGGATACCAGAAGAAGAAGAAGAGGAGCAAGGGATAGCAAACCCCCTCAAAAAAGTAATGATGGAAAATTTCCCTAATTTGAGGAGAGAAAGGCTCTGATTGATTCAGGAGGCACAGAACACCCCACTCAAGAGGGACTCAAAGAGGTCAACTCTAAGACACATCATCATTAAAATGGCAAATGTCAAAGACAAAAAGAGAATCCTCAAGGCAGCAAGGGAGAAGGAGAAAGTAACATACAAGGGGGCCCTGATATGCCTAGGAGCTGACATCTCAACAAAAACACTACAAGCCAGAAGGGAATGGCAACAAATATTCTACGTTATGAAAAGCAAGGGCCTACAGCCAAGGCTGCTCTACCCAGCTAGGCTCTCCATTAAAATAGAAGGGGAAATACGGAGTTTCCCAGACAACAGAAGGCTAAAAGAATACATCTCTACCAAACCAGCACTCCAAGATATGCTAAGGGGACTGGTTTAAGCAGATGAAGGAAAAGAATGAGAGACAGAGGAACACAGGTACAAAGAGAAAAGATGAGTATGTTTCTATCAGTAATATCTCTCAATGTGAATGGACTAAATGCCCCAATCAAAAGACACAGGGTAGCTGAATGTATAAGAAGATATGACCCGCACATATGCTGCCTACAAGAAACCCACCTCAGAGCAAGAGACCTACACAGGTTTAAAGTAAAGGGATGGAAAAAATATTCCAAACAAATGGGCAAGAGAAAAAGGCCGGGGTTGCCATACTTGTATCAGACAAAGTAGATTCCAAAACAAAGGCCATAAAAAGAGACCCAGAGGGGTACTTTATAATACTTAAAGGAAGAATCTATCAAGAAGACATCAACACTGTACACTTATATGCTCCCAATATAGGAGCCACCAAGTTTATAAGGAAAGTGTTGGATGACTTCAAAAAAGATATAGACAGCAACACACTGATAGTAGGGGATTTGAACACCCCACTGTCAAAAATGGACCGATCTTCCAAACAAAACATTAATAAACATATTGTGGCACTGAATGACACACTGAATCAAAGTGACTTAACTGACATATATAGAACCTTACATCACAAAGAAGAAAAATACACATTTTTTTCAAATGCTCATGGCAGTTTTTCAAAGATAGACCACATGATAGGACACAAAGCAAACCTCAGCAAATTTAGGAAACTTTAAATAATACCAAACTTTTTCTCGGACCACAAAGGCTTGAAGCTGGAAATCAAACTCAAAGAGAATCTTCAAAAACTTGCAAACTCATGGAGACTGAAAGGTAGACTATTAAACAATGAATGGGTCAATAATGAGATAAGAGAAGAAATAAAAAAATTTCTGGAAACAAATGAAAATGAACAGACAACAGTCCAAAACCTATGGGACACAGCAAAGGTGGTCCTAAGAGGGAAGTTCATAGCAATACAGGCTTACCTAAAAAATATAGAAACATTTCAAATAAAAGATCTAACACTACAACTTCAAGAACTGGAGAAACAACAACAAATAAATCCCAGAGCAAGTAGAAGGAAGAAAATAGTCAAGATTAGAGCAGAACTGAATGACATAGAGATGAAAAGAACAATTCAGAGGATCAACCAATCCAGAAGCTGGTTCTTTGAAAAGATAAATAAAATTGACAAACTTTTATTCAGACTCATCAAGAAAAAAAGGGAGAGGACCCAAATTAATAATATCAGAAATGAAAGAGGAGAAATAACAACCGATACCACAAAAATACAAAGGATCGTCAGAAACTACTATCAACAATAATATACCAATAAATTTGAAAATCTTGACGAAAAGGACAAATTTTTAGAAAAGTATAATCTTCCAACACTGAAGGAGGAAGAAACAGAAAGCTTGAACAGACAGATAACAGCTGGGGAAATTGACGCAGTAATCAAGAAACTCCCAGCACACAAAAGCCCAGGGCCAGACAGCTTCCCAGGAGAATTTTACAAGACATTTAAGGAAGAGCTAACCCCTGTCCTTCTCAGACAATTCCAAATAATCCAAGAGGAGGGAAGACTCCCAGACTATTTCTATGTGGCCAGCATCACCCTGATCCCAAAACCAGATAAAGACCCTACAAAGAAAGAAAACTACAGGCCAATTTCGCTGATGAACATAGATGCTAAAATCCTCAACAAAATATTGGCAAACAGCATACAGCAATACATTAAAAAGATTATCCACCCTGATCAAGTGGGATTCATCCCAGGCATGCAGGGATGGTTCAATATACGCAAATCAGTAAACGTGATACATCACATAAATAAAAGAAAAGACAAAAACCACATGATCATCATGATAGATGCAGAAAAAGCATTCGATAAGATGCAGCACGTATTTATGATCAAAACACTCAGCAAAATGGGAATTAATGGGGCATTGCTCAACATAATTAAGTCCATATATGAAAAACCTACAGCCAATATCATAGTCAACGGGCAATAACTTAAAGCTTTCCCACTAAGATCGGGAACACGCCAAGGATTCCCACTCTCACCGCTTCTTTTCAACATCGTATTGGAATTCCTAGCCACAGCGGTCAGACAAGAGAAAGAGATAAAAGGCATCCAAATAGGAAAGGAGGAAGTAAAACTATCATTGTTTGCAGAAGACATGATAGTGTACATAGAGAACCCTTTAGACTCTACGAAAAAACTCCTCAACCTAATGAGTGAATTGGGCAAAACTGCAGGATACAAAGTCAACATTCAGAAATCAAAGGCATTTTTGTACACCAGCAATGCAATAGAAGAAGAAATCAGAAAAGAAAATACCATTAGATATAGCAAGAAGAAAAATAAAATACCTAGGAATAAATTTAACCAAAGAGGTAAAAGACCTGTACGCAGAAAACTATACAACATTGAAAAAAGAAATTAAGGAAGACACAAATAAATGGAAGCATATACTGTGCTCATGGATTGGAAGAATTAATATCATCAGAATGTCCATACTACCCAAAGCAATTTATAGATTCAAAGCAATCCCTATTAAGATACCAATGACGTATTTCACAGAACTAGAACAGACATTTCAAAAATTTATATGGAACCATAAACGACCCCGAATAGCCGCAGCAATTTTGAGAAAGAAAAACAAAGTAGGAGGTATCACAATACTGGACATTAAACTCTATTAAAGCCACTATACTCAAAACAATCTGGTACTGGCACAAGAACAGGCCCATAGACCAGTGGAACAAAATAGAAAGCCCAGAAATAAGCTTAGGTCTCTATGGGCATCTAATATTTGACAAAGGGGGCAGAAGCATAAAATGGAGCAATAATAGCCTCTTCAACAAATGGTGTTGGGAGAGCTGGATGGCTACATGCAAAAAATTGAAATTGGATCATCAGCTGACACCATACACAAAAATAAACTCAAGATTGATACAGGACTTAAATATAAGTCGCAACACCCTAAAAGTCCTAGAGGAGAACATTGGCAGGAAACTCTCAGATAGCCCACGCAGCAATTTTTTCACTGATATGTCTCCTAAAGCAAGGGAAATAAAGGAAAGAATAAACAAGTTGGACCTCATCACAATAAGAAGCTTCTGCACGGCAAAAGAAAATATCAGCAAAATGAAAAGGGAGCCAACCGTATGGGAAAATATATTCGCTAATGATACATCAGATAGAGGTTTGATCTCCAAGATATATAAAGAACTCACTTGACTCCACTCCAAGAAGACAAATGATCCAATCAAAAAATGGGCAAAGGACCTGGGCAGATGCTTTTCGAAAGAGGAGATACAGAGGGCCCAGAGGCATTTGAAAGGATGCTCAGCATCACTAGCCATCAGAGAAATGCAGGTCAAAACCACCATGAGATACCACCTCACACCAGTCAGAATGGCCATAATAAACAGATCCACAAACAACAGGTGCTGGCGAGGCTGTGGAGAAAAGGGAACACTAGTACACTGCTGGTGGGAATGCAGACTGGTGCAGCCACTGTGGAAAGCAGTGTGGAATTTCCTCAAAAAGCTGATAATGGAACTGCCTTTTGATCCAGTGATTCCCCTGCTGGGACTATACCCTAATAACACCAAAACGCCAATACAAAAGAACCTATCCACCCCAATGTTCATAGCAGCACAATTTACAATAGCCAAGTGTTGGAAACAACCTATATGCCCATCAGTAGATGATTGGATCAAAAAGTAATGGTACAAATACACAATGAAATACTTCGCAGTAGAAAGAATAAAAGAACTAGTAAACTTCGCGACAGCATGGATGGAACTGGAGAGCATTATGCTAAGTGAAATAAGCCAGGGGGCGAAAGACAAATACCATAGGATCTCACCTATAAGTGGAACCTAACTGACAATACAAAAATGCAAGTAAAATAAGACCAGCAACACTGAAAGGAAAAGAAATCCACAGAAACAAGAGGGAAGGAGCAGGGGTGGGGTAAAAGGAAGGGAAGGGGAAAGTCAAGGAACATATAGCAAGGACTCATGGACAAAACCAAAGGGGGAAGAGCTGAGGGAGGGTAGGAGGGAGGTGGCAAGGGAAGGTGGTGGGGGGCAGAGACACCTGTATTTGAAAAAATAAATTAAAATTAAATTTAAAAAAATTAAAAAATAAAATTTTGGCAGCAATTATTTTTATATAAAAATAAAATGAATTCATCCATCAATAGGGACTATTTCTATATTTGATTCATTTAATTACTTGCCATCTTTTTGTACCATGATTTTCCCATTATTGATTTCCTGTTCTATATTTATGAATCATCTGCAGAATGGCTTTGGTGTTTCCTTAGAACAGGTAAAAGAGTAAGGTTAGCTCTTAAATTTTGCACATGAGATTGTTTTCTTTATGTATTTACATTTGAATGATATCACTTTATCTGGATATAGAATGATTGGGCTACAGTCTTTCTTCATTAATAACCTGTAATTGTTTTTCTGTGCATTTCTATAGTTTCATGGATGTGAAATTTAAAGCTCATTTCATTGTTATTATTTTGTAATAACTGTCATATTATCATGGGTATATTGATAAGATTAAAAGCTCTAGACATTTCAGAGTATATGTTCATATAGAATTTATTTTAATTAATTTTATTGTTACTCAGTAAGCTCAATTAATCAGCCCACCTAAACTGTTTTGATCTCAAAGTTTTATGTTCAATACTTAATAATTAGATTAATATTCATATTTAATTATTGTTGCTGTACCTATTATTCTGGTTTTTGTCCTGGGAATGTCTATAAGCCATTCACCCAACAGAACTTTATTGAGTGCCAACTATGTGACAGGAACAACTTTAGTCTCTTGTGGTTTCATCAATGAGTAAAACAAAGATCCCTGCTCTCAATTCTGTAGTCTAAATTCCGCTAGGAGAAACAGACAAAACAGGATACCTAAGAAATACATGAGTTACATAATGAGCACTTGGATTAGGGGTCTTGGGGGAATTTATGGTTGAGAAGGTGAGATATACTTTTCTCTTGTTCAGTTTTTGCATTTTTTAAAACTTTCCCTTCACTCTTTGTAATTTGCTTTCTCCTCTCTTCCTTGGCAGCTGTTTCTATGTTCAGATTCTTTATCAGTAATTTAATTTTACATGACATTAATTCTGCTCTGTGTTTATCCCTATACTATTACATTTTGTTTTTCCTTGTAAGCTTGAATGTTTATTTTTAGCCCATTTAGCTTTTTTTGTAATGTAGTAAAAACACTTAACCTGGGATCTACTCTTAACTCATTTTTAAATGCACAGTACAGTGTTTTTAATTGCATGATGCTGTATAGCTTCTCCATTATTTATGACTGAAACTTTATACCCATTAAACAGAAACTCACCCTTTTCTACTTTCCCCAACCCCTAGCAACCACCATTCTACTCTGTTTCCTCTTTTTAAGGGCTGAATTGCATGTATATGCCACCTTTTCTTTATGAATTCATCCATCGATAGACATTTAAGTTATTTCAGTATCTTGGCTTTTGTGAATAATGATGCAAAGAACATGAAAGTGCAGATATTTCTTTGAGATTTTAATTTCAGTTCTTTTGGATATATACCCAGAGGTGGTATAGCTAGATCATATGCTAATTTTATTTTCTTATGTCTGTTTCCTTTCAGCTTGTTTTCTGTTTGTGATATCTTCTTGATCAACAGAGTCATGTGCTCCTGTGTCATTCTGTGGATAAGCTAATATCTTTTAAAAAGTCATTTGTATTTTCTGAAGAGAACTATACTATGAGATGTGACTGTTCTCAGATCATGATTCCCTTTCCTTCATGTAGCCATAGGTCTTCATAAGCCCCTTCTCATTTTGTTGTTCCTGATCATTAGTATATACCCCTCATCTCCAACACTGGTACCACATCTTCAGCCCCATCACCTCTTTGGATGATAACAACCCTCCTCAGCTAAGCCCTGTAATCAGCTTGAGGCCCACAGGTGATCTCTAAGAATGTTGATGGGAGGCTATGTCCTCTTCTTCCACACTAAAAAATGACAGATGAGTCAGATGCCATTTTATTCTTTGCTCCAGTCTTTTGTGTGGATGATTATGTATGTAAAGACACAAAACAGCCCATTCCTAGTCCTTCTACTCCTGCCACAGTGCTTACTAAAGATGAAGGTTGTCATCTCTGAATGTGCTGATAAAGCAAGAAGCAGATTCCCATGTTAATTTACTTTTTATATCTGGTTATAAAATCATGAAGGCAAGGAAGATATTATTATTGTTACTTTATGATAATTAAAATGAGATTCAGGTTGGTGAAGTGACATGCCCAGTGTCACATGTCATGTGCTTAGAACGGGATGAACTAGTCCCAGTACACATGCCCTGCCCTATTTTTATCTGCTACCCTCCAGTGTTCATCTATACTAAATGGTTTGTGATAATACATTTAAAAATTACTGTTACTTTACCCCCAGCAATATTACCTGCCATCTATGAGTCTGTGTGTATTCAATTAATAAGGAATCAGAGAGACCCTTTTTGTGCCTGTCTATACCTAGTCACACAGCTAGTCTGTATCATAACTGAAAGTAGAACTCTTGTCTTCCTATATCAAATTCAGACATTTTCTTTCTTGTATATGATACCACCTTATTAAACAGAATTAAAGGAAAAATGTCTTTTCAGAAATTCCCTAATATGCATTACAAAATTACTAAATCTCTAGGTACATGTCTCAGCTACTGTGCTTTCTGTTATAGTGATGCTAGGAAGCAGTGTGTGTACCATGGAAGACAGGGGCCGATGGCATTTGGGGCCTCTCTGCATCCCACTAGACCCTCTGGTGTTTGTATCCTGGTATGAGAGCTTCAGTCATAAAAATCCAAGGATAAACAAATGGTTTGCATTGGTGTGTGTTCTTTGCATAACAAACAGTGCCTTTCTGTTCATTGATCCATAGTGGTGTCTTCTGTCATCTCTGTTAAATAATAAATACAAACACGGCTACACTACAGACCACTGAAGGGAGGCAGGTGTACCCCAGCACTGACCCTCTTTATTTCTTACCCTAACACTTCCCAGGAAGTCCTCACAGTATAAATCACTGTCATTTTCTTGGTGGAGGCCACATCCAATAAATGAGAAGATTTTGAGGAGCAGATTCTGTCCATGGTGGCTTTTCTGCTACACAAGAAATCCTCCCACCCCCATTTAAGCCCTGGCTATAGAGGGACTGGTCATAGAACTTACTTGTTCTAATGGATTTTTATTAGTGGACACAGTCTTTTCTCACACAATTCAGAGAGTCCAGTTACTGAGGAATGCTAAGTGGCTTGTGGTAGAGGGGTTTGTAGCTTCCAGGGGACAATGACACCAATAAACTCACATTGGGGAACTGTGGCTTTGCGGATTCATTATCGCAAAGGAAAGAAACAGTGTAATTCAGTTTCCTGTTGAGAGATATGTTTGCTGGTAAAGCTTCTGATTCCTTTGACTCTAAAAAAATGGAGGGGTTCTCTCTATCAAAGCTCACAAAAATTACACCAAGACAATTCCTTAGTAATTTGGCCTGTCCTATAAATACATTGAGATGAGTGATGGTAATTAAGAAAAAACATTCTTACTTTAGCAAACTCAGCTAGACTCCAAAGCATTGCTGCAAAGAACCAGTTTTGGTTAATGTCACACAAAGGCAAAATGCAAGCCAGTTAACATGGCACGGACTCAATATGCCCATCACTGTTTTCCAGGCTGTTTTAGTAAGAACTGAAGGCTTATTAGGGAAATCACAATGAGTAATCTAATAATGTCACTCCAATTTAACTAATAAGTTCATTCCCTAAGAGTTAGCTGTCTAAGAAGGCAAAACAATAGAAATATCATTGAACAGAATCTCATTTCTAGTTGCAAATCTAAATTTTAAGAGATATAGACAGTAGTTCTCAAATGGAGAAGATTTTGCCTCTCAGGGGGCATATAGTAAGGCCAAAACTTGGTGGGGTGCTATCAGCCTCAGTGGGCAGAAGCCAGGGCTGCTGTTAAATATACCACAATGCACAGGACAGAAATCTTGCTGTGGATAGTTCCTTTTTACTCCTTATGGCTAAGGGCACATCTCAAACACGTAGGCTCTCCTCTCCTTATCAGCCTCCTTCCACACTTTCTCGTTCTCTTCTCCTTCAAGGAAAGAGCCCCTTTAATGAAAGACCCACAAAGCAATCACACTCACCTTTCCCTGCTGGTCTGTTTTGATTTCCCAGCCCCGAGGTAATTCCAGCCGTGTGTCTGCAAACATGTTGATGAAATTCACCAGGTCCCGGTTGTGCTGGTAACGTTCGAAATTGCGAGCATCTCGCCGGACTTTAAGAATCATGTGCTTTAAGCAGGTGCTACTGGTGAAGACTCGGTAAGCAGTCTGAGGTGGGATCAGAGCCAATTGTGGTAGGGAGTGGAGGATTAGGAAAAACACAGACCAAGTACCTTTGAAAAAACTTAACATAATATAATGTGATTTCTACACAGCAATTTATTGTGAGCCTCAAGTAGGTGGCCTCAGAAGCAACGATCTTGCTCAAAAATTAATGAGCACCCATAGATACAGATGGACCTATTTGTGATCCTTATCTACATGCTGCTTTGCAGCCTTGGACACAGTCCACCTCCCCATGCATCTCAAAGCCCCCCTTCCCTTCTATCTCCTTCTCTCTCAGCAGCTTGGCTCTCTTGAGTCTCTCGATGACTCCTTTGATCCCTCTGTAGAAAAGTTTGTGTGTAGAGAGGTTGGGGGATGAGAAAAACAAATGCTCCAGAAATTTCTAATTGTCTAGATGACAATTTCATGGCACATGGGGATGAAATATTCATGTGATAAAAGAGGAGATTGCTTGCAACTAGAGCAGACTGGCACAGTGACCCCTGTTGGCTCAAGGCCCCCTGGTGCCCATTTGTGAGAGCATCAGTGTCTGGCACCCTTGTCTCCATTAAGAATTCACCCCTGCACCACAGGACAGCTGCTTTGGGTCTAAACACTGAATGTCCCAAGGGCTTCTCAAATATAACCTACTAAAAACTGATCGTCTCCTTCCCTGCCACAACATTTTTCACCTCATTAAACTGTGCACCTGTGTAATGGAGTCACCACTTAACTGGGTGCTCAAAAGCCAAGCAGACTCAGACTTTCTTGAGTCCTAATTTCCTATCCCCCTACCAACACAGTGATTTCAAGTTCTGTTATTAATTCCACATAGAAATATCTCCTGAAATGAGTCATTCCTTTCCATTAACCCAACCCCTTACTTATCAGACTTTGATCATCTCTCACTTGAGCAATTGAATTAGCCATTAGTCTTAGCTCTTCAGCCTCTCTCACACACTTCTGCCAAAAAAAAAAGAAAAAAAGCTTCATCAAATACCCTCAATCATGTAATTTCTATGTCTAATACTGCTGCTTGTTTCTGTTGCCAATTGGAGTAGATCTAGGCTCCTTTTCATATCTTACATGGTGTTTTCCTACCTTTTCTCCAGCCCCTCTTTCTGCTTATGCCTGTCACTACACTCCAGTCACAAAAGACCCAACACCAAGTCCCTTCACAGTTGCTTGTTTACTCTCTCTGCCTGGGTGATTTACTTCAACCACTTTTAATCTTCAAGACTCAATTCAGCAGTTGTTTTGTAAGGAATGCTCCCTGATGTTCCTTCTCGTGAGTTTGCAGAACATTTCATTCCTCATTGAGGTCAGGATGTGCCCTGTCAGGGTAGAATGGTTTTTTTGACAGGTCTGTTGCTGAAAAAAAGGAAGCTCCTCCTGTTTAGTTGTCACCTTAATCTGTCTTGTGACTCCAGCACCTAGCTCTGTGCCTGAACTGCAGAAAATGCTTGTCAAATGAAAATTAATAAATATAATGACATCATGTCATTGGTTTCTTAAAAACACAGAAAAAAATTTAAAAACAACATACGTAAAAGTCATATCAAATTTAACTTTGGCATGATATTTGAAAAACTATATTAAAAAGAAAGTTATTTATTTATCTAGGAGAAATCTATTTAAAATTTTTATTAACAAAAGTGATTTTATAAAATGATTCAGGCTACAAAGGAATCTATCAACTTCATAATCTTATTCCTTTAAAATTTTGAAAATAATTAAAACATGTACTTCTTTCCAAAGCCCTTTCACGGACATTAACACATTTGAGCCTAACAAAAACCTGCAGAGTGAACAGCATTTCCAAATCCAGCTCTTCTCTTTTTGAGGAGATTTGCACAGCAAAAAGGGGGACTGAGCTGTTTATTTTTTTCCTTGTCTGGATTAAAATCTACCTTTTTTATGTATCAAACAACTTGGCAAAGTTGTGTATTTTTGGTCATGATGGAAGCCAGGCCAGGCTCACTCTGCATTTTTGGAGTACTCACATAATTAGCATGCAGTACAGTGAAGAATTCAGGATTGGTGATAAACTTGACCGCTGGGGACTGTAGGAGCAAGGTGATTTTTTGTGAGTTCACTGGAGAAAGTGATACTTCTCTCCTCAGATCTAGAAAAAGTGAATAAAAGCAAGAGAGTCCATTGGAAGAAAGTCATTTCAAGCAGAATAATTCTCTCTGCATACCAGCAGCACACATGCCTTCACTTACACAGCTGAAGAGGACTGTTGTTTTTAATAGTAAAATGACCAGGACTCAGGTGTCACAGTGATAAGACCAAGTGTCACAGTGATCTGATCAGGAGTCATATCACTTTGTATATGTTAGTTAAGATCCATTATTTCTTACTAGTGTTTCTGTATAATTTCGGTTAGGCTTGAGTCTTTGAATATTTTGTCCTTTTTATACCAATTACTTTTCTTCTTATTTTTGAACATATTGCTAATCATAAGTATGGTAGGTTGTTGCAAAAAGTGCCAAATATTTCCCCTCCCTGCATCCACACCCACCTGCATGAGACTTTGCACCTTCTCCCCTTGTTGAATCAAGTTATTTATGTGTCTTGCTTTAACCCACAGAATTGGACAGGGGTTCAGAGTCAGGGTTTTAAGAAGGCTGTGTGTCTCCATTCTTACCCAGCGCTCTGCCAGCTCCATGAAAACAAACTTTGACTAGCCTGGTACAAGATGAGAAGCCATGGGGAACAGGGACAAACTGCCCCAGCTGAGGCCTTCTCAGGACAGATAGACCAGGGCTGATTCGACAATTGCCCAAGGATGCATGGTGAGCCAAGAGGCATCTGAGGAACCACTTAGCTGAGCTCTGCTCAAATTGCCCACCTGCATGACCACTGGTTAAATGTATGGCTGTGAATTTAAGCCACTAAGCTTTGGGATGGTTTGTTACACAGCAAATGCCAACAGATCTGATATCAAACACAGAAATAAAGTTTCTGCTCCTTTAATCTTCATGTTTTTAAATTACTCAACCACTTTATCTCATCTCTTTCAGGAAGTTAAACAAAGAAATTAATAATAGAAAATATTAAACTAGTCAGTTTAGTTATTATATTTGGTAAAATAAATTAAGTAAAGGTAATTAAAGGGAAGTGTCAAGTCAAGGAACATATAGCAAGGACTCTTGGACAAAGTCAAAGTGGGGAAGGACTAAGGGAGGAAGAGTGGGGAGGAGGGCAGGGGAAAGTGGTGGGGGGGTGGCGGAGACAAATGTATTTGAAAAAAAGGTAATTAAAATTGTTGGAACTGTGTACATGCATGTGAAAATGTTCATTATTCTGCATTGTTCTAGAGAGCTGAGACCTAGAAAGACTAGAAGTACCTGCTTGTTTGCTAGACTAATTTCTGAGCTTTCTTTTTGCAAATAAATTTTTTCTCACTTTACTCATTTTTAAAAAGTGGATTGTTAATATATCACTGTGATTATCTTATGTCATTACAGATGTAAGAAGTGAAAGCCAGTTTCCTATGCCAGACTCCTGGTGGATGCCTACAATATTTGATAAAAGGCATCTTGGGTAGTGCATAAACATAGCCTGCTGGAAAATGTCTTTGTTCCCAGGTTTCTCCCTCAAGAAGAGCTGTATTTTATTCCAAAAACAAACTAATTATTCCTATTAATAATGTTGTTATATGGCTTTTTTGAAGCAGACCATCAATTTTTATTGCATGTTTTATTTATAAGTAAAAAAAAATCCTTAGCTTACAACAAATAAATAAACCTAACTAGAAATGATTAAGCCACTGAAAAAATTTCCTTGATGTACCAATATAATAGCAAACTCTGAATCCCCAGATTTCACTGGCCCCTTTCCTCCAGATCCCAAGCCATGGTACTGATATTCTCTTTATGTGAATCCATTTCTCCTTTAGTTCCCAGTGTGAAACTTCTGTTTGCTTTACTTTGTTTGTGCTGTGCCTCTTTCTCCTCTGTCTTGACCTCCACCCATTCCATTGTTCTCTTTCCCCAAGGCCACAGCACCATACTATAAGTTTGGGTGAGGGATTCACACACTCTCTCACACAGCCATTGGAAGCCATCCCAGAAGTCCAGGGACCCCCTCTCCATACCTAAGTTCAACTGAGAAGATTCAGTCTCTGAGTCACTCTCACCACCTCCTCCACCACCTCCTGTTGGAACTTGCTCACAACTCTGGCTACCAGGATCTTCTTCGAGCCTCTCCGTTGCAATGGTTCGTTGAATATTTTGATACCTTTGCATCAGAAAATGAAATGGAAAGACAAGAGTTAACTTTTGTTTGTTGGCTTGTTGGGAGATGGTGCTTTGAATCAGATAACTGAGCAAATCTGTAAAAATTGTCTTGAATGTCAGGGCAAAATGCTTAAAATTTTCACAAGAGACCTAAAACAATTAGCAAGATAAATGTTTCTGGATGATTTGGCCTTTCTTTGTTTTGTGACATATGACAAATTTCAAGAATGGTGACTTCTAAAAAAAACAACATAAATAATAATGAATCATAAAAAATAACCTATACCCTGCATTAAACAAAATATGGCTAAGTGTAAAATAAGGTCATGGAAAGTAACTTAAAATGTTACAATTAAGATATCATAAATTGCCTCTACATTACTGTAATTAAGTCTATAAGCTAAAATAGTTCTACTCATTTTTACTTGACAGGATACTTATATGACTGGCAGGAGTTGTGGAAATAAAAGCATGCTGGCAAAAAAAATAAATGTTTTGGATATTGTAAGATGGCAGCAGAATAGAAGGTAGCTCCATTCACTTGCTTCCAGGCCTAAACTGGTCTCACAGACAAAACACAGAGCAGTTGAATCGAGGGTCCAGCAGAGAGTGAGTGAGAGTGTCTGTGAGCGAGCATGTATGAAGATGAGAAGGCAGGAAGTGCACAGCAGTAAGCAATAACCTGCTTTGCAGGGCACCTGGGAGCCTGGACTGGGCTCTCCAAGTGGAGCCACCATAATTGCCCAGCCCAGCACTTCTGGCTGCACAGAGTGGGGGCAGCTGTGGATTGGCTCAGGATCCAAACTATGGGGCAGAGAAAGAAAGCCTGGGAAGCATGGGCCCCAGAAACAGCACGGCAGGAGCAGGCCTACCGTAGGGTGAAGATCTCTGGAGGGAGTGGGCTCAGCACTCCACCTCTACCACCACTCTGTTATAGTATAGCTGTGGGGCTCTTCCCAATGCCATTCTGGAAAGATCCAGAGAAAAACTTTATCAAAACTGTAGGAGGCTCTGAAAGGCAGAGGCCAGCCTGACCAAGAAAGACCCCTTGACTTTTGGGGAGGGCAAGCATGTGGAAAACAGGTTCCCCAGGGATTGGGGCTGCAGTATGTGGGCCACAGGAATTCTTTTAAAAGGAGAACTGAGGCGAGACCCGAGACTTGTCAGGGATCCAGGGCTCACATCCATGTGTGAGCGGAAACAGTGACTCTGCTAACCAAAAACTCAGAGGAATAGAGTCACACTGAAGGAACCGTAGGACCTAAACCAGCATGGCTCACAAAGCAGGGGACTGTTCAGAGTGGAGAATTTGGGCAGAATCTCCTGCAAGAGAACAGCAGGTTCGGGACTGGAAGGCAGGAGCTGAACACCTGAAATTTGCTGCAACCAGCCACATCCCCTCACAGTTAGGCAAGACCAACCATCCCCCACCCCCCCGTGGGATTATAGGCTCTGCAGATCAGTGAGCTAAGGCTCAGTAGTCCCCTTCTAGGTACATTTTTGCAGGAAAAAGAAGAAAAAGCTCTGAAAGCCTCCTTCAGGGGATACTACAAACTACACAGTTCCTCAGGCCCGGATCCCCTTAGTCTTATTTATGATTGGTGCTATTTTCTCTCTTGCATAGATTTTTAGCATTCATTCCTTGTCCTTCAAGTGTGGGCCAAATATGTCAAAAAGTTTTATATTATAGTTTATTTCCAATCTCATATTTTGCTCTGCTCTTCTCTTACTCCATTTTACCTTCTTCCTTCCTCCTCTTATTTTTGATTTAAATTCTATTTTCTCTTTTGCTATGACTTGTTTCTATTCATCACCCTTACTTTTTCTCTCCCTTCAGCTTCTCAAAACAATTTTTGCTTGTTATAAGTCATCTTTCATTCTTTTTACTGCTCTTAAAACACCCTTAACCCCTCTCCACTTTAATCAATCTTTGCTCATTGGTTGTAGATAAGGTGGTTGTGGCTGCATTTCTTCAATTTTAGATCTAGATAGTCATTATTTTTATATTTCATATTTCAAATTTTACAGTTCCCTTCTCCTACTCCATTTTGCCTTCTTCCTGTCATTTCTTTAAATTTTACTTTATTTTATTTTTTTTATCATCAACTACATGGAGAGCAACTGAAAAGTCAAATAAAGTGAGGATTGAAAATATTTACTCGTGTAATTGAGACGGGTCCCTGAAGAGCTTAGTAGAAGTAGTATTTGCTGAGTGGTAGAAATCAGGAGTAAGTAAATTGAGAAAACAGTAGAGGATGAAAAATAAAAGTGGGTATTTTTTTTAAATACATTGTGTTTTAATTTTAAATTTTAATATTTCCCTGTCTTAGCCTGGTTTTCATTATCATTCTTAGTATTCCTTCTTCCTCTATCCTCTCAAAATCATGTCTCCTTCCTCAACACACCTCAAGTTTTTCTTCCTTTCTTTTTTCCCCTCTTATTCCCATCCCACCTATATTAGTCTTAGCTCATTTTGTTTTCTTTCTCTCTTCACCTTGTCTCTATTCCCTACTTTTATTATTGTTCCTCCCTTTACCATCTCAAAATCACTTTTCCTTCAGTTAGTTATCTCATATTCATTTTTCCTTTCTTATAATAGTCTTAATCTCCTTATACTTTTATTAATATTGGCTCATTTGCTATTGATAGTGTGATTGTGGGTAGGGGTTATTTTTTTGTGGGTATGGGAGTGTTTCCTGGGCTGTTTGGTTTTGTTCTGGGAGAACTTGTACAACAGTATACAAAATGTGGTGTGCAGAGTGACTTTCGGTCAGCCAGCTGGAGGTAAAAACCCACAAAAGAGCACCCAGCAACAACCAAAAGTCAATTACAGCCAGAGATTCCACATAAATAGCATAAAGGGCATTCCAAGAGCATCAAGCTCAGGAGATCAAGGAGACTGCACCACTGAGTCCCACAAGTCTCTTACCACAGAAGGTCACACCATGAAGACAGGTAGTAAAAGCAGATCAATCTAGTACATAGAAACAAACAAGAAAGTCACCAAAAATGGGAAAAAAAAGAAAAAACCTCCAATCAAAAGGAAAGACATAATGCCCAGAAAGAGAGCTAAATTAAATTGAGACAAGTAAATCTACCAGACATCTAGTTCAAAATAATAGTTATAAGGACGCTCAAGGAACTTAGTGAGAACTGCAAATAACTCCAGGGAAGCCAAAAGGAACTTACTGGGAACTACACCGGCATGAAAAAGGACATAGAAACTATCAATAAAAGTGAGGAGGAAATGAAGGATACAATATCTGAAATGAAAAAAACAGTGGAAGGAATTAAAAACAGGTTAGATGAAGCAGAGGATTGAATCAGCAAGATGGAGGATAAGAAAAAAAAAACCATCCAGAGGGAGCAACAGAACACAAAAAGACTCAAAAAGAATAAAGAGGGGTTAAGAGAACTGTAGGGCATTATGAAACATAATAATATGTGTAAAGAGCAACCTCAGAATGAGAAGAGGAGCAAGGGGTAGAAAACTTGTTTGAAAAAGTAATAACAGAACATTTCCTTAACTTGTTGAGAGAAAAAGTCACAAAAGTCCAGGAAGCATAGAGGGTCCCAATCAAGGTGAACACAAAGAGGCCCACTCTAAGACACATCATTATTAAAATGGCAAAATTAAAAAACAAAGAGACAATCTTCAAAGCACCAAGAGAGAAACAGCTAGTAGCATACAAGGAAACTCCAAGAAGGTCATTCAGTGATTTCTCAATAGAAACACTACAAGGCAGAAAGGAATGGCAAGAAATATTCCAAGTAATGAAAAGTAAAGGCCTGCAAAAAAGTATACTCGGCCCAACAAGCCTCTCAAATAAATGGAAGGTAAAATAAGGAGTTTCCCAGAAAAAAGAAAGCTAAACAAACCACATCTCCACCAAACCAGCGCTGTGAGACAAGCCAATGGTACTGCTTAAAGAAAAAGAGAGAGAGAGAGGAACACAGGTACAAAGGAAAAAAATAACAATGATAAAGTACCTATCAATGATAACCTTAAATGTGAAAGCGTTAAATGCTCCAATCAAAAGACAAAAGATAGCTGAATGGATAAGAAAACATGACCTGCATTTGTATTGTCTACAAGACCTACCTCAAAACAAAAGATCTACTGAAAATGAAGGGATAGAAAAATATTCCAAGAAAATGGACATGAAAATAAAGACTGAGGTAGCAATACTTATATCATATAAAATAGATTTTTTTAAAAGGCCATAAAAACAGACAAAAAGGATACTTCATAATACTTAAGGGAAAAATCCATCAAGAACACATAACTATTATAAACATATATGCACCCAAAGTAGGAGCACACAAATATATAAGGAAAATCTTGGAGGACTTCAAGAGATAACAATAGCAACACACCCATAATGGGGGATGTTAACACCCAACTGTCAAGGTGAATAGATCTTCCAAACAAGGTATCAAGGGTATTGTGGCACTAAACAACACTCTAGATCAAATGTACTTAATTGATATGTACAGAATTTTTAACCCCAGAGAAACAAAATATACACTCTTTAAAAATGCACATGGAACATTTTCTTTTTAAAAAAACTATTAGCTATTTATTTATTTATTTATTTATTTATTGTTGTTCAATATCCGTTGTCCCCAATTTCCCCCAATACTCACCTGCCCTACCCACTGCCCATATTTCACTTTCAATCCTCCCCTCTGTTGTCTCTGTCCATGGGTCTTTTATACATGACATGGAATATTTCAAAGATAGGCCACATGGTAGGACATAAACTAAACCTCAACAAATTCAAGAAAATGGAAATCATATCAAACATGTGCTCAGATCACAATGGCTTGAAATTAGAAACCAACATGAAGGAAAAAACTCAAAAATATTCAGATTCATAGAGACTGAATAAAATGCTATTAAATAATGAATGGGTTAACAGTGATATCAAGGAAGAAATCAAAAAGTTATGAAAATGAACACTCAATAACCGGAAACCCATGGGACACAGCAAAGGCAGTCTGAAGGGTAAGTTCATAGTAATGCAGGCCTACCTAAAAAGGATAGAAACATTTCAAATAAAAAAAACTACCCATACATCTACAAGAACTAGAGGAACAACAACAAACCAAACCCAGAGTTAGTAAAAGGAAGAAAATAATCAAGATCAGAACAGAATTAAATGACATCAGACTACAAAAACACTCAAAAGATCAATAAATTCAGGAGCTGCTTCTTTGAAAAGATCAACAAAATGGACAAGCTTCTAACCAGACTCATCAAAAAAATAAAAGAGAGAGAGAGAAGACTCAAATAAAACAAGAAACAGAATAGGAGAAATTACTACTGATACCACAGAAATACAAAGGATTGTAAGAAATTACTACAAACAATTATATGGTGAGAAATTTGACAAATTTGGTGAAAAGAACAAATTCATAGAAACATATAATCTTGTGTAACTGCATTAAGTCTTCTTGTATAAAGTATGCTCAGGGGTGACCACTTATCTAGAAGTTGAGGGACGGTGGGCAAAGAACCTAAACAGACCCCTCTCTAAGGATGACATACAGAAGGCCTATCGACATATGAAATGTTGCACAACATCAGTAGCAATCAGAGAGATGCAAATTAAAACCACATAGAGATACCATCTCACACCAGTCAGAATGGCCATCATTAACAAATCAACAAACATCAAGTGCTAGGGAGGTTGTGGAGAAAAGGGAACCCTAGTGCACCATTGGTGGGAATGCAGACTGGTGCAGCCACTGTTGAAAACATTATGGAATTTCCTCAAAAAACTAAAAATGGAACCGCCATTTGATCCTGTGATCCCACTGTTGGAACTATGCCCCAAGAATCCTGAAACACTAATTCAGAAGAATCTATGCAACTCAATGTTCATACCAGTGTTATTTACAATAGCCAAGTGCTGGAAACAACCTAAGTGCCCATCAGAAGATGAATGAATCAAAACACTGTGGTACATTTACCCAGTGGAATACTACACAGCAGAAAGAATGAAGGAAATCCTAAACCATAGCTCTAGCAATAGAAAAAAGCTGTCCTAGACATGTAAGAGGTGTGTAAACACAGATGAAGAAACACCTAAAGTATATCTATTTTGAAATCAGAGTATGAAGTTTTTGGGGTACTTGCAGGGGAAAAATATAGAGAAAGTAACATGTCTAAAGAGTTCAGCCTTGGAGAACTCTGAGAAGCTTGGTGGTGGTATCAGGATATGCAGACTTCAGGCAGAGATAAGGGACCAGTAGAAGGGAGGCAGAGAGCACCTAGTTGTCCCCAGCCTCCCTCATCTCCCACAGCAGTTTGAATGTTATTCTCTAGGCACTAGCTCTCCAATTTGATCTGCACCAGAATCGCCTTCAGGGGGCTTTTGAAAATGCAGACTGCAGGACCCTACTCTCAGAGTCACTCTGATTCAGTAGGTCTGGGTAGAGAAGACAAGAATTTGCATTTCTACTTAGTTCCTAGGTGATGCTGATACTGCTGGTCCAGAGAGAAACTTTGAGAATGACTACTGTAGGGGCTGTATAGCTGCTTAAAGAGGCAGGTTGAGCTGTCTGAGAATGACATTCCCCATCTGTGTGAAGAATACAATGGAGGAGAAGAGTCTGGAGTTGGGGAATGAAGCTGGGGACTAATACACCAGTCCAGGCTGGAGATACTAAAAGACTGGACCCAGGCACAGGTAGTGGATCATGTTGGCTCTCTAAGCCTGGTGCTGAGGAAGGGAAATAGCCACATGCTCTAGGGATACTTAGATCACCTCTATCTGCCCACAAAATACTTACAGAAATTTCCTAAATCTCTCTGAAGTTGATAGCCTGCTTTGCCTAATTGACATTGCATTTTTAGGCAGATGTCTAGCTGTTTCATTTGTCTTTGCCTGCTCTACTTCCTTCATTCTGAGCAGCCTCCCTTCCCCCTCTCCACATGACATCTATTTTGTCTAATATCTCTCAGCTTACCGAGGTACATGACTAAGATTCAGCTTTCCTTTTCCTCAAGGCACAGCAGGAATGGGAGAAGGGGTCAAGTTTAAGAGATACTTAGTGGCAGTGCTTGTAATTATTTTACATGTAAATTCAATGGAATTTTGTGTCTTACTGGATATATAAGTTGAAGAGAAAGGAAAGGACAATTGTGAAGTTTAATATTTCTGCTTAGACCAAGTAGGCAAAAGTGCCAACAATAAAAAAAGGGCACATAGGAAGATGGGTAGGCAGGAGAAGAAGATTTTCATGTGGATTTGCATTTGACTTGGAGATCCTTAAGGTCATATAAGTGACAATAGCCAGGAGAATGTTGCTATATAATATTGTGCTCAGGAAAGAAATGTGGGAGTAGAGGAAGAGGTGTGAAGAGGAGATGGAGGGCCAGAGTCTGGATGGCAGTAAATAACCAAGTCTCCAAATACAATCCAAGATGGAGGCAAGAGGGCCACCCTGATACACAGACAAGGTCTACTGTTGCCTTTGTTTAAGAAAAGACTCCTTTCCTTGACCTTAAAAAGATTTTTTTTTCCTTAAGTGTGGTCTCCAGGTCACTTGCAAGGAAATCATCTGTATGAATGTTATAATTACAGAAATTGAGGCAAAATCAAAACTTGCATTTCTAACAAGTTCTTTATGTAATATTATCTATATGTAGGTTTGACAATCACTGGTATGGGGCTTTATTTGTGTTTTGTTTTATCTAGAGAGACTCAGTCACTCACTCAACACCTGGCAGAAGGCACCTTTGCCTGCAGCAGTTATGGTGAACCATCTCCAAGAATTCTACTTATAAGAAAATGTGGAAGGAGTCAGGGATGAGCAGAGAATTATAGAGAAATACTTGCGTTGATTTACCACCTTAAAATGTCTGTGGTGGGGAGGTTGTGGGGAAAGTGGATGTCTGTCTGTGGTGTTCTGCTGGAACTCAGGGAGTCCATTGAAAGAGGGACAAAATGGGCCAGCAAGAAGTTGCCTAAGTGACTAACATTGACCAGAGGGAGAAATTGGGCCTATCAAAGACCTAGGAAGCTGCTGTCAAGAGGTTCCCTTAGATGGCTCTTAACAGCTTTTCTTTTCTTAAAGTGGTTCAACAATATTTTTAGTCCCACATGCTCTTCTAGAAGCTTACTGCTCTATTAACAGCTGGAATCAATGCCCTTTCCCAACTTGAACCTGGGAATCTTATGGTTGTTTTGACTAATAGAAGATAATGTAAATGACAAGTTGTGATGAAACACAGTGGCAATGCTGTGAGGAAACCAAGGCCATAGGTAAAGTCCATGTGTAGTTATTCTGGCTGAGCAAGCCAACAGCCAGCACCAGCCTTCAGGTATGTGAATTTACAACCCCAGAAATCCTCTAACTGTAGCCATGAGATATCCCAAGACAGAACCACCAAGAGAGAATCTAGTTAAGCATGAGAATCATGAGAAATAATTATAATGATGATAATAATGGCAAAAATAAATTATTGTTTTTTTATGCCATTAAGTTTGGAGTAGTTTGTTACTCAACAATAGACATCTGGAAGAGGGTTTAGATAAATGTCAGTTGTAGCATCTCTTTTCTTTCCCAAAGTGCACAGTAAGCACAGACGACAATTTTTATGAGTAAATATAATCTCATTTGATGAATAAAATGTTATCAATTTCAACACCTGTTTCATATGTCCTCAGTTGGACCTTGGTTATCCCACCCCTTACTGAGTCCACAGACTCAAATTCTCGGTTTGAGATAACTCCCTTTATCTTTGCTAAAGTGCAGGGCCATGTTGGGGAAGCACGGCAAACAGGGTGTGTGGAGGAGTCACTCAGCAAGGTGAGGACTGCAGATTTAGAGGCTCACTCCACTATACAGAAGAGAGAATTATCCTTCAATATCTTTCCTCACTTTTTTGCAGCAAATGGTTTAACATTTATGTTGTTGAAAGAGTTTATAAAATGTGGTAAGAAAGTAAGCTGTAATATCTTGTTTGTAAACAGACACCCACACATTCACACAGACACACAAAAAACAAAGAAGAAAAAAATTTACCAAGCCAAGCCAAACCAAACAAAAACACAACAAACAAAGCCTAAGAACAGATAATCCTTATTAGAGGAGATACAATTGGTAAAAGAAAAGCTCATGAGAACAAAAATTGATTCTTCCTCCAAGAAGTGAAATGTAAGAACAACCAAAATGTTAGCAGCACCTCTTAAGTCAGCAAAAACACACCAAAACATAAGATAGACCTACATCCAAGATTAACCTACCCAGTAAAGTTATCATTTAGAATCAAAAGACAGATACAGAGTTTATTATCATATCAGAAAAAGCCAAAGAAGTTCATCACTACCAAACAAGTGTTACATAAAGTACCAAAAGGTGTTCTTTAAGAGAGTAGAAATGATAAAAATATGAGCAATAAAATTGCAATAAATACATATCATAATTTACTCTAAAAATTAAAATCAATGAACAAGCAGAGCAGAAACAGACTCATAGATACAGCAAACATTTTGATGATTGGTAGATAGGAGGAAGGTTGGGGGGATGGATGAAAAAGGTGAAGGGATTTAGAAGTATAAATTGTTAGTTACAGAACAGTCATGGGATTATGAAGAACAGTATAGGAAATACAATCAATAATATTTTAATAACTATGTATGGTGCCAGATGTATATGAAAATTATTTCAATGATCACTTACTAAGTTTTAAAATGTTTGATCACTGGTGTGTACAACTGAAACTACTATAATAGTATGTCAACTGTAACTGCAAAATAAAAAAATGATTAAAAAATAATATAAAATGTTTATCCATTAAAAAAAATAGGGTGGCAGTAAACCTGTTATTGGTGGTGGTGTTAACCATGGAACCACTTTAGGAAACATTAGGCATCATTATCAAATATCAAAACCATATGGATCTCCCCTGGTCTGCTCTTTTAGGCATAGAACCCTAAGGAAACTTTCTATTATAAGACAATCTTAATATTTAACATTCCCAAAGGCCTTTCCAAAATAGTGATAAAAAGCAATAAACAAAACATCCACCAATAAGGCAAATTAAGTTAATGAAATTACTTCTATTCATTAGAATACTATACAGCTATTTAAATGATAAACTTAAGACTATGAAGCAATGCAAAAATGTTTGTAATGTATTAAGTAAAATGTGAATATCAGACTAACTAGATATTATTAGTATAACTATGCAAAGACTGTACATGCATATAGAAATTGAAGATAAATTTTTTTTTTAAAGAAACTAAATCTTGGAGAAGTAGCATTATAGACTTTTTTCTTATTTAAAACTTCCATTTCTTAAGGAACCAGTGGATTCAGTGGAAATTACACTAACCTCTTGCCAGAACCAAATTGTAATTACAGCTAAATTATAGAAAAATTGTCCCAAATGATCAGTGGAAGGCTAGCTGGAGAGAAGCCTTATAACCAAGTACTTACTGTAAAAACTACATCAAGACTGGTAGGAAGTAAAGAGGTGAGACACAGCTGGCTGAGCTCTGTGGGTGGCAGCTAAAGTCCCAGAGGGAGAGCTCAGCTGCAGGGGTGGGGTTTTCCTTGAGAAGTATGGGTTTCAAAACTACAAGTTGCTTTCCCCAACCTAGAGCACCAGTCTCTTAACATCTGGCATGAAAAACAGTGGGCTTTCTCTCCACCAGGGATAGATAGCTAGAGATGCCGCCTCTCTCTTAAAGGGCCAACAGACAAAATTTCATTAGCAGCCATTCACCTTGGGCTTTGGAGAAGGAAGGGCAGAGTAGTCTAGAACTGCATGAGGAGAGTCTGGGGTTGGTGGACTTGTGAAGACAGCTGAAGCTTCAGCCATTGGGATCCCTATGCTGAGTTGTTCCCCCATACTGCAGAATGCAACTTGCTCAGAGTACTGCCCTCCGAGAGGTATCAGCCTGGGAGAGAGCAATATTCCCACCTACTGGAATTTCTATCACCCCACCCAGTGGAGCTTACATTCTGCTGAGGAGTTCAGCTGGAAGCTGTTTCAGTGACTAAGCCTAACTCACAGACTGTAGGTAGAGACAGATCTCTGGATCTCTGAGAGCTTTGAGACATTTGCTGACCCACCCCTGGGCCCAGTGCTTATGAAAACCAGCCTGGAACTCAACTTGGACCTTTCCACATGTACCCATGCTTATCAGGGGGAGACATGAGCTGTGGTTCTCTGATAGTGTCAAATAGTTTGCACACACATGAATAAGCCAATAGCAATCAAGACTCAATTACAACAGGACCCATACAACACACACAAGGGACATTCTTAGAGCACCCAGCTCAGGTAATCAGGGAAAATGTGCCACTGTGTCTAACAGGACACCTACAACATAATGCCTCCCATCAAAACTGAGAGTCGTAACATATCTACCTACTACATAGAAACAAACACAAAGAAGCAGCCAAAACAGGGATACAAAGAAACAGACTCCAAAAGAAAGAATAAGAGAACATATACACAATGGAATACTACGCAGCAGAAAGAAAAAAAGAAGTACTAAACTTTGCGACAGCATGGATGGAACTGGAGAGCATCATGCTAAGCGAAATAAGCCAGGGGGCGAAAGACAAATACCATATTATCTCACCTATAAGCGGAACCTAACCAACAATGCAAAGAAGCAAGGAAAATATGACCAGCAACACTGAAAGGAAAAGAAATCAACAGAGACAAGAGGGAAGGGGCGGGCAGGGAAAGGGAAGGGAAGGGGAAAGTCAAGGAACATATAGCAAGGACTCATGGACAAAACCAAAGGGGAAGAGCTGAGGGAGGGAAGGTGGGAGGGGGCAAGGGAAAGAGGTGGGGGGAAGGCAGAGACAAATGTATTTAAAAAGTAAATAAATTAATTAAAAAAAATAAAAGAATAAGAGAATTCTCCAGAAGAGCTAAATGAAATGAAGACAAGAAATTAATCAGATATAGAGTTCAAAGTAATGATTATAAGAATGCTCAACAGCATGAAAAAGGACATAGAAAGCCCCTGATCCACAGAAACCAGCAAAACAGAGAGATTAGAGACAGGTGTAACAAGAAGTGTTCAGGGTTCCATCCAGCCTCAGCTCTTATACAGAGTGGCCATCAGCACCAAACAGTAAAGAGCAGCCCCTTTTCAGATTGACTAATCACAGGAAACAGATAGCTAATTACTCAGAAACTATACATTATTGAAAATAATCTGGGACATACCAAGACCTGTGGTTGGGGAGAAGTGGGGAAACACTTCCATCATCATCCCTGAAGACTGAACAGCACCACCCTGGGGTGATCCAGGGATTCTACCCTTGAGGTCACAGCTGAAACCCCCTCTGGAAGCAGTGGTCTTGAACATTAGACGAACAACTCCTGGGCTTTGTGTTGATGGAAAACAATCAGGGTAGAATAGCGGGAATCAGTCAAGACTGAAGGCGACACCAACAGACTATAGATCACTTGTAATCTCAAACAGTCTGTCTAGGGCAGACCAACAGTGTACTACGGTTTCCTTTTCTCCACGACCTCACCAGCACTTGTCTGTTGATTTATTGATAATGGCCATTTTGATCAGAGTGAAGTGGTATCTTGTTGTGATTATAATTTGCATTTCTCTGATAGCTAGTGACGATGAGCATCCTTTCATGTCTCTGGGCTCTGTTTAGGTCTTCCTGGGAGAAGTGTCTGTTAAAGTCCTTGGCCCATTTTTTAATTGTTTGTCTTCCTGGAGTAGAGTCATGTGAATTCTTTATATATTTTGGAGATCAAACACCTGTCCAAGGTAACATTGGCAAATATAGTTTCCCATATGGTTGGTTCACTTTTCATTTTGCTGATGTTTTCTTTAGCCATGCAGAAGCTTCTTATTTTGATGAAATCCCATTTGTTTATTTTTTCCTTTATGATCCTTGCTCTAGGGTACCTATCAGTGAAAATATTGCGGCATGGTATATCTGAGAGTTTCATGCCTATGTTCTCTTCTAGGACTTTTATGGTGTTGTGACATATTTAAGTCTTTTATCCATCTTCAGCTTATTTTTCTCTATGGTGTAAGTTTGTGGTTGAATTTCAATTCTTTGCCTGTAGCTGTCCAGCTCTCCCAACACCATTTGAAGAGGCTACTTTTAGTCCACTTTATGCTTCTGCCCTATTTCTCAAACATTGATTGACCATAGAGACATGGGTTTATTTCTGCACTCTCTAATCTATTCCAGTGATCTATGTGTTTGCTCTTATGCCAGTACCAGACTGTTTTCATTACAGTGGCCTTGTAATATACTTCGATGTCAGGTATTGTGATTCCTCCTACTGTCTTCTTCTTTCTCAAATTTGCTGCAGCTATTTGGGGTCATTTATGGTTCCACATAAATTTTATAAATGTTTGTTCCATGTCTGTGAAATATGTGGTTTGTATTATAATAGGGGTTGCGTTGAATCTATAAATTGCTTTGGATAGTATGGGCATTTTCATGATGTTCATTCTTCCAATCCATGAACATGGTACACGCTTACATTTATTTGTGTCTTCATTAATTTATTTTGTCAGTGTTGTATAGTTTTCTGCATAAAGGTCTTTTACCTCCTTGGTTAATTTTTTTCCTAGGCACTTAATTTTTCCTGTTGCTATAGCCAATGGGATTTTCCCCCCATATTTCTGAATCTGATATTTCATTTTTGGTGTACAAAAATGCCTTCAATTTCTGAATATTGACTTTGTATGCTGCTGTTTTGCCTACTTTATTTATTATGTTGAGTAGTTTTCTGGTGGAGCTAATGGGGTATTCTATGTATACTATCATGTCATCTGCAAACAATGATAGTTTTACTTCCTCCTTTCCAATTTGGATGCCTTTTATTTCTTTTTCTCATCTGATCACTATAGCTAGGAAATCCAATACTATGTTGATTAGAAGTGGTGAAAGCAACATCCTTGTTTTGTTCCCGATCTTAGTGGGAAAGCCTTTAGTTCCTGCCCATTAAGTATGATGTTGGCCGGAGGTTTTTTATACATGGCCTTCTTATGTTGAGGTATGCTCCCTTTATTACCACTTTGCTGGGAGTTTTTATCATAAATGGGTGCTATAACATATCAAATGTATTTTCTGAATGTATTGATGTGATCATGTGGATTTTGTCTTTTCTTTTGTTTATGTGATGTAATGTTTATTGATTTGCAAATACTGAACCATCCCTGCATCCCTGGAATGAATCCCACTTGATCATGGTGGATGATCTTTTCAATGTATTGCTGGATGCAGTGTGCCAATATTTTGTTGAGGATTTTAGTGTTTATGTTCCTCAGTGACATTGGCCTGTAGTTTTCTTTCTTTGTTGTGTCTTTCTCTGGTTTTGGGATTAGGATGATGCTGTCTTCATAAAATCTTCCCTCTTCCTGGATTTTTGAAATAGTCTGAGAAGGATAGGGGTTAGCTCTTCCTTAAATGTTTTCTAAAATTCTCCTCTGAAACTTTCAGGTACAGGGTTTTCGTATTCCAGGAGTGTTCTGATTATTGCTTCAATTTACCAGCTGTAATAGATCTGTTCAGGCTTTCTGCTCCTTCTTCATTCAGTGTTAGAAGGTTATATTTTTCTAGAAATTTGTCCATTTCTTCTAGGTTTTCAAATTTCTTGGCATATAATTGCTCATAGTAATTTCTTTCAATGCTTTGTATTTCTGTGTTATCAGTTGTTATTTCTCCTCTTTCATTTCCAATATTATTTGTTTGGGTAGTCTCCCTTTTTTTTCTTGATTAGTCTGCTTGTTGATCTTGCTTGTCTTTTCAAAGAACTAACCCTGGATCTGTTGATCATTTGAATTGTTCTTTAAGTGTCAATGTTACTCAATTCTGATCTGATCTTGATTATTTCCTCTCTTTGTCTCACTCTGGGCTTTGTTTTTTGTTATTTCTCAAGTTCTTGAAGCTAGGGGGTTAGGTCATTTATATGAAATGTTTTTTATCTTTTTTATGTAGGCCTGTATTGCTAGGAACCTCCTTCTTAGGACTGCTTTTGCTGTGTCCCATAGTATTAGACTGTTGTGTGCTCATTTTCATTTGTTTCCAGAAATGTTCTGATTTCTTCTTTGATCTCATTATTGACCCAACATTGCTTAATAGCATGCTATTCAGTCTCCTTGAGTTTGGTTGTTTTTGAGGTTTTTCCTTGAGGTTGGTTTCTAGTATCAAGCCCTTTTGGTCCAATAAAATGCTTGTTATGATTTTGATTTTCCTGAATTTGTGAAGGCTTATTTTGTATCCTATCATGAGTTCTATCTTTGGAAACATTCCGTGTGCATTGGAAAGGAATGTGTATTTTGCTTCTTTGAGAGCAAAGCTTCTATACATGTCACTTAAGTGCATTTGACCTAATAGGTTGTTCAGTTCCAAAATATCCTTCTTGATGTTTTGTTTGGGAGATCTCTCCATTGTTGACTATAGGGCATTAAAATCCTCTACTATGTTGTGTTGCTGTCTATATCTTTCTTGAAGTCATCCAAGATTTTTTAATATATTGGGGTGCTCTTATATTGGGTGCATATAGGCTTACAAAGTTTATATCTTCTTGATGGATCTTCCTTTGAGTATTATAAAGTGTCTTTCAGGGTCTCTTTTTATGGCCTTTGTTTTGAAATCTATTGTGTCAGATATAAGTATTGGTACCAAGCTTTTTTTTTCCTGTCCATTGGCTTAGAATATGTTTTCTGTCCCTTTACTTTTTGTCTGTGTAGGTTCTGTGTTCTGAGGTCAGTCTCTTGTAGGCAGCATATGTGTGGGTCATATTTTCTTATCCATTCAGTTGTGCTGTGTGTTTTGATTGGGGAACTTACTCCATTTACATTAAAAGTTATTACTGATAGGTATTTATTCATTGTTTTCCCTTTGTACCTGAGTTCTTCTCTTTCCCACTCTTTTTCTTCATTTTTTTAAAGCAGTCAACTAGGCATATCTTGCAGTGTTGGTTTGGTGGAGATGCATTCTTTTAGCCTGCTTCTGTCTGAGAAACTCCTATTTTGTCTGGGAAACCCCTGCTTCACTTTCCATTTTAATTGAGAGACTTGCTGGGTTGTGCAGTCCTGATTTCAGATCTTTGTTTTTCATGAGTGGGAATATGTCTTGTCATTCCTTTCAGCCTGTAGTGTTTTTGTGAGAATTCAGCTGCTAGCCATACTGGGGCTCCCTTGTATGTTACTACCTGTTACTCTCTCGCTGCCTTTAAGATTCTCTCTTTTTCTTTGATGTTTGCCATTTTAATTATGATGTGTCTTGGAGTAGGCCTCATTGGGATCCTCTTGAATGGATCCCTCTGTGCTTCCTGGACTTGTGTGAATTTTTCTATCCTCCAATTAGGAAGTTTTCCATCATTACTTGTTCCAAAACCTTCTCTTACCCTTCTGCCTTTTCTTCTCCTTCTTGCATCCTATTATATGGATACTCTTATGTTTTAAGTTGTTCTGTATTTCCCTAAATGTCTCTTCATTCTTTTTGATTCTTTTTTCCCTTTCTTGCTCTTTCTGGGAGCTTTTTCTACCTTGTCCTCCAGTTCACTTATTATCCTTTGCTTCATCTAGCCTACTTTTGATTACTCCTATGGTGTTCTTCCAGAAAGGAGTGGCAAGAAATATTCCAAATAATGAAAAGAAAAGGCCTACGATCAAGACTACTCTACCCAGCAGGGCTCTCAATTAAAATAGAAGGGGAAATAAGGAGTTTCCCAGACAAAAGAAGGCTAAAAGAATATGTCTACACCTAACCTGCACTACAAGATATGTTAAAGGGACTGGATTAAGAAGATGAAGTAAATGAGTGAGTAAGAGAAAAACAGAGGTACAAAAGGAAAAAATGAATAAGTACCTATCAATAATAATTCTCAGTGTAAAAGGCACAGGATAGCTGAATGGATAAGAAAACATGACCCAAACATATACTGTCTACAAGAGACCCACCTCAGAACACACGACCTACACAGACTGAAGTAAACAGATAAAAAAAAATATTCTTAACAAATGGACAAGTAAGAAAAAGCAGGGGTAGTAATACTTATATCAGACAAAATAGATTTCAAGCAAAAGCCATAAAAAGAGACCCAGAGGGACACGTTATAATATTCAAAAGAAGAATCCATCAAAAACACATTAACAGTGTATACTTATATGCACCCAACATAGGAGCCCCCAAATAAATAAGGAAAATATTGGAGGACTTCAAGAAAGATATACAGCAATACACTGACAGTAGGGGATTTTAACATCCCACTGTCAAAAATGGCTAGATCTTCCAAACAAAACATAAAAAAAGATATTGTGGAACTGAATGATGGATTAGATCAAATGGATTTAACTGACATATATAGAACCTTTCAACCCAAAGAAGCAAAATACATATGATTTTCAAATCCACACATAATATTTTCAAAGACAGACCACATGATAGGACACAATACAAGCATCAATAAGTTCAGGAAAATTGATATAACAAGCATTTTTTCAGACCACAAGGGTTTGAAACTGGAAACTAACCTCAAAGAAAACCCTCAAGCAGAAGGAAGGAAATAATTAATATCAGAGCAGAATTAAATGACATAGAGACTAACAGAACAACTCAAAGAATCAACCAATCCAGGAGTTCATTCCTTGAAAAGATAAACACAACTGAGAAGTCTTTAAGCAGACTTATCAAGAAAAAAAGGGAGAGGACCCAAATAATATCAGAAATGAAAGAGGAAAAATAACAACTGATACCAGAGAAATACAATGGATCATAAGAAATTACTATGAGCAAATATATGCCAAGAAATTTGAAAACCTTGATGAAATGGACAAATTTCTAGAAAAGTATAATCTTCCAACACTGAATGAAGGAGAAGCAGAAAGCCTGGACAGACCGATATCAGCTGGTGAAATTGTAATAGCAATCAAAATACTCCTAACACACAAAAGCCCTGGACCAGATGGTTTCACAGGAGAATTTTACAAAACACTTAAAGAAGAGCTACCCCCTGTGTCTCTGAGAGAATTCCAAAAATCCAAGAAGACAGAAGCCTCCCAAAGTCTTTTCATTAGTCTGGCATCATCCTAATCCCAAAACCAGATAAAGACATAATCAAGAAAGAAAACTATAGGTCAATGTCGCTGATGAACATAGACACTAAAATCATTAACAAAATATTGGCAAACTACATCCAGAAATATATTAAAAAGATCATCCATCATGATCAAGTGGGATTCATCCCAGGGATTCAAGGATGGTTCAACATATGCAAATCAATATATGTAATACATCACATAAAAGAAAGAAAAAAAACATATGACCCTCTGAACAGATGTGGGAAAAGCATTCAATAAGATAAAGCACTGATTTATGATAAAAAACACTCAGCAAAATGGGAATAAATGTGGCATACCTCAACATAATAAAGGCCATAACTCACTCTCAATGGGCAGGCACTAAAGGCTTTGCAACTGAGATCAAGAACAAGACTAGGATGTTGCTTTTACCACTTCTATTCAACATAGTAGTGGAAGTCCTAGCAGTCAGACAAGTAAAGCAAATAAAAGGCATCCAAAATAGGAGGCAGAAGTAAATCCATCATTGTTTGCAGGTGACATGATAGTGTCCATAGAAAACCCCATAGACTCCAACACTAAACTACTCAACCTAATAAATGAATTTGGCGGAACAGCAGAGTACAGAGTCAATATTTAGAAATCAAAGACACATTTTTATACCAAAAATGAAATATCAGAATCAGAAATCAGGACAAAAATCCTCCTTCCTATAGCAACAAGAAAAATAAAGTACCAAGGAATAAACTTAACCAAGGAGGTAAAAGACCTCTATGCAGAAAACTAAACAACACTGAAGGAAGAACTTAAGGAAGACACAAATAAATGGAAGCATATACTGTGTTCAAAGACTGGAAGAATGAACATCATCAAAATGTCCATACTACCCAAAGCAATTCATAGATTCAACACAATCCCTATTCAAACACCAATAATGTATTTCACAGACATAGAACAAACAGTTTAATAATTTAAATGGAATTATAAACAACCCCGAATACTGCAGCAATATTGAGAAAGAAAAATAGAGTGGGAGGGATCACGATACCTGACATCAAACTATGTTACAAGGCCACTGTAACCAAAGTAGTCTTATGCCAAAGTAGTGGCATAAGAACAGACACATATAGATCAACATAACAGAAGAGAGAGCCCAGAAAAAAACCCATGTCTCTACAATCAGTTAATATAAACGGTGCAGAAACATAAAATGGAGTAAAATTTGTCTCTTCAACAAATGGTGTTGGGAGAGCTGGACAGCTATATGTCAAAAATTGAAATTTGGGAGGAAAAAAGATGGCAGAGGAGTGAATGGGAGTCAAGCAGACCTCATCCTAAGACCTAACTGAAATTGTGACTAAATAGTGGAGAAATCACCTGGAAAACAATGGAACGATAGAGCGAGAGGGGCCTTGGAGCTGTGGACAGACAGTGGACTCAACTCTCACACATCCTAACTGGTGAGAAGTACAGTGGAGGCTGGAGGGGGTGGGCTGGGCGCCCACAGGTACCAGCACCAGAGGGACATTGAAATGGCCAGTTGGATCCCCCTGAGGAGAACAGGGTCTGAACCATAAACAGGGACCCCTAGACTACAGCAGCTGAAACCACGAAAACGCACAGATAAAATGCAATCCCGAAAAGCTTAGGGGTGCTCTCTGCTAGAGACAGGTGGCTGGAGATGCAAAGAGACATTTAAAGGGCCAAAAAAAATTTGCGGTGGCAGCCATCTTCCTTGATCTCTGGGTAGAGGTAGCAGGAGAATGGGCTGGTGCCTGAGGAAAGATTGGTGAGGAAAACTTTGTGAAGAGAACAGAGTCTGTGGCCACTGGAGCTCCAGTCATAACTCACCTCCCACTCTGCAGCTACCATCTCGCCCAGGCCTAAGAGAATCAATTAACATGCCTTTTGCACACCCCGGACACAGCTTGTGTGCATGTGGCCTAAGGCTGAGGGCAGACTGGCTGGAAGAAATAGAGGATCCCTGGCCAAATGGAACATGCAGCTGCATAGAGACACTTCAGGAGAGACTGGAGATGGAGGGGCTGGGGAAAGAACTGGAGGATTATCTGAGATCCCCAGAGCAGAGTTCCTCTCCATTCCATAGTCTCCATTTGTGCAGGCAGGCCACACCCCCAAAGAGGCAGAAGTGGGGACCCGATTAAAGTCCACAGAAATAGTGGATCCCTAGACAAAGGGGTCACAGAGCTGCCCAGAGACCCTTGGGGAGAGACTGGAGATAGGATTAACTGGAGAGTCCCCGAGTTGACATCTTCCGATTCCGTAGTCTCCATTCTGCGCCGGCAGGTCACGCCCCCAAGGATCCAAAAGCGGGGAAAGCACACAATAGAAAACCCTAAACTGACCAGCGCTGGGGCATGTGTCCGATGGCAGACCAGTGCTCAAGGTAGGGAGAGTGCGCATGCACGGGCAGGGTAAGCATGCTCAAAGAGCTGGCATGACAGTGCAGAGCAATACACAGAAATGGTGGATTCCTTGCTGAAGGGGTCACAGAGCTGCCCAAAGCAGGAGTCAGACACAGACAGTAGATTCCTGAAAGGCTCAAACGACCCTAGGTCAGATAGGGTCAACAACTGACATGATCAGAGGCAGGCCCAGAAAAAGAAGTAAAGAAAAAAAAAATAAAAAGACGGGCTTACTACCATAGAAGATTAATCCACAAAGTCAGGAAATCTAGATGGATCAATTGAAGCAGAAGCAAAAATAAATAAATAAATAAATAAAACAGATTCTCACAGAAATGGGAAGAAAAAGAAGTTCCCCCGAAATGAGGGATAAGGAGAAATCCCCACAGAGAGAGCTAAATTAAATAGAGGCAAAGGAACTATCACATATTGACCTCAAAACAATGGCTCTAAGGAGCCTCAATGACCTCAGCCAGCTCAAAGATAACTGAGAAACTGCAGAGAAACTGTCAGGATCTTACAGCAAACTATATCAACCTGGAAAAAGACATAGAAACTATCAAGAAGACACAAGAGGATATGAAGAATACGATTTCTGAATTGAGGAACACAAGAGATGAAATCAAAAGCAGGCTAGATGAAGCCAAGGATCGATTCAGTGAGATGGAGGATAAGGTAGAAAAAAGCTCCCAGAAAGAACAAGAAATGGAAAAGTGGCTCAAAAAGAATGAAGAGGCATTTAGGGAAATACAGGACAACCTGAAATGCAATAATATCTGCATAATAGGGATACCAGAAGGAGAAGAAGAGGAGCAAGGAATAGAGAACTTCCCTGAAAAACTAATGATGGAAAATTTCCCCAATTTGAGGAGAGATGAAATCTCTCGTGGATCCATGTGAAAGGTCTCGTGGATTCAGGAAGCACAGAGGGCCCCATTCAAGAGGGACCCAAGGAGGCCCACTCAAAGACACATCATCATTAAAATGGCAAATACCAAAGACAAAGAGAGAATCCAAAAGGTAGCAAAGGAGAAAGAGGGAATAACATACAAGGGAGCCCCAATATGGCTAGGAATTGACTTCTCAAGAGAAACACTACAAGCCAGAAGGGAATGGCAAGAAATATTCCAAGTAATGAACAGCAAGGGTCTGCAACAAAGGCTGCTCTACCCAGCAAGGATCTCAATTAAAATAGAAGGCAAAATAAGGAGTTTCCCAGAAAAAAAGAGAGCTAAAATAATATGTCTCCACCAACCTAGCACTACAAAATATGCTAACGGGACTGGTTTAAGAAGATGAAGGAAAAGAATTAGAAGAAGAAAAACACAGATACAAAGAGAAGAAATGAATAGGTTTCTATCAGCAATAACTCTCAATGTAAATGGACTAAATGTCCCAATCAAAAGACACAGGATAGATGAATGGATAACAAAACCTGACCCACACATATGCTGCCTACAAGGGACCCACCTCAGAACAAAAGACCTACATAGATTGAAGGTAAAGGAATGGAAAATATTATTCCAGGAAAATGGGGAAGAGAAGAAAGCAGGGGCAGCAATACTTATATCAGACAAAATAGATTTCAAACAAAGGCCATAAAAAGAGACCCAGAGTGGCACCTTATAATACTTAAAGGAAGACTCTATCAAGAAGACATAAACATTGTAAACTTATATGCACCCAACCTAGGAGCACCCAAATATATAAGGGAAATCTTGGATGACTTCAAAAAAGATATAGACAGCAACACACTGATAATAGGGGATTTCAACAACCCACTGTCAAAAATGGACAGATCTTCCAAACAAGACATCAATAAACATATTGTGGTGCTGAATGTCACACTGAATCAAAGAGACTTAACTGATATATATATAGAACCTTACATCCCCCAAAAGCAAAGAACACATACTTTTCAAATGAACATGGAACGTTTTCAAAGATAGACCACAAGATAGGACACAAAGCAAGCCTCAGCAAATTCAGGAAAAGAGAAATAATATCAAGCTTTTTCTCAGACTACAAGGGCTTGAAGCTGGAAATCAACCTCAAAGGGAAACTTCAAAAACTTGCAAACTCATTGAGACTGAAGAGTAGACTATTAAACAATGAATGGGTCAATAATGAGATAAGAGAATATATCAAAAAATTTCTGGAAACAAATGAAAATGAACATACAACAGTCCAAAACCTATGATACACAGCAAAGGCAGTCCTGAGGGGGGAGTTCATAGCAATAAAGGCTTACTTAAAAAGGATAGAAACATTTCAAATAAAAGACCTAATGTTAAAACTACAAGAACTGGAGAAACGACAACAAATAAATCCCAGAGGAAGTAGAAGGAAGGAAATAATCAAGATTAGAGCAGAAATGAATGACATAGAGACAAAAAGAACAATTCAGAGGATCAACCAATCCAGAAGCTGGTTCTTTGAAAAGATTAATAAAGTTGACAAGCCTTTAAGCAGACTCATCAAGAAAAAAAGGGAGAGGACACAAACAAATAATATCAGAAATAAAAGAGGAGAAATAACAACTGATAACATAGAAATACAAAGGATTGTCAGAAACTACTATGAACAATTATATGCCAAGAAATTTGAAAATCTTGAAGAAATGGACACATTTCTAGAAAAGTTTAATCTTCCAACACTGAAGGTGGAAGAAACAGAAAGCTTGGACAGACAAATAAGAGCTGGGGAAATTGAAGCAGTAATCAAGAAACTCCTGGCACACAAAAGCCCAGGGCCGGACGGTTTCCCAGGAGAATTTTACAAAACGTTTAAGGAAGAGCTAACCCCTGTCCTCTCAGACTATTCCTAAAAATCTAAGAGGAGAGAAAACTCCCAGACTCTTTTTATGAGGCCAGCATCACCCTAATCTCAAAACCAGATAAAGACCCTACAAAGAAAGAAAACTACAGGCCAATTTCGCTGATGAACACAGATGCCAAAATCCTCAATAAAATATTGGCAAACCACATCCAGCAATGCATTAAAAATATTATCCACCATGATCCAATGGGATTCATCCCAGGGATGCAGGGATGGTTCAATATACGCAAGTCAATAAAGGTAATACATCACATAAATAAAAGAAAAGACAAAATCCACATGATCATTTCAAGAGATGCAGAAAAAGCATTCAATAAGGTACAGCACCCATTTATGATCAAAACACCCAGCAAAATAGGAATAAATGGGGCATTCCTCAACGTAATAAAGGTCATATATGAAAAACTTACAGCCAGTATCATACTCAATGCACAAAAACAAAGCTTTCTCACTAAGATTGGGAACACGACAAGGATGTCCACTTTCACCAATTCTTTTCAACACTGTATTGGAAGTCCTAACCACAGTGGTCAGACAAGAAAAAGAATTAAAAGGCATCCAAATATGAAAGGAGGAAATAAAGCTATCATTGATGGCAGATGACATGACAGTGTACGTAGAAAACCCTGTAGACTCTACCAAAAAACTCCTCAACCTAGTAAGTGAATTTGGCAAAACAGCAGGATACAAAGTCAATATTCAGAAATCAAAGGCATTTTTGTACACCAGCAATGCAATAGAAGAAGAACAAATCAGAAAAAAAATACCATTCGATATAGCAAGAAGAAAAATAAAGTACATAGGCATAAATTAACCAAAGAGGTAAAAGACCTGTATGCAGAAAACTATACAACATTGAAGAAAGAAATTAAGGATGACACAAATAAATGGAAGCATATACTGTGCTCATGGATTGGAAGAATTAATATCCTCAAAATTTCCATACTACCAAGGCAATTTATAGATTCAATGCAACCTCTATTAAGATATCAATGACATATTTCACAGAAATAGAACAGACATTTCAAAAATTTACATGGAACCACAAATGACCCTGAATAGCCGCAGCCATATTGAGAAAGAAAAATAAAGTAGGAGGGATCACAATATCGGACATCAAACTCTACTACAAAGCCACTATACTCCAAACAATCTGGTACTGGCACAAGAACAGACCCATAGACCAGTGGAACAGAATAGAAAGCACAGAAATAAGCCCAGGTTTTTATGGACATTTAATATTCGACAAAGGGGGCAGAAGCATAAAATGGAGCAATAATAGCCTCTTCAACAAATGGTGTTGGGAGAGCTGGATGGCTACATGCAAAAAATTGAAATTGAATCATCAGCTGACACCATATACAAAAATAAACTCAAGATGGATAAAAGACTTAAATATAAGTCAGAACACCATCAAAGTCCTAGAGGAGAACATTGGCAGGAAACTCTCAGATATCCCATGCAGCAATTTTTTCACTCATATGTCTCCTAAAGCAAGGGACTTAAAGGAAAGAATACATAAGTGGGATCTCATCAAAATAAGAAGGCTTTGCACGGCTAAAGAAAACATAAGCAAAATGAAAAGGGAGCCAACCATATGGGAAAATGTATTTGCTAATGATACATCAGATAGAGGTTTGATGTTCAGAATACACAAAGAACTCACTCGACTCCATTCCAAGAAGACAAATGATCCAATCAAAAAATGGGCAAAGGACCTGGGCAGATGTTTTTCCAAGGCAGAGATACTGAGGGCCCAGATACATTTGAAAGGATGCTCAGCATCACTAGCCATCAGAGAAATGCAGATCAAAACCACAATGAGATACCACCTCACACCAGTCAGAATGGCCGTCATAAACAGATCAACAAACAACAGGTGCTGGCAAGGCTGTGGAGAAAAGGGAACCCTAGTACACTGCTGGTGTGAATGCAGACTGGTGCAGCCATTGTGGAAAGCAGTGTGGAATTTCCTCAAAAATCTGAAACTGGAACTCCCTTTTGATCCAGTGATTCCCCTGCTGACACTATACCCTAAGAATCCCAAAATGCTTATTCAAAAGAACCTTGGCACCCCAATGTTCATAGCAGCACAATTTACAATAGCCAATTGTTGGAAGCAACTTAAATGTCCATCAGTAGACGACTGGATCAAAAAAATTATGGTACATTTACACAATGGAATACAATGCAGCAGAAAAAAAAGAAAACTACTACACTTCACGACAGCATGGATGGAACTCAAGAGCATTACGCTAAGCGAAATAAGCCAGGGATCGAAAGTGAAATACCATATGATCTCACCTATAAGCAGAACCTAACCAGCAATACCAAGATGTAAGGAAAATAAGACCGTCAACACTGGAAGTAAAATAAATGAACAGAGACAAGAGGGATGGAGGGAGCGGGGGACCGGGGAAAATGACAGGAAGGGGAGGTTCGGGGAACGTGTACCAACACATAAGTTTTCATTTGCAGTCACTTACCCCCATCTATGGCAATGGTGGTGGCCGAGTGGGATAGAGTCATTGGAATAGAGACTGTGGAAGGAGGATTTGGGGAGAAAACTGAATGAGTAGCTGGAGGGATCATGGTGCTGACTCATCCCCATGCAGCAGCAACCATCTTGCTCAAGCAGATCACTCTCGCAAATAGCAACACAGTGAGAGGACACAACAGCCCTGTCCTCCAGGAGAGACTTGGCTCTGCTGAGTACACAGAGTGGCAGCCACGAATAATATATCCTTGGCTAAAGAGGACACAGACTGGTCTCAAGACTCTTGAGTGGAGACTGGAGACTGGATGGGAGCTATTCCCCTGAGCAAATAGCAGGTTGAGAGGACCCAAACCCTGCCCTCTGGAGGGACTCTGCCCTACCCTGTGATGTCTGCTAACCTCCTGACTGTAGAGTATCTAGATTAACAGCTGAAGGAGGCAACCACATACAAGAGATTCCTGGAAGTCTTGAACGGACTGCCTAAGATCACACAGGGTCAACATCTGACAACATCAGAGGCAGATCTAGAAAGAAAAAAACAAAACAAAACAACAGCTTCCTATTGTAGAATTTCACACCACAAAGTCAGGAAATCAAGACAGATTAATTTAAGAAACAGAAGCAAAAAAGAAGAATCTCTCATATAATGGGAAGGCAAAGAAACACCCTCCAGTCTAAGGGAAAGGAGGAATCCCCACAAACTGAAGTAAATGAAATAGAGGCAAGTAAACTATTAGATATTGAATTCAAAATAATGGTTCTAAGGAAGCCCGATGAGATCAGTGAGCTCAGAGAGAATTACCAAAAACAACAGGGAAACCACGGGAAACTTACTGCAAACTATATCAGCATGATAAAGGACATAGAAACTATCAATACAAGACAGTAGAAATAAAGAATACTATTTCTGAATTGAAAAACAGAGTAGAAGAAATCAAAAGCAGGCTAGATGAAGCAGAGGACTGAATCAACGAGCTGGAGGACAAGGTAGAAACAAACTCCCAGAAAGAGCAAGAAAATGAAGAAAGACTCCAAAAGAATGAAGAGGTATTGAGGGAAGTGAAGGACAACCTGAAATGTAATAATATCAATATAACAGGTATACCAGAAGGAGAAGAAGAGGAGCAAGTGATAGAGAACCTGTTTGAAAAAGTAATGATGGAAAACTTCCCTCATTGGAGGACAAAAAATTTCACACAAGTATAGGAAGCACAGAGGGTCCCATTCAAGAAGAACTCAATGAGACTCACTCCAAGACACATCATCATTAAAATGGCAAATATCAAAGGCAAACAGAGGATCCTAAAGGCAGCAAGGGAGAAAGAGGTCATAACATATAAGGGAGCTCCAATAGAGCTAGCAGCTGACTTCTTAACAGAAACACTAGAAGCAAGAAGGGAAGGGCAGGAAATATTCCAAATAATGAAAAACAAAGCCTGCAACCAAGACTGCTGTACCCAGCAAGGTTCTCAATGAAAATGGAAGGTAAAATAAGGAGTTTTCCTGACAAAAGAAAGCTAAAAGAATACACCCCCCACCAAAGCAGCATTGCAAAATGTGTTAAAGGGACTGCTTTAAGAAGATGAAGTAAAGGAGGCTTTGAATACCCAGTTCCTTTCACAGTCACCAATACTTGATATTACCAATATTTTTAATACTTAATCTGATTGTGACAACGATGTGTTACGTTAATTGTTTCTTTGTTATTTCTTGAATCTAAACCTGTGTTTATATATTTATTGCCTATTTCTATTATTGTTTAAAGGTTTAAATGACTTTTTGGTATTCTTTATCCACTTCTTGATTAAAGGTTTGTAGAATTTCCCCTCCCCCACCCAAAGAAAAATTTAACCATTTGGTAGATGTGTTGCAAATACTTTCCTATTCTATTACTTGTCCTTTAGCTTTTTTAATGTGTATATTACTAAATATTGTTAAATGTTTCTTATAGATATATTGTCAACATCTTACTTTATAGCGTCAGGGTTTGAATATGTTACTTCAGGGTAAGAAAAATATTAGTTTGTATTTTCTCCAAAAACTCCTTAGGTTTTACATATCGACTTTTAACTCACCTGAATATTTCTTGTATACTGTGTGAAATAGGGTTCTATATTTGTTTTATTTCAAGTAACAGGAGTCTGTGCCCTTTATTTGTTGAATAAGCCTTATTTCCCCCATTGATTTGAAATATCAATTGAATCATATATTACATTGTTAGATAGATATATACATTTGTTTCTAGAACGCTCATTTTATTTCATTGATCTACTTGATCATTTCTGTGCTGGTGTCATGTTGTTTTAATTGCTGAGGCTTTATAATGGATTTAATTTTTTAAATATTTTATAATAGATATTGACATTTAAAATAAATAAATAAATAAAATCAATCTGCATTTAAAAATAAAGAAAGAAAGATGGAACTCTTACCTTTTGTGACAACATGGATGGAAATGTAGAATATTATACTACCTGAAATAAGCCAGTTGGTGAAAGACTAATACCATATGATCTCACCTATAAGTGGAATCTATTCAACAAGATAAACTAATGAATAAAATAAACCACAGGTTAAGGAAACATAGAGCAGACTGAAAGTGACTAGAGGGGATGGGAAAGGAGGACAAGGGTGGAAAGAATGAGAAGGGACTAAATAAAGAACATGTATGAATGACACATGGACATGGACAACAGAGTGGGAATTGACTGTGGGAGAGGGGTGCAGGGGGGATGGGTGGCAGAGGGCAAAGGGGGAAAATTGAGACAACTGTAATAGAACAAACATGATTTAAAAATAGAAAAAGAAGCAGCTCATCACCATTTTTTCTGTTTTCTATGTAATAATTTACTTCTTGTGGTATACTCAGGTATGCTTATCACACACAAAACATTATATAATATCTGTTGTGTAGGTGTGTACCAGAGTTTCAATCTATAATTGCCAAAACTATGAATATTTACATGGAAATTTTTTTTATGTAGAACATTTTTCTTCCCTTCATTTTAATCTTTATGGTTAGGCTTGGTGAAGGGGGGAATGTTTTTAAGTACTTATTAAATTCATATATATTTCTTTGTGAATAAAAACAATTTGAGAGATGTTCTATCTAATAAATTATTTTAAATAAATTGTTATATTGGAAGCATTTAAAGAAAACTATGACATATTTACACAATGGAATACTATGCAGCAGAAGGAAGGAGAGAGCTACTAAACTTTGCAACAGCATGGACGGAAGTGAAGAGTATTATACTAAGGAAAATAAGACAAGGGGCAAAAGACAAATACCATATGATCTCACCTATAAGTGGAACCTAATCAACAAAACAAACAAGCAAGGAAAATATAACCAGAAACATTGAAATAAAAAACAAACTGACAGTAATAAGTGGGCAGAAGGGATAGGGGTAACACGGAAAAGAATGGGAAGGGTCAAGTCAAGGAACATGTATAAAGGACCCATGGCCAAAGCCAAAGTGGGGAAGGATCGAGGGTGGGGGTGCGTAGGGCATGGGGAAGTGGTGGAAGAAAAATGGTGACAAATATATTTGAACAATAAAAGAACAAAAATATTGGCAAACCTTATCCAGCAATTCATTAAAAAGATCATATACCATGATCAAGTGGTATTCATACCAGGGATGCAAGGATGGTACATAACTCACAAATCAATAAATGTAGTACATCATATAAATAAATGAAAGACAAAAAACACTTGATCATATCAATACATGCTGGGAAACCATTTCATAAGTTACAGCACCTGTTCATTATGAAAACACTCAGCTAAGTGGGAGCAGGGGGAGCATATCTCAACATAATAAAGACCATATATGAAAAACATACAACCAATGTTATACTCAACAGAAATAAACTAAAGGCTTTCCCACTAAGATCAGGAACCAGATATAGTGTCCACTTCCATAACTTCTATTCAACATAGTTTTGGAAGTTCTAGTCAGTGATCAGACAAGAAAAAGAAATAAAAGACATCCAAATTAAAAAGGAGGAAGTAAAACTATCATTGTTTGTAGATACCATGATAGTGTACATAGAAAACTCTATAGACTCCACAAAAAAAACAACAAAAAAATACTATTCAACCTAATAAGTGAATTAGGCAAAACAGTGGGATACAAAGTCAATATGCAGAATGCAGGCAGTTTTGTATACTAACAATGAAATAACAGAAACAGAAAACAGGAAAAAAAAAACCTATTTGTTATGGCAACAAGAAAAATAAAGTACCTAGGAATAAACCTAACCAAAGTGGTAAATACCAGTACTCAGAAAACTACAGAACACTGATGAAAGAAATTAAAGAAGACACAAATAAATGGAAGCATACACCATGTTCATGGATTGGAACAATGAAAAGCATTGAAATGTCTGCACAACACAAAACAATCTATAGATTCAAAGTAATCCCTATTAAAATACCAATGATATATTTCACAGACATTTAAAAAAACATTTCAAAAACATATGGAATCATAAATGACCCCTAATAGCCTCAGCAAATTTGAGAAAAAAGAACAAAGGAAGAGGGATTTCAATATCTTTTATCAACTATATTACAAGGCCTCTGTAATCAAAACAGTCTGGTACTGGCATAAGAACAGACTCATAAATCAATGGAACAGAATAGGAGCCCCAAAATAAACCCATGTCTCTCTCTATGGTCGATTGATATTTGACAAAGTCGGAAGGAGCATCAAATGGAGTAAAAAGAGTCCCTTCAACTAACAGTGTTGGGAGATCTGGACAGCTACATGCAAAAAAAATGCAGCTAAACCACCAGCTTACACCATATGCCAAAATAAACTCAAGATGGATAAGATACTTAAATTTAAGTTGCAACAGTATAAAAGTACTAGAGGAGAACATATGTAAGAAAACTTCAGATATTCCAAACAGCATTATTTTCAACTCTATGTCCCCTAGAGCAAGACTCAAATGGGAGAATAAACAAATGGGACTTCATCAAATTAAAAAGCTTCTTCTGCACAGCTAAAAGAGATATCATCAGGTATTTGGACAAGGGGTTGATCTTCAAAATATATAAAGAATTCATAAGACTCCAATCTTGTGAGGAGCACAAACAATACAATTAAAAAATGGGTAAAGGACCTAACAGATACTTCTCCAAGGAGGACGTACAGAGGTCCCAGGGACATATTAAAAGATGCTCAGCATCACTAGCCATCAGAGAGATGCAAACTACCCTTTGCAACAGCATGGATGGAACTGGAGAGCATTATGCTCACTGAAATGAGCCACGGGGTGAAAGACAAATACTATATGATCTCATTATAAGTGGAACCTAATCAACAAAACAAACAAGCAAGCAAAATATAACCAGAGACATTGAAATAAAGGACCAAGTGACAGTAACCAGGGGGCAGGGGAGAGGGACAATGGGGGATAGAAGGGTAGGGTCATCAAGCAACATGCATAAATGTCCCATGGACAAAGCCAATAGGAGGTAGGATTGATGGTGGGAGGTGGGAGTGGGTGGGGCAGGGGAAACTAGTGGAGGAAAAATGGAACCAAATGGACTTGAACAACAATAAAAAAAAAAAAAAACACAATGAGAGACCACATCACACCAGTCAGAATAGCCATAATAAAAAAATCAACAAACAATATGTGCTGGAGGTTGTGGAGAAAAGGAAATTCTAGTACACTATTGGTGGGAATGCAGACTGGTATGGCCACTGTGGAAAACAGTATGGAATTTCTTCAAAACACTAAAAATGGAACTGCCTTTTTTCCTGGCAATTCCACTGCTGGAACTATGCCCCAGGAATCCTGAAACACCTATTCAAAAGACCCTATGCATCCCAATGTTCATAGCAGTACAATTTACACTAGTTAAGTGCTAGAAACAGCCTAAATGTCCCTCAGTGAGTGGATCAAAAAATTGTTGCACATTTACACAATGGAATAGTATGCAGCACAAAGAGAGAAGAAGCTCGTACCCTTCAAAAAAGCATGAATGGAACTGGAGAGCATTATGTTAAGTCACATAAGCCAGGTAGTGAAAGACAAATACCATATGATCTCACCTATAAGTGGAGCCTAATCAACAAGACAAGTGAACAAAAAAGAAGCAGACACATTGAAATAACTAAATAACTGACAGTAACCAGAGGGGAGACAGGAGGGAGATAATGGAAAATGAAGGTTAGGGTCATCAAGGAACATGTATAAAGAACTCATGGAGAAAGATAACAGTGTGGGGGAGATTGAATGTAGGAATTGGCTGTGATACTGCAGGAAGAGAGTAATTGGGTGAAAGTGGGGACAACTGCAATTGAACAAGAATAAAGAAATGTATATTTATACAATGGAATACTACGCAGCAGAGAAAACAACTCCTACCCTTTGTAACAGCATGGATGGAACTGGAGAGTATTATGCTAAATGAAATACGTCAGGTGGTAAAAAAACAAATACCATATGATCTTCCATGTAACAGAAACCTAATGAACAAAGCAAACAAAGCAAACAAATTCATGCCTCTAGAACTAGAGGCATGGAAGCAAGGATCAAACTGACAGGTATCAGAGGGGAGTGGGAAGAGGGATCAGGGAGGAAAGAATGATAAGAGTATAGTTAAAGAACAAGTATAAATGACCCATGGACATGGACTGCAGGGTGGGGATTGACTCTGGGAGCAGAAGAGGGGTAGGGGAGTGGAGAGCAATGGGGTGGAAACTGGGACAACTGTAACAGAACAAAAATTTTAAAATGAAAAATATGATTTATTCCCATTCTACAACTTGTTCTATTTTGCACTCAATATTTCTCCACCCTTAAACCCTCAAAATCATTTTTGTTGCCATTAGTCATGCCACATTCTTTTTTGTTTTCTTATAATATTTTATTCTCTCTCCACTTTTATTAATCTTTTCTTGATGATTGTTGATATGGTGGTTGTTGTTGGACATCTTCCTTTTTATTCCTGGATGTTCACTATTTTTGTATGTCAAATCTCAAATTTTACTGCCCCCTCTTATACTCCATCTTGCCTTCCCCCTGCTTTTTCTTTTTTTTTTCTCTTTTTGTTTCAAATTCATATTTCCCTGTCTTCATCTGGTTTTCATTACTCACTCATTATTTTTTCACCCTCTATCCTCTCAAAAATGACTTCCTTCCATTAAACATCTCATAATCTTTTTTCTTTCTTCATCCCCTTCCACCTGTATTAATATTTGCACATTTGCCATTGATATTGCTGTGGTGGATGTTTTTCTTCTATTTTGTCCCTATTTTTTATTTTTTTTAAATCTCATATAATACTCTTCCCTTTTCTTACTCCATTTTTGCCTTCTTCTCTCTATTTTTTATTTATGATGTAAATTGCATTTTGTTTCTTCCTTCAGCTTGTTTCTTCTCTCTACTCTTACTACCTCTCCTTCCTCTACCTTATCAAAAGTATTGTTCTTGTTAGTCATTTCATATTCATTTTTACTTTTTTATAATACTCAAATCTTTTAACACTTTTATTAATATTTGCCCATTTGTTGTTGATAATGCGATTATGGGTTTAGGTTAGTTTTGGGGGTGTGCATTTTGTTTCCTGGGTTGTTTTGTGTTGTCCTGGCAGCGCCTGTACAACAGCATACAAGAAGTGGTAGGAGGTGTGACCTCAGCCAGTTGGAAGAAGAACCAACCAAAGAGTGGTCCCACAACAAACAAAATCCAATAACAATAGGAGAACCCACATGAAAGACATAAAAGACATCTCAAGATCATCCAACTCAGGAGATCAAAGAAACTACACCACTGAGCTCCACAGGTCTCCTACCGTAGAAAGCCACCCCATAAATACAGGGTGTCAAAGAAGATCAATCTAATATGCAGATAAAAACAAAAATGTCACCTCAATTGGGGAAACAAAAAACAATCCCCAACCAAAAATAATGAAGGAATCTCCAGAAAGGGAGCTAAGTGAAATTCAGGCAAGCAATCTTTCAGACATAGTGTTCAAAATATGGTTAAGAGGATGTGCAAGGAGCTCAGAGAGAATGACAAGAAACTCTATGGGAGCTACAAAGAACTTACTAGGAACTATGAAAAAGGATATAGAAATTATCAATTAGAGCCAGGAGGAAATGAAAAATACATAGTTGAAATGAAGAATACAATAGATGAAATTAAAATCAAGTTACATGAAGCAGAAGATTGAATCAGCAAGTTGGAGAACAAGATATAAAAAACACCCTGACAGAGCAACCAAATGGAAAAAAGACTCAGAAAGAATGAAGACAGTTTAAGGGAGCTGCAGGACATGAAGTGTAATAATATCCATATCATAGGGATACCAGAAGGAGAAGAAAAGGCACAAGAGACAGAAAACCTGTTTGGAAAAGTAATAACCTTACCTGTCTTGGCAAGGGAAAGAATCAAGCAAATTCAGGAGACACAGAGGGCCCCAATCAACATGAACCAAAGAGGTTCACTCCAAGACACATTAAAATTAAAATGACAAAATTTAAAGACAAAGAGATTCGTAAAAGAAGCAAGGGAGAAACAGCCAGTAACATGCAAGGGAGCTCTGATAAGGCTAGCATCTGATACTCAACAGACACTACAAGCCAAAAGGTGATGACAAGAATTTTAAGTATAAGTAATGAAAAGCAAAGGTCTGCAACCAAGACTACTCTACCCAGGAAGGCTCTAATTTAGAATGGAAGACAAAATAAGGAGCTTCACACACACACACACACACACACACACACACACACACACACACAGAGTTAAAAGAGTACCTCTACACCAAAACAGCATTGCAAGAGATAGAAAATGGATTATTTAAAAAGATGGAAAAAGAGCCCTAGCTCATGTGACTCAAGGGTTTGAGAGCAGGCCTGTAAACGGAAAGGTTGCTGACTCGATTCCCAGTTGGGGCACATGACTGGGTTGTGGGCCAGGCCTCCAGTTGGGGCATGTAAGAGGCAACTGATGGATGTATCTCTCATACATCAGATGTTTCTCTCCCTCTCTTTCTCTCTCCTTTCTCTAAAAATAAATAAAATCTTTTTAAAAAGATGAAGACAGAGAGAGGGTGGGGGTGGGAGGAAGCAGGTACAAATGGAAAAATGCCAATGAATAAGTAGCTCTCAAATTACCCTTAAATGTAAATGGATTAAATACTCCAGTAAAAGACATAGTAGCTGAATGGATAAGGAAACACAATCTGCATATATACTGTCTACAAGAGACCCACAACAGAACAAAAGATATACACAGGCTGAAAGTGAAAGGATGGAAAGAACATTCCAAGCAAATGGACATTAAAAAAAGCTGTGGTTGCAATGCTTACATCAGACAAGATAGACTTCAAAACAAAGACCATAACAAGTGGTGAAGAAGGTAACTATGTAATACTTAAGGTAGTAGTCCAACAAGAGGTTATAAACCTTGTAAACATATATGCACCCCTCATAGGAGCACCTAAATATATAAGGAAAATCTTGGAGGATTTCAAGAAAAATATCAACAGCAACACAATCATCATAGGGGATTTTAACACCCCACTGTCAATAATGGCATATCTTCCAAACAAAGAATCAACGAGGGTCCTTGGTTTGTGTGGTTTAGCGGATTGAGTGCCCAACTTGTGAACGAAGGGGTCACCAGTTCAATTTCCAGTCAGGGAACATGCCTGGGTTGCAAGCCAGGTCTCCAGTAAGGGGCACGTGAGAGGCAACCACACATTAATGTTTCTATCCTTCTCTGCTTCCCTTCCCCTCAGTCTAAAACTAAATACATAAAATCTTGAGAAAAATAAAAATAAAAAACTCAACAAGGGTATTGTGGTACAACATTGAACAACACTCGATCAAATAGACTTAATTTGATATACAGAAACATTCATCTCAAAGAAGCAAAATATACATTTTTTTAAAAATTTATGTATTTATTTTTTAAAATATATTTGTCTTTGCCTTCTCCCCACCACTTTCCTTTGCTCCCTTCTCCCTCCCTCAACTCTTCCCCTTTGGTTTTGTTCATGAGTCCTTGCTATATGTTCCTTGACTTTCCCCTTCCCTTCTTTTTCCCCTGCCCCCACTCCCTCCTTCCCTATTGTTTCTGTTGGTTTCTTTTCCTTTCAGTGTTGCTGGTCTTATTTTCCTTACATCTTGGTGTTGTTGGTTAGGTTCCACTTATAGGTGAGATCCTATGGTATTTGTCTTTCGCTCCCTGGCTTATTTCACTCAGCATAATGCTCTAGAGTTCCATCCATGCTGTCGCGAAGTTTAGTAGTTCTTTTTTTCTTTCTGCTGTGTAGTATTCCATTGTGTAAATGTACCATACTTTTTTGATCCAATCATCTACTGATGGGCATTTAGGTTGCTTCCAACACTTGGCTATTGTAAATTGTGCTGCTGTGCACATTGGGGTGCCTAATTCTTTTGAATTGGCATTTTGGTGTTCTTAGGGTATAGTCCCAGCAGGGGAATCACTGGATCAAAAGGCAGTTCCATTTTCAGCTTTCTGAGGAAATTCCACACTGCTTTCCATAGTGGCTGCACCAGTCTGCATTCCCACCAACAGTGGACTAGGGTTCCCTTTTCTCCACAGCCTCGCCAGCACCTGTTGTTTGTGGATCTGTTTATGATGACCATTCTGACTGGTGTGAGATGGTATCTCATTGTGATTTTGATCTGCATTTCTCTGATGGCTAGTTTTGTGTATGGAACATTTTTAAAGATAGACCATATGGTAGGGCACAAGCAAGCCTCAACAAATTCAAGAAAATTGAAATCATATCAAGCATCTTCTTATCACAATTGCTTAAAACTAGAAATCTACCTCAAGGAAAAAACTCAAAAACATTGAAATAAATGGAGACTGATAACATGTTATTAAATAATGAATGGGTTAAAAATGGGATCAAGAAAGAAATCAAAAAGTATGTGGAAACCAAAAAAATGACCACACAATAAACCAAAACCTATGGGACACACTAAAGGCAGTCCTGAGAGGGAAGTTCAAAGAAATACAGGCATACCTAAAGAAGATAAAAAATCTCAAGTAAATAGCCTAACTTTACATCTAAAAGAATGAGAGGAACACCAACAAACGAAGAACAGAGTGAGTAGAAGAAAGGAAAAGATCAAGATCAGAGCAGAATTAAATGACATAGAGACTACAAAAACAATTAAAAGGATCAATGAATCCAGGACCTGGTTTTTTAAGAAGATAAACAGAATTGGAATTTTTTTAACCAGACTCATCAAGAAAAATAGAAAGAGGACCCAAAATTAAAATCAGAAATATAAGAGAAGTTACAACTGATACCACAGGAATACAAGGGATTGTAAGAAATTAAAATGGACAACTATATGCCAATAAATTGGACAACCTGCCTGAAATGGACACAATTTTAGAAGCATATGATCTTCCAGTACTGAATGAAGAAGGAGAAAGCCTGAAGAGAATGCTAAAAACTAGTGAAATTGAAGTGGTAATCAAAAAACTCCAGGCACAAAAGCTCTAAACCAAATGGCTCCCTAGGTGATATTTACCCAACATTTAAAGTAGAACTAACTCCTATCCTTCTCAAACTATTCCAAAAAATTCTAGAAGAGGGAAGACTCCCAAACTCCATTTGCATGATCAGTATTATTCTAATTTAAAAACCAAGTAAAGACTCAATAAAGAAAGAAAACTACAGGGCGATATCTTTGATGAAAATGGATGCTCAAATATTCAACAAAATATTGGCAAACTGGATCCACCAATACATTAAAAAAATCATACACAACGATCAAGTGGGATTCATCCCAGGAAAGAGGATAGTACAATATCCACAAATCAATAAACATAATACACCACATAAACAAAATGTAGGATACAAATCTATGATTATTACAGCAACTATTTATGATACAAACACTCATCAAAGTGGGAAAAGCAGGAGCATATCTCAACATAATAAAGACCATATACAAGAAACCTACAGACAACATCATGCTCAATGGGAAAAATTAAAGCTTTCCTTCAAAGATCAGGAACAAGACAAGAATTTCTGTTTGAATCACTTTTTTTAAACTTAAATTGTATTTATTTATATTTTTCTTTATAAAAATATATTTTGCATTAATTTCAAGTGTACAATATAGTCATTAACAATCACACATATACATATTTAAAACATTTTTTAATTGTTCAAGTATGGTTGTCTCCATTTTCCTGCCACTACTTTCCTCTGCTCCACCTATCCCCACCTTCCACCCTCAATTCTTCCCCACTTTGGTTTTGTCCATGGGTCCTTTATACATATTCCTTGACTTGACCCTTCCGCCTTCTTTTCACTGTTACCGACCTCCTCCCTCCCCTCTGGTTATTCTAAGTTTGTTTTTTCTTTCAATGTTGCTGGTCATATTTTTCTTGCTTGTTTGTTTTGTTGGTTAGGTTCCACTTATAAATGAGATCATACGCTATTTGTCTTTTGCCCCCTGGCTTATTTCACTTAGCACAGTGCTCTCCAGTTCCATCCATGCTGTAGCAAAGGGTAATAGCTCTTTCTTATTTTCTTCTGCGTAGTACTCCATTGTGTAAATGTACCATAGTTTTTTGATCCACTCATTTAATGATGGGCACTTAGGTTGCTTCCAGCACTTGGCTATTTTCAGTTGGGCTGCCAGGAACATTGGGGTGCATAGGCACTTGAACCACTTTTATTCAACATAGTATTGGAAGTTCTAGCCACACTGAGCAGAGAAGAAAAAGAAACAAAAGCATCCAATTTGGAAATGAGGAAGTGAAACTGTCATTATTTGGAGATGACATAATAGTGTTCTTAGAAAACCCTATAGTTTCCACCAAAAGTCTACATGACCCAACTAAGTGCATTAGGCAAAACAGCAAGATACGCAGTCAATATTCAGAAACTGAGGGCATTTTTGTACACCAAAAGTGAATTATCAGAAAAAGAAACTAAGAAAAAAATCCCATTTACTATAGCATAAATAAAAATAAAGTACCTTGGAATAAATTTAACCAAGGAGCTAAAAGATCTGTACTCAAAAAAACTATACTACTCTAAAGAAAGAAGTTAAGAAAGAGACAAATAAATGGGAGTGTATATCATGTTTATGGATTAGAAGAATTAACATTATTAAAAATGTCCATAGTACCAAAAGCAATCTATAGATTCAACACAATTCTTATTAAATTACCAATGAGATATTTCACAGATCTAGAAAAAGTATTTGAATAATTTATATGGAACAAAAAGAGCCCCTGAATAGCCTCAGCAATCTTTAGAAAGAACAACAAAGTATGGGGGATCACAATACCTGATATTAAAATATACTACAAGGCCACTATAACCAAAACAGTCTGGTACTGGCATAAGAACAAGTACATAGGCCAATGGAACAGAATAGAGAGCTTAGATACAAACCCACGTCTTCTACTGTCAATTAATATTTGACAAAGAGGACATGAGCATGCAAAGGAGTAAAAATAGCCTCTTTAATAAATGATTTTGGGAGAATTGGACTGGTGCATACAAATAAAATGAAACTAGACCACCAACTTAAACCATACACCAGAATAAACTCAAAGTGGATGAAGGACTTAAATATGTGTTGTGACACCATAAAAGTCCTACGAGAAAACATAGGCAGTAAAATTTCAGATATCCCACATAGCAACATTTTTGATGATATTTCTCATAAGATAAGAGAAGTAAAGGAAAAAAAAATAGGGCATCCAATTAAAAAGTTTCTGCATGGCTAAAGGAACCATCATCAAAATGAAAAGAGGATCTACCAATACGGGAGAACTTATTTGCCAATGATACACCTGATGTGGGTTTGATTTCCAAAAAATATGAAGAACTCCTATGATTCAGCACCAAGAAGACATAGATTCCAAGTACCAAAGTATGCAAAGGACATGAATAGACACTTTTCCAAGGAAGACTAACAGATGGCCTTTAGACATACGAAAAGATGCTCAACATCATTATCCATCAGAGAGATGCAAATTAAAACCACAATGAGATAACAACTCTTACTGGTCAGAATGGCCATCATTAATAAATCAACAAACAAGTCCAGGTCAAAAATGGGGAGAAAAGGGAATCCACTTGTTGGTGGGAATCCAGGCTGGTGCAGATACTGTGGAAAACAGTATGGAATTTCCTCAAACACCTAAAAATGGAACTGTCTTTTGACCAAGAGATTCCAATGCTGAGAATATACACTAAGATTCCCAAATATCCAGTTCAAAAGAACTTATGCATCCCTATGTTCATTGTGGTGCGATTTATAATAATCATGCTCTGGAAACACCCTAAGTGCCCATCAAGAGAAGAAAGATACAGACCTGTGGTACACTTACACAGTGGAATACTACACAGCAGAAACAAAGAAGAAACTCTTACCTTTTGTGAGAGCATGAATGGAACTGGAAAATATTATGCTACTTGAAGTAAGCCCGGTGGCAACAGAAAAATACCATATGATCTCACCTATGAGAAGAATCTAATAAACAAAATGAACTAACGAGTAAAATAGAACCAGAGGCATGGAAACATTTCAGAGACTGACAGGGACTGGAAGAGGAGGGAGTTGGATAATGACAGAAAGAAGTGGAAGGGACTAGTGGAAAACATGTATGATCCATGAGTAAGGAAAACAATGTGGGGATTTACTAGGAGAAGTGGAGGTGGGTTGGGACGGGAGGGCAAAGGGGGATAAATTGGAACCACTGTAATAGAATAACAATAACAAATTTTAAAAGATGAGATAGAGTCATTGTAAGGGATTTTAACATCCCGTTGAAATCAATGGATAGATCTTCCAGATAGATGGTGAACTTATATGACCCTCTATCAGGTGGATTTAATTGATATCTTTAAAGCATTTCATCCAAAAGTAGCATATATATCCTTTTCATGAGCACTTGTATGTTTTCTAGGACAGAGCATGTATTAGGACAGAAAATAAGTTTCAATAAATTTTTAAAAATTGAAATCACATCAAGCATTTTCTCTGACTATATGCTATTAAACTAGAAATCAATCACAAGAAAAAAAACTGAAAATCACACAAATATATTAGGCTAAATAACATTACTGAAAAATGAAGGGTTTAAAAATGAAATCAAGGGAGAAATCAAAAGATACCTTGAAACAAATGAAAATGGTAATACAACAATGAAAAATCTGTGGAACACCAGGAAGCAGTCCTAAGAGGGAAATTCATGGCTTTACAGGCGTATTTCAAGAAACAAACAAAAAACGCTCAAATAAACAATCTCACTTTACACTTAAAGTAACTTGAGGAAGAACAACAAAGAAAGCCCAAAATGAGTAGAAGGAAAGAAATAATAAAGATCAGAGCAGGAATAAACAAAATAGAGTCTAAAAAATACAAAAATAAAAAATAAAAGCAAGAGCTGGATCTTTGAATAGATAAACAGGATTAACAAACCTTTAACTACTCTCCATAAGCAAAAAAGTGAGACAATCCAAATAAATAAAATTAGAAATGAAAGAGGAGAAGTAACAGCTGACACCAAGGAAACAAAAATGGTTATAATAAAATGGTTGAACAACTATATATCAACGAAGTGGAAAAACTGAATGAAATGGATAAATTCCTAGAATCATACAATCTTCCAAAACTGTATCAGGAAGAATCAGATAATCTGAATAGACAGATTATACTTAGTGAAACTGAAGCAGTAATAAAGAAAAAACTCCCAACAAACAAAAGTCCTAAACTGATGGTTTCACTAGTGAATTTTACCAAACATTCAAAGAGGAACTAACACCTCCCCTTCTCAAACTATTCAAAACAATTCAAGAGGAGAGAAAACACCCAAAGTCATTTTATGAGGCCAGCAAAGACACTACCAAGAAAGAAAATATCAGGCCAATATCTGATGAACATAGATGATAAAATCTTCAACAAAATATTAACAAACCAAATCCAGCAATACATTATAAAGGTCATACAACATAACCAAGTAATATTTATTCTGGGAATGCAAGGTTGGTACAATACCTGGAAATCAATAAATGTGATAAAACATAAGCAAAATGAAAGATAAAAATTACACGATCATATTAATAGATGCAGAAGAATCATTTGATAAAATCCAGGACCCATTTATGATAAGAAACTCTCAGCAAAGTAGGAACAGAAGGAGGAAACCTCAACATAATAAAGGCCATATAAGACAAACCCACAGGCAACATCATGCTCATTCAGCAAATATACAGGTATTCCCCTAAAGAACAAAAACAAGACAAGGATGTCCATTTTAACTACTCTTATTCAACATAGTACTGGAAACACTTTCCACAGCAATCAGGCAAGAAAAAGAAACAAAAGGCATCCAAAGTGGAAAGGAAGATGTAAAATTGTCATTATTTGCAGATGACATGATACTGTATATAGAAAACCCTAAACTTTTACCAAGAAACTATCAGAGAACTGATACATGATTTCACTAAAGTAGTAGGAAAAAAATGTCCAGAAATCAGTTGCATTTTTAATATACCTGTAATGAACTATCAGAAAGGGAAACTAAGAAAACAATTCCACTTATGATTACATCAAAAAGCTACCTAGGAATAGATCTAACCAAGGAAGTAACAGAACTATACTTGGAAAATTATAAGACACTGAAGATAGGAATTGTGCAAGAGACAAATAAGTGGAAGCGTATACCGTGTTCGTGGATAGGAAGAATTGACATCATTAAAATGTCCATACTACCCAAAGCAATCTACAGATTCAACACAATTCCTATTAACATACCAATAGCATATTTCACAAAAATAGAACAAGCATTCCAAAAATTTGTATAGAATCACAAAAGACCCCAAATATAGCAACAGCAATCTCAAAAAAGAAGAACAAAGTTAGAGGAATCATGCTATCCAATATCAAATTATATTACAAGTCCATAGTAATTAAAACAGCATGGTACTGGTGTAAAAACACACCTGTAGATTAATGGAACAGAGTAGAGAGCCCAGAAATAAACCTACAACTTTATAGTCAACTAATATTTGACAAAGGAAGCACAAATATACTGCGGTCTAAAGACAGTCTTTCAATAAATGCTTTTGGAAAACAGAGACAAATAATTACAAAAAAAAAGAATAAAAGAAAAGAAAAGAAACTAGACTGCTTTCTTAACATCACACACAAGAATAATCTCAAAATGAGTTAAAGATTTATACATTAGACTCAAAATTATACAAATCCTAGAAGAAAACATAGGCAGTAAAATCTCAGATATTTCTTGTAGCAATATTTTTTTTTGATATAGTTAGTGCCTTGAGCAGGGAACAAAAAATAAAAAAATTAAACAAATGGGACATCAAACTAAAAAGTTTTTGCATAGCAAAATAATCTATCAACAAAATGAAAAGACAAACCACTGAGTGAGAGAACATATTTGCCAATACATCTGATAAGAAGTGAATACCTAAAATTTATGAAGTACTTACAAAATTCAATGCAAGAAAACAAACAATCCCATTAAAAATGGGTAAATGAACACTTTTTCCCATTAAAAATGGGATAAATAAACACTTCTTCAAAGATGACACATAGATGGCCAACAGACATGAAAATATCCTCAATGTCACTAATCATTACGGAAATGTAAATTAAAACCACAACGAGATATCACCTCATACCTATCAGAATGGTTATTTTAAATAAATCAACAAACAACAACTGTTGGTGAAGATGTGGAGAAGGAGGAACTCTTGTGCACTGTTGGTGGGAATGCTGATTGGTGCAGCTACTCTGGAAAGCAGAACGGAGTTACCTCAAAAAATTAAAAATAGAACTGCCTCATTTCCACTAACCAGCAATTCAATTTATTCCATTTCTGGGTATTTATACAAAGAAATCCAAAATACTGATTTGAAAGAATATATATGCCAATACATTCACTGCAGAATTATTTGTGATAGTCAAGATTTGGAAGAAGCCCAAGTGTCCCTTGGTAGGTGAGTAGGTATAACCACTATGTTGTATTTACACAATGGGATACTATTTGGCAATAAAAAAGACGAAAATTTTATCCATTGCAACAACATGGGTGGGCCTGAAGAACATTATGCTCATTGAAAAAGGCCAGTCAGTGAAAGTCAAGTACCATATAATTCCTCTAATATGTGGAATCTAATAAACAATCTGAACTAACACATAAAATAGAGACAGATTTATAGAGAAGGGGTTGACCTATCTGGAGGTGATTGTGGGGTAGAAGGATGAGCAAAAATTATAAAAAGAAAGAAAGAACTAATAGATATGTATAACAGTGTGGTGATTGCAGGGGTGGATGGAATGGCAGTGGGTGGAGGTAAGGGTGGGTATAGGTGGAATAAGTGGTGATTTTTATAAAAAGCAGTTCATTTCTTTTTAAAAAATCAATGACACTTCTATTTCTCAAGAGCACAATAATTTTATCCAAACAGCTAAACAATCCAAATTTAATTATTTAAAATAATACATATTTATAGTTTCTGATTGCTCAGTGTGAAGGTAGTATTAGTTAATTCAGGATATTCTGAAAGTGTAGGACTTTACTTGGGAAATGGTCTAATACAGAGCTCTGTTTAACTGTGGTGCCATACTGGGCACTGGAAGGAGTTATACAGAAGCATAATGTAAAAGGTAAGGACTCTTACAGAGGCAAGCATGATCAATTATTGGTTGTAGAGGATGTGGTCACAGGTGCTGCGTGAAGTGTTCTGGAACGTTTTCAGGGACCACGTGACATTTGGATTTGACCTTTGCAGGAGATATATACCAGAAAAAAGGCAGGTGACTTCCCTGTGTGGCAGAGCCTTTACATGCTGAGAAATGTGTGCCTACTGTGCGGTGTGGCTGAGTTTGAAATTGGTGACCACACACTGCTTTTGTTTGCTCAACATTTCTCAATGTGCATCTTTTTGAACAAATATATTTGATTTTTTTAAAATTTTAATTTATTTTTTCAAATACATTTGTCTCTGACTACCCCCTACCACTTTCCCTTGTTCCCTCCCTCATCCCTTCCTCAGCTCTTCCCCTTTGGTTTTGTCCATGAGTCCTTGCTATATGTTCCTTGACTTTCCCCTTCCCTTCCTTGTCCCCACCTCCCCTCCCTTCTTCCCTCTTGTCTCTGTTGATTTCTTTTCCTTTCAGTGTTGTGGGTCTTATTTTCCTTGCATCTTTGTATTGTCGGTTAGGTTCCACTTAGAGGTGAGATCATATGGTACTTGTCTTTCACCCCCTGGCTTATTTCGCTTAGCATAATGCTCTCCAGTTCCATCCATGCTGTCACGAAGTTTAGTAGTTCTTTTTTTTCTTTCTGCTGCATAGTATTCCATTGTGTATATTTGATTTTTAGTCACCATGTGTAGCTAAGGGAAACTCCTTACAACACTGAGAAATCTTCTCTTTTGCTGTGAGATGGAGATCGTTGTAAGTTTTCTCTAATAACTGAATGCTGTTTTTTTAAAAAAACTGTGACCCCTCTATGTGATCACATCTGCAAATGATAAAAGACTGGCTGTATACATTCTGTGGCTCCATTTATCACACTAAGTCACTGAAAAACTTTAAATGCTTGAAAGCAACAGGTTATGGTAAGTGTTAAAGATGGAAGCAGCAAATATAACTTCTTATTCAGCAAAGTCTGGCTTCCTCTATCACCTTGGTCATCTCGACTGGAAGGCACAGAACTTTATATACTAAAGCCTGTAAAATTTCTCTAGAGGCCTGGCTCAGAATGCATTTGGCCTAATTTTTATATTATAACACCTGGACACCATAAATTTTCGTCAATTTTTATGTCATAGGTCAAGGTGCTTACTTCCGTTTCTGATTTATTGTTTTGCTTTAGTGTTCAAACTACATCTCTCATAGGTATAAATGACGCTCTCCTCATTTCTTTTTTTTGTTGTTGTTCAAGTACAGTTGTCTTCATTTCCTCCCCATCACTCTCCCCCATGACACCCATCGCCACTTCCAACTCTCAATTCTAGACCCATTTCACTTTGTCCATGGGTCCTTTACACATGTTCCTTGACTTGACCTTTCCCCTTCTTTCCTCCATTATTTTCCTCCCCTTTCACCTCTTGTTACTGTCAGTTTGTTCTTTATTTTAACATCTCTGATTATATTTTGTTTGCTTATTTGTTTTGTTGATTAGGTTCCACTTATAGGTGAGATCATATGGTATTTGTCATTCACCGCCTGGTTTATTTCACTTAGCATAATGCTCTCCAGTTCCATCCAAGCTGACTCGAAGGATAGGAGCTCCTTCTTCCTTTCTGCTTCATAGTGTTCCATTCTGTAAATTGAAGCATAGTTTTATGATCCACTCATTTACCAGTGGGCACTTAGAGTGCTTCCAACACTTGGCTATTGCAAATTGTGCTGCTATGAACATCGGTGTGCATAGGTTCTTTTGAATTGATGTTTCAGAGTTCTCAGGATATACCCTAGCAGTGGGATTGCTGGGTAAAAAGACTGCTCCATTTTTAGTTTTTTGAGGAAATTCCATACTGTTTTCCACAGTGGCTGCATCAGTCTTCATTCCCACCAACAGTGTACTAGGGTTCTCTTTTCTCTACAACCTTCCTAGTATTTGTTCTTTGTTGATTTCTTTATGATTGCCATTCTGACTGGTGTGAAATGTTATCTCACTGTGGTTTAAATTTGCATCTCACTGATGGCTAGGGATGCTGAATATCCTTTCATATGTCTCTGGGCCCTCTTTATGTCCTCCTTAGAGAAGTGTCTGTTCAAGGCCTTTGACAATCCAATTAAAAACTGCTCTCCCAGCTGGACGGCTACATGCAAAAAATTGAAATTGGATCATCAGCTGACACCATACACAAAAATAAACTCAAGATGGAGAAAAGACTTAAATATAAGTCAGAACACCATCAAAGTCCTCGAGGAGAACATTGGCAGGAAACTCTCAGATATCCCACGCAGCAATTTTTTCACTGATATGTCTCCTAAAGCAAGGGACATAAAGGAAAGAATAAACAAGTGGGACCTCATCAAAATAAGAAACTTCTGCACGGCAAAAGAAAACATCAGCAAAGTGAAAAGGGAGCCAACCATATGGGAAAATATATTCGCTAATGATACATCAGATAGAGGTTTGTTGTTCAGAATACACAAAGAACTCACTCGACTCCACTCCAAGAATACAAACGATCCAATCAAAAAATGGGCAAAGGACCTGGGCAGATGCTTTTCCAAGGAGGAGATACAGAGGGCCCAGAGGCATTTGAAAGGCATGCTCAGCATCACTAGCCATCAGAGAAATGCAGATCAAAACCACCATGAGGTCAGAATGGCCATCATAAACAGATCCACAAACATCAGGTGCTGGCGAGGCTGTGGAGAAAAGGGAACCCTAGTCCACTGTTGGTGGGAATGCAGACTGGTGCAGCCACTATGGAAAGCAGTGTGGAATTTCCTCAGAAAGGTGAAAATGGAACTGCCTTTTGATCCAGTGATTCCCCTGCTGGGACTATACCCTAAGAACACCAAAATGTCAATTCAAAAGAACCTATGCACCCCAATGTTCATAGCAACACAATTTACAATAGTCAAGTGTTGGAAGCAACCTAAATGCCCATCAGTAGATGATTGGATCAAAAAGGAATGGTACATATACACAATGGAATACTATGCAGCAGAAAGAAAAAAAGAACTACTAAACTTCGCGACAGCATGGATGGAACTGGAGAGCATTATGCTAAGCGAAATAAGCCAGGGGGCGAAAGACAAATACTATATGATCTCACCTATAAGCAGAACCTAACCAACAATACAAAGGTGCAAGGAAAATATGACCAGCAACACTGAAAGGAAAAGAAATCAACAGAGACAAGAGGGAAGGAGTGGGGGACAGAGAAAGGGAAGGGAAGGGGAAAGTCAAGGAACATATAGCAAGGACTCATGGACAGAACCAAAGGGGAAGAGCTGAGGGAGGAAAGGAGGGAGGGGGCAAGGGAAAGTGGTGGGGGGGAGGCAGAGACAAATGTATTCAAAAAAATAAGTAAGTAAATAAATAAATAAATGTTTAAAAAAAAAACTGCTCTCCCTTGTGGGTTGGGGGTGGGATGGGTGTAAGGGGACAAAAGGGGAAAAATTGAGACAATTGTAATAGAATAAATATGACTTAAAAATTTTTTAAAAAATTGCTTTCTCTATTTCTTAGCCTGCTAAACAACTTTAGTTTATCTGTGCTGACAGACCTAAAGGCTATGTCTCTCTATGGATTCTCAACAAGGTCTCTATGTAAAATGAGCTGTCTGTATCCTCTATTTTTTAGTTATAGGAATTGTGTTGCAATCACCATGAATGGACTCTCCGATGTACTTCTGGTGCATTAATACCTGATAAAACTGGATTATCACAAGTTCCCCAATGTAATATCCTCTCTTTTTGTGGAAGTGATTATAGAGAAATATGCTGTCAATGGAAATTCTTTCATTATTCTCATTAATGACTTAAACACTAACTACTGATGGGGAGCAAAGGAAAGCAAATGTCTTCCAAATGTTTGAGCAATAGAATACTCCTGGAGATCTTCACTTACAGCATGATTCTCTGTGCAGAACAGTAATGAGAGTTTAATATTTTGTCTCTGAGTATTTTTAATAGGACTAAATTGTCCACTTTTTTTTTCTAGTCAACACAGTTAATTTTCAAAGAACATTTGATATCAATGGAGGTGTCCCCCAAACCCATTTCTTTATTCATTTTAATCCCTTTCAATCTTTTATTTATTTCATACTAACAAGATGACGTGTAGATACAATTGAAGTTGAGCTGGCATTTTGTATTCCTGGATAATAAATTATCCTAAAGCCACCACCCTGGCCTTAAATAAGAAAGATGCCTGGCATGATGCTCATAATAGGTTAATTTTGATTGCAGGTTAAAAACAAAAATTATATATTTAAAAGTTCATCAGTAAGGGTCTAGTTTTTAGACAAAATAATTATAAAAATATTTTTAAACTCTTTTTTAAGATGAAATCTTTTTAAGAATTAGTATTTCTGAATATATAGCAATTATGAGACCAGAATAGATATGAATACAGTGATATATGAGAGTTCCTCTCCAAGACGCATTTAAATTTCTATGAAATTTATCCTTGTAATGTTTACAGCTGTTCAAATTCAGCTATCATTTGTCAATATGGCAAACAAAAAGTGCCTCCATGTATAATTTTGCATACAATTTCTGGAGGGTTCATATGAAACTAACATCCTCAGTGAATACCTAGGGTAGGGGGGAGTAGGAAGGCTCCATGAACCTCTTGATTAAGAACACTTGTTTTCAAGCTTGGGCCATCAAGAAGTTGAGAGAATTCCCCACATATAAATGACACTCAGGTTAGTTCATCTCTTGCCACCAAATTATAAATATACCTTTTTAAGTACCTACTATGAATGGGTTTCTTAAGATATAAAATTAATCTCTGACCCCTTCATACAATTTGAGCAGAAAAGTGTAACATGAGATTTTTTCTTTAGCTGTCATTCTCCTTTCACTCTGGTTTATAGGGACTTTTGGCATGCTGATAACCAACCGCTTGTTGAGTTGCTCCATCTGCTGAATGGACCCTGATCTCCTCATCCCGTCATGGGTGGCTGCTGCTGTTGGGCACTGCCAGGTGGTCGTGCGGTTCACATGATCCACATAAAAGACCCGCCCATGGCTGTCAATGCGAGCTTCCCAGTCTAGCATGTAATAGAAAGGCAAAAAGAAAAATAAAGGACAAACTGTTGGTCCACGTGAAACAGATACCACCTCCAGGTCTTTTACAGGTAGAACTTGCCATTGGTTACTTGCTGAAGGCCAACCCTGCCCCAAAACCTGTCATGACTTCTGAGGAATTGACCTGGAATTGGCATTCCAGAAAAGAGCATACTAGATTAATATTTTCTGCAGGGCCATTTTTACTATTATTTTTAAAATATTTATTTATTTATTTTAGAGAGAGAGTAAGGGATGGAAAAAGAGAGAAAGAGCCTCTCACATGCCCTAAACTGGGGACCTGGCCCACAACCTAGGCATGTGCCCAGACAAGAAATTGAACTGGTTCACAGGCTGGTGCCCAACTCACTGAGCTACACCACTCAGGGCTTTGCTGGGCCATTTTAAACAGTAACTATAGTTCTCCAAATACAACCTATGTTGAATTCTATTAATTCCTATAGAGAACACCTAATATTTATTTTATTTCTTTCTTTCAAAATTTCCATCCTGTCCATCTTGTTGTCTACTCAAATGACAGCTGAAAGATCGTTCAAACCAGTTTTAACTACAGTTCTAAAATATTCTACATGCAACTTTAGATGATCTCCATCTAATATTTAGCAGCTTTAATTGATTGCCATTCCTCTTGAGAGAGATTTGATACCTAGGACTTCAAATCATCCTTTTGATAACTTGTAATTTCACAGTGTATATTCAACCCACTGTGGCTGCCAAATATCTCTTGACCAAAACCAAACCAAACCAATAACAACTATTTAAAAACATCAAGGTTTTAAATACCTCTTAGTTGATAACCATCCAAAACAGTAAGGGGGTCCCAAGATAAAGATAAGTTCCTTTACTTCTCAAATTTCAACAACAAGCAAACTAAAAGGTGGAATCATAGCTATACACTACATAATGCACATAGGGGCTGGGTGAGGTGGGGTGGATGAAAAAGTTCTCAAAACCGAGAGAGTTGGCAGTACATATAAATATCTGAGCTTCACATGGAAAAGCAATATCTGTTATACCAAAATAGGCAAAGCTTTTAGAGTTCACATGTAAAAATGTGGTAGAAACAACAGCTTCATAATAAAATTATGCTGAAAAATTACAGAAGAAAAAGCAAAAATGGATACAAATGAAGGAAAATCATTCAGCTTTTTAAATGAGAAAAACTATAGACTTGGGGAGTAGATCACATATTAATGAAAAGTTATCATTCAGGTAATGCATAGCAACTCTCATTTTTTTAAATGAAAATCTTTATATATTTAGTATATTTATTACTGTGGCTTACATAGGACATTTAACTGAGGAATTACCAAAAAATGCCCCTCTGTCCATAAAAACCAAAATATGTGAAAACACCAAATTTAACTTACAAGAAAAACTGAAGAAAAAATACAGTAAGATTGCATAAACAAATTCTGGGAGGTTTTGATTAAAATTAACTTCTAGACAGTCCACTTATCAACTTTTAGTTTTAAATGTTAATGAGCTCCTTGATAAAAGTCTGTGAATGTATAACTATGAGGTAATTAATCTTGAACCAAAATTTTTGAAATTTCAGTGATTTCTAAACTAGTAGCAATAGGACATATTTTTCCCCTTGAATCCAACATGACTATTATCCAACCAAGAATGAGTATTAATCTTTAAAGAGTATTGTGCTATCCAATTCAATTGAACAAACTCCTCTTAGCATTTGTTATGAACTAGAAACTATGCCAGGTCCTGAGGACACATGAGGATGAGCAACACACATCCCTGCACTCCATGCACTCACAGTAAAGAAAGGGTTCCTTCAAAGACAAATCTCAGTCTCATACATTCTCTATGGAAAAGAAAATAATAGAGAATGGTGCAGCAATAATAATAACTTCTCTCTGCAAGTTTAAATCTTTCCAAATCACTAATATAAAAGGATAAAAGCCAGATTTGTCAATATATTATATATGTGGAATTCACACTTTTATAAATATACAAAAAATAACAGTTAAGTAGAATTAGAGATTATAAGCATTTTTATAGGTTGCTTTATTAAGAATTAACTTCCACATATTTTAAAAACCATATCATATAAAGAAAGAAATGTCCAAATGAAACTTCAGGCATCAGCATGTCCTGATGGACTTGACACTATGATTCCTAAACAACTCCTGAAAATAATACCTTAATGATGGTGGGGCAAGTTAGAATCATTCATTCCCATCAATTCATTTGTGACTGAAGGACCTATCATATGTTAAATTACATATTTTAAATGAAGTTTAAGAACAATGTAGAGTGTAATAAACTATCATTTTTAGTTATGATACTAACAAAAGTAAAACTATACATTTTTTTATTTTAACAATTTCAATACCATGTTTGTAGTCTCAACTTTTGAACTTCAGTCACATATTCAATTGCCTTTTGACATCACTACCTGGATGACATCTTAAATATAACATGATGAAAACCATTCTTCAGAGCTTTCCCACCCAAACCTGCTCTATCTGCAGCCTTCCCTTCCTGTCTCAATTAAAGGCAACTCCATCCTTCTAGGTACAAATTCTTGAAAACATTCTTGACTTCCATTTTTCTCCCACATGTCACATCTAATCTGTCAACAAAGTCACCCATAAAATCACCTCCATGGCTCCGCACTGGCCCAAGCCACCCTTATTTTTTACCTAGGTCACTACAATAACATTTTGATGGGTCCCATGTTTCTATCCTTCCTTCTCGCAACTTAATGCCAACACAATAGTCACAGGAAATCTTTAAAAACCTTAGTCAGAAAATGCCCTTTCTTTGCTCAACACCCCACAATGTTACCCTTTCATCCAGAGTAAAAGACAAATCCCGTAAGTGGTTGAGAAGCCCCTATAATTCAGGGAAGTCTAACCTTTTGGCACTTCTGGGCCACGCTGGAAGAATAAGAGTTGTCTTGGGCCATACATTAAACGCATTGTAACATGTAACCATAAAAAAACCTCATAATGTTTTAAGTAAATATATGATTTTGTGTTGGGCTTCATTCATAGCCATCTAAGGCCACATGCGGCCTGTGGGACACAGGTTGGACACCCCTGCTTGTGATCTGGGTTCCAATATCTCCTTGATGTTGTCACCTACTCCAGACACACTTGGCTCTTTGATATTCTTTAAATCTACTAGGCAGGCTGTTTTCTTTTTTCAGGAAACTCTTTCTCCTCAATACCTGCATGTATTACTCTCTCACCTCCTCTAAATCTAGTATCAAAGGTTGCTTTCTCAAAAGCTTACCTGACCACACTATTTAAAATGGCAAACCAGCCAATAACACAAACTCCAGATGCCCTTACCTGCTCTGCTTTTTAATTTTTGATACCACTTATTAACATCTAACATATTGTATTATTTCCTCACCATTTTTTATTGTTTATTCTGTCTCTGCAAGACAACTGTAAACTCCATGAGAGCAGGGACCTTTGTCTGTTTTGTACCTCACACAAAGTAATAATTCCATAAATATTTGTTGAGTGAATGAGTATCAGTAATGAAATCATCCATGTAGTATTTGAGACTAAGTAAATTTAGTTGTTAGGCTACACTACAAATTTTTCTAATATTTTTCATAGTCGCATGGACAGAAAATCAAAAACTATCTGGAGAATTTTGTTTTCATTATTTAAAACTGCTTATATAAATTAATTATTTAAATTAGGCTTATATATTTAATTTTTAATAATATTTATATGTATAAGTAGTTATTACTCTTGCATAGCTTGGAAGTCAGTTCATGCACACTTATATTGATAGATTTATTTGTTGTGGGGAAAGTGTTCTTTTTTTCTGGAGAAAACATGTTATAGATATTTTTCAGATAAGTGCTAATTAGGAAGTATCTCTAGCAGCATTAAAATTTTACTATTCATTTGTGGAATGTCCATAAACCAATGTATAAATAAAGAAGTCAGGTGTCACAAGATAAAGAATTTAATGTTTGACTTGGCCTTTCCCGCAGTATGGTCTTCTTTTAAATGTATACAAATTAAAGATATTCACTGATTTTTCACTGAAAAAATACAACTGAATAGGAGAAAATTGGTGTAAATGAAAAATATATCACATTAGCAAGAATAGATGAATTAAGGAATAAACATTTTTCTTTTTGAAAACTGTTACCACTTTATGTAAGCACAGGGCAAAGAATATAAAGAAATATTAATTATTAGCATCCTGAAGAGACCTTGCAGTTACAGAATTTATCAAATCTTAAGGGTTATCTTTGCTTGGAAAACAAGTCTAAACCGAAACAGAGATGTTATAGAAGTCATGAACATGTGAAGCTAAGTGGGGTGTCAGTTCCTTCTTACAAATTTATTATAATGGAACATTATGAGGTTAAGAATAGACGGATATCTAGAAATTATTTAGTCTAAATCAAACATTTTAGTAAATGAGGATATTGAAGTTTTACTTTACAAGTAAGAAAACTGAGTCTCTGAGAAAGTAAATGATTTTCCAAGTTCAAATGACTAGTTGGATAATTATTACTTACATATCACAGCTACGAGGAGAAAATTATACTGAATGTTATCCCTAAAGATATTTTTCTAAAAAGACCTAAGAACTACAGAAGAAACTTGAGGTTGACACCTATTGATACAACTATAGTAAGGAAAATGTAAGTTCATGGTTCCTGAAGGACTGAAATGTTTTACTGTATGGAGATGCTTGTAACATAACAGGTCCAATGAAGAACAATAGGATCATTCAGTCTTGAATTGTAAACTTTTAAATATAAAATAGTAAAATTTGAAACTTAAGGGATATGCACAGTTTGCAGGGACTAGTCAGTCTTATAAAGAAATGTTCTCCTTTTCAGAAGTTGAGGAGCACTGAAAATGCTGGGTTATCTTTTCAAGATCACATGCTGAAACCATTTGTTAAAAAATCCAAACAATTTGTATAGTAGGTGCTGTACTGGTTTTTTGATATCAGTGTACAGTATGGAGTTGAGGAAGAGTTTGGATGTTTACATATGAATTCAGACTGACCTGTTTAGACTTGATAGAAAGAGTTAAGACAGCTTAAAAACTAAAGCTTACTTGGTGGAAGAGGCTCGTCAATTGTTGGGTAGTGATGATCAGGCCTCAAGGAAGGAAGCTGGCTTACTGGCTGGGAATTATGGAGTATAGGACATTCACCTATGGACAAGATAGTCAAGACATTCAGGTTCACTCATTGGTATGGCAACGTGTTAAAAAAAAAAAAAAAGCAAGACTGTAAAACAAACTACTATAGAAAAAAAATCCCAAAGAGTGAGCAATTTATTTTTGTGTCAGTTTACTACATTCCCAGTCATTTATGAGAGAAGGAACAGAAGTAATTATATTTTTTAAACCCCAAAGAAAATAGCCAGGCATTTCATGATGATAAATCACAAAGACCAATATATAGGGTTAGGGTCTGAGTCTGTAATCACCTGAATTATCTCGATGGAAAGGTGGCATCAGAAAGGGACACAGAAGAAAACAGCAGGGCCTGACTTTAGCCCAGAAAAAGAGACAGGCTTGTTTGAGGGAAGTGCAGCATTTGTAAGGTCCCATGAAATCTCAGTGGTCTTGTGTAAAATTATTGCTCTGTGTGTGAATGGGTTTTATCAGAGGGCTGCCAAATGTCTGTTTTTTTAGAGTTTGTTTTGGAATGAACTCTTAGATGGTGTCTTTCCAAGATGGGGTTAAGGAATTGGTGGATCAAGAAGGTGAATTACTTTAGTACAGAAGCTAGTAGTTGGGGGAAGTCCAAGGAGCTATGGGATTTTGTGACTGTTCCAGATTACTTTGAGGAAGACTCAGGCAAGCCAGAGTGCTCTACAAAGAAGAAAGGACAGGATAATGGAAGTAGATAAGAGTTAGGAAAACTGAGACAGGAAGAACTGAAGCGTAGAAGAGGGATAGAAGAAAGAAGGAAGACAATAAGTTCTGGAAATAAATGTAGCAACAGAATGCATGCTCTGGTTATTATTATAGACATATCTAATAATACTGTCAGTCAGACTTATAATGAACTGAGTAGTGTTCTAAAATGGTGTTCTTATTTCACAAAATCCTGAGGTCCTAGTAACACTTTGTGTAGAGTGGCCATGTGGATCAGAGGCTGACAGCAATTGCAAAATTAATTGTAATTAATTGCAATTGCTGGTTGGATAGCTACAGGGGTCCAGGCTGGGAGTCAGCTTCCATTCAGACTGGTGTCTTCCCTCCCCCTACCTCACATGACCTTGGCTTTATTACAATAACCCCTATTGGCCAGATGAAAAAGGTCAGACTTTCTCATTCTTCTGCCCTTATTGGCTGATGCAAATAGCAACAGTTATGTAATCCCTGGGTCAAAAAGGAGAGGAACTAAAAAACAGCAGGTAATATCTTTGTGGGACCTCAAATTTCAAATATTTTCCAGAATATCCACATATGGACAGGATGATTCTTTCTTTTAATTCTATCTTTACAGAACTGATAATAAAATAAAATAAAATATTTAGGAAGTTAGATGAGTTTAATTTAGTAGTTTAATTCTTAGAGCTAACAGGGAAAATAAAAACAGAGGTATTCAGGAACACAGAGTCCATTTAAATCTAAATATAGTACATAATTTTTTGTGTGAAGTCTGGTATGTTACTCAAATCCTTGGGGTCCTCTGAGTCTTTAAGGAAAGCCAAGGAAGGTGTCCCTCATATCAGTTCACAACTCCTTGTGAACTGACTCCTATTTCAAAGATGGGCTCTTGTCAGTCTTTATATGTGCTTAGTGTCAGAAATCTAAAAACAATGGTACACTTGTCATATCATCAGCTGCTGTGTTTTTAATTTAGTTTCTTAAAAAAAAAAATCTTACCTCTTGTAATTAATTCAATCAATTGGGTTAATAAATCTTCCAAGCTAGTGGAAACATTGTCACTTGAAGGGGTTAATGGAGCTGATCCCACCTTTAAACCCCAAGGGAATTCAGTCACTTGGCTGATGCATCTCAGCCAACTGAATGGATGGGGCACATAGAAGAAGCAAGAGATTCTATTCTGCAAGAAGCTGTAGCTCCATACAATCACTTCAAACACAAAGCAAGTGTTCAGACCTCCTAGAACTTCCAAGAGGGAAACATACTGCACTTGAAAAGTTAGTCTCATTGCTTATCTGCCTGGAAGAACCCTCATTTGAGGAGAAGCCAAGGGCTTTATGTGTATCCTCATTTAGTCCTTCTAATAACACTTTGAGGTAGATTCTACATTTACACCCATTTTATAAATAAGAATGGAGTAATTATGTAACTTGGCTAAGGTTTCATAGCCAGAAAGTGGTGGGACTGAATATGATAAACCCAGGCTCTAGGGCCTAAACTCATAATCTCATTATGTTGCTCTTTTAATTTTATTTTAAAGTTTAAAAAACAACTATTTTGTGTTGAGGTTAAAAAAGGTTTTTATAGAGAGCAAAGAAGCAAAAAGTAGATAAAGAATATATCCTCAGTAAGTTGCTGTAGATTCATCTTCCTGGGCACAGACAGTTTACCTTGGCTAAGGCAGTGAAAGAATTTGCAATCTTAGAAGTCACGGCAAGGGGCTTTAGTGATTCTAATGAGAGAAGAGGGCCCACATGCATATATTAGGTAGGGTGTGTTGAAGCCTTTGAGTTGTGTCAGTGAGGGGACAGATCTACAATGCTGATACCTTTAACTCAGGACTCTGTGAAAAAGTCACATGCCAACATATGTGCAGCTTTGATGAGATTAGTCCTTCTCAGGAATCTTCATATTGATCTTGGTGATGATCATCATAGGGAAGTGTGCAGGTGCTTCTTAACCTTTTCTGAGTATACAGTTTGCATAATTTAGGAATTTATGCATTTTTTTAGATGTTGCCCTACAAAGATTTCTGCTATGGCCCTAAAGCACATTCCGTCTCCCCTGCTGGAGAAGGATGTGGGCAGTATGTTTTTGTTGTTTTTTTTTTTTTCAATTTCCTAAAACATGCTTTTACATAAATGTGTACTGAGCTAATTTTCAATTAACTGTGTGTGGACTGTCTCCCAAAATGGTGGTCAAAATATACCCCATAGGCTACAATGATTGATAGACTATGAATCCAGGCTTATTTTTGTATGGTTCTGAGGTAAGAATGATTACCTTTTTAAATATAAAACTGTTAGAAAGAGTAGCCATTGGTATGAACAGTTGCTTGATTTTGCCTTTTGACTCACAAAGCCTAAAATATTTACTCTCTGACCCTTTACTTTCTGTAAGTTTTGTGACCTCTAAAATATCCCTGCCTGCTCTTAGTTGTGTCCTTTTATGTATGTATTCCAAAATTTCCTTATATTGTAATTATTTTTAATTGTGTAGTCATTATTGAGTTATCTTCTATATGCTATCTGATAATGATCTATTTTCCTGTGCCCAGCATTTTGTATTGGTCTGAGGACAAGAAGGCACTCAAAACATCCTTGCTAAAGACAGAAATTGACTATCATGGGTGCCTTTCATATTGTATGCCACTGTGGTGTATTGTATGTCACTACAGTTTTCCTCCTTGTGTTTCTCCTCTTTTACCAATATTGCACTTCATCTTATCACATGTGTCACATTCTCTCACTTTTTCTTTCTCTGAAGTGTAGAATTCAGCATTGTTGAATACTTAAAATTTTTTTTGTGTGCTCACTTTAGTTTCTGTCAAAATTTGTTGGTGCTAGGCATTTGTGTAGGTGCTGAGAATTCAAACATAAAGAAGATACGATTCTGGTCCTTCATGAATTTACAATACCACCACATTTTGTTTGAAGGCTGATTTAAACAGCAAAATTACAGAATCTATATTTTTTATTTTAGTTTTTCCAGTTTCAATGAATACTTTTATTATTTATTTAATAGATCACCAACTTTGTTTCCCTCTCTTGCAACAACTGGAATTTCATCTAGTTTTCATGCTGAGTAGCAAAACAATGATAAAGATAACCAGAATAAGCTACTCTGTGAAGAAAATTAAGATATCAGCTTACTTTCTTTTAACAGGCAAAATGTAAATATATGCATTCTAGAGCGTACAATAGTTTAGTCACTGCAAAATTCAGATGGGATCCTGAAGAATGTTAGTAAGTCCAGGGTGCAGTAAAGATGAGCTGATATGCTGTGTAACTGTTGAAGTGTTCCTGGGCTGCATTTCTCAGTCACTAGCTGACTCCTGAGATGGGGGAAGATTTTAGCTTATATCGTTCTCTTTTAAAACAAACAAATTATTTCATATAGTTATGTGACTTAAATTATTTCTCCCGTGTCACTGTCACTAGACTGGAAGATGCTTGCCAATTCTAGATACAAAAATTCAAATTAATTTCACATTTGATTCCAAGGCATGACTAAGAAGGGTCTATTTTGGTTGAAATACACAACACATTTTAAATTTAGAGGTGGTAGCTTTTCAATTAGAATCTCACTTGAAACAGAGAGATTTATGCACTCACGTTATTCTTCCCTTCCATTTGCCAAAATGGTCCAAAAGAAAAAGAAAACAAAAAAACTAAACATAAAAACACCAAGAAAAAAAAAAAGCAGTAACCAAAGTTGAGCAGACAGAAATAATGGTAAATATATATAGACTATACCTATCTACATGTACACAGGCTAGTTAAAGTCTGTACCAGAAGTAAAATCAACTTACATTAACATCTATTGCTAATCTTTAGTAAGTTTTGGGAAGTCAGCAAGTACTTCCACATTATCCACCTAATGATATGATGATTGTTTCTGCTTATCATATGATACTAGCCTTGATGCTCTGGTTACTGTCAAGACAGGAAGTACATGTACACTATGTAATATGTACTCTAGCCATAGTGATTAAACAGAGAGACACATGTACAAAGTGTACACTCACATGCATGCATTGGTAATTGTTAGTGTATATCTGAGAGGTGGTAGGGTGTCAACTATTCATAGTCACAAATACGTATGCAGAAGACAGGCATACACATTGCCACAGCAACCCTATTTGGGATTGATCCTCTCACTCTTCTTTTTAAACCATGTTGGTTAAGACCTGTGTTCCCCTGGTGGTCCTATTCTCATTCTCATCAGATTTGATGTCTACCTTCTCTCCGATTGCTTGGGCCTGCCACAGGGGATTCCAAACCATCAACAGTTCTTGTCACACTCCTGGCGGGGGTGGCTGGCTGTTCTTGCCAGGGCCCAACAGCATTCACAGCTTCTAGGTCCAACTCTGGGCTCTGCACCGAGTCTGGCACTGACTCGAATGCACTGTTCTCTTCCTCCTCTTCCTGCGAGGAGAAGACAGTGCTCTCAGAGATCTTGGCACTGTCCAAAGAGGAAAAGCGAGTGTGGCTGGTGAACCTGCTGCCATTGTAGCAGGAGCCACTGTAGCAAGAGCTGCTGTAGCAAGAGGTGCTGTAACATGAGGAGCTGTAGCAGGAGGGGCTGCAACAGGACGTGTCACAGCCTTCAAAGCTGTGGTCACCACCCTGCCTGGGGCTGGAATCACTCTCACTCCCTGTGCTGGGGACTGAGCTGTTGGCCAAGCCCGAAAGCCCCAGGTGCATCGTGCTTAGAGTAGACCCCTCGCAGTTCTCAAAACCTTCTTCCAGAGCGGGCAGCTCAGCAGTTACCGTGTCCTCCTCACTGAACCCATCCTTCTCCAAAGTTTCCTTGAGAGTGGACTCTTCCTCAGCACCCTCCTCCTCCAGGAGGTTGCCATCCTGGGCCAAGGGCATGCTGTGCAGCAGGGTGTGAATGCGAATGTAGTGCGTTCTCGGGGTTTCGGGGTCACTGCAGGCTGATGCAATCACTGTCTCCAGTTCGGACACAGGCAAGGAACACGGCCTGTTCTTTCTCTTCACTGAGGCATGAAGCTGTAGCTTGTCCTCCAGCTGCCCCAGAGCAGACATGTCTACCCCACCCACCTTTCCCTTTTCCTCCTCCTGCCCCCCAGTCTTAGTCTCTGCCACAGGATCCTCAGTGCTGTCTGGGGTTTCACCATCCTGCAGCAGCCTGGGTGGGTGTGCCTCCCTTCCCAGGGCCAGCCCTACAGCCAGGTCTTCTGCACTCAGAGTGGGCTTGGTATCCTCTGGCCCTGCGTCCCAAAGTTCCCCCGCCCTGTCAGGTCCCATGGAGACTGCGCTGTAGTCTTCTCCTGCCTCAGTGGTACCTGCCACTTCCTCCACCAGCTTGCCAAGCTCCAGGCTCCCGTTCCCTGCAGCGACCAAGGCACTGCCCTCCCTTGGTTTCTCTGACTTGTCACTTCTGGACGTCTCTGGTGCTTCCTGTAGAGGCTCCCTGTGGCAGCTTGCCACCAAGTTGTTCATGAGATTGTCCTGAATTTGTGCTGACTCAGCTTCAGTACTCAGGGAAATTTCTTCATCATCTGTGGGCAAGAGGAACATGTCATTCCTTCCACAAGAATAAATTTTGGTGTTAATATACTACACTAGACATGGACATGTAAGACATCCTAAGGGATTTTTATTTTAGGATTGGATGTAGGGGTTGATGAGGGTTTCTCATTTGCCAGTGCTCAGCTGAAACATCCTGTAAGAATATGTTTTCTTTCTAGAACAACTAATCATACAATTTATATGGAACCACAAAAGACTACAGATAATGAAAACAATCTTGAAAAAGATCAAAGTGGGATGTATCACATCTCTGACTTCAAATAATACTACAAAGCTATAAAAATCAGAAGAGTATGATAATGGCACAAAAACAGATACATAGACTTTGGAATAGAATAGAGAGCTCAGAGATAAATTCTCACTTATACGGTGTTAATCTGTGACAATAGAGGCAATGATATACAATACAGTAAAGACAGTCTCTTTGATAAGTGGTGCTGGGAAAACTAGACAGATACATGCATGCACAAAATGAAACTGGACCACTTTCTTACACCATATACAAAAATAAACTCAAAATGGATTAAAGACTTAAATGTAAGATTTGAAACCATAAAACTCTAAGAAATTATAGGCAGTAAACTCTTTGACATTGCTCATAACAATATCTTTTGGGATATGTCTCCTTGGGCAAGGACAAGAAAACAAAAATAAACATATGTGACTATGTCATACCTAAAAGTTTTTGCATTACAAAAGAAATCATCAACTAAACAGACAACTAGGAAAGATATTTACAAATAGTATATCTGATAAGGGGTTAATATTCCAAATATATAAGGAACTCATTCAACTTAATATCTTTAAAAAGAGTAATTCAATTAAAAAATGGGCAGAAGACCTGAAAAGATATTTCTCCAAAGAGGACATACTGATGGCCAAAGGGCATATGAAAAGATGCTCAACATTACTAATCATCTGAGTAATGGAAAATAAACCACAATAAAATATGACTTTACACCTGTCAGAATGGGTATCAGAAAATATCAAGGAATGGAATAAATTCTGGCAAGTATATGAAGAAAAGGTAACCTTATGCACTCTTGGTGAGAATGTAGATTGGTGTAGCACTGTGGGAAGCAGTATGGAGGTACCTCAAAAAATTAAAAATGGAATTGCTTTATGACGCAGCAATGCAATTTCTGAGGAAAACAAAAACACTAATTCATTGTAGCATTATTTAAAATAGCTAAGATATGGAATAAATCCAAGTGTATGTTGATAGATGAATAGATAAAGATGCATTATATGTACACAATGGAATATTACTCAGCAATAAAAATGAATGAAATCTTGCCATTTACAACAATACAGATGGGTTTAGGGGGTATTAAGTACAAAGTGAAGTGAGTCAGATGGAGAAAGAAAAATACCTTATGATTTCATTTATGTGGAATCTAATAATAAAAACCAAATTAATAAGTAGAACAAAACAGAAACACACACAGATATACAGAATAAGCCAGTTGTTGCCAAAAGAGAAGGAATTAGGGGGATGGGTAAAAAATAAATAAAAAATGGTTAACTACTCTCCTATGTGCTTGATCCCATTATCTTTATTTTGACCATATAATTTATTGGCCAAAACAAAGACAGTATTGAGAGTAAATGGGGGGTGTTATTAATAAGGAAGCCAGGACTCTAAGCAAAAACAGGACTATTCTTCAAAAACATGAAAAAAAATGGGTTCTTTCAGTATTAATGGTAGTTTGCAGTCATATATTTCTGAATTCTGTTTCAGGGAACTTTATTTTTCATTCAAATAACCAAAGCATAGTGCTACCCCAGTTCTCAACAAGGTTTTTTATGTGGAAGACTTTAGAGATGGGGGTGAGATATTTATAGTTCCTTGCTAATCCTAGGCAAAGCTAATTATACTTGCTCAGAGTGTTTCCTATGGCTCGGTCTCCCATGGTGGCAGAACAATTAAGTCAGGTTGTTGACAACTAGAGAGTAGAAAAGGGTTAGATGATGGCAGCAGCCAGTTATTTAGTAGCTCAGGCAGAAAGACTTCCAACATTTAGATTATTGCACTGGAAGAATAAACCAGGTCTCCACACCAAGTAACCATTTAAGGAGTAGCAACCACATTTACCTTTACCTTCCCCTACTTGCTTGCTTTATTGGATTCCTGCCAAATCTGGACTTCCCATTTCAAATACAGTAGTGCAATTCACTTATTGAAGAAAAACTACCTCCCTGGTCAGCCATAAGGCTGTCCTTCCTGTTACACTGAAGGAAGAGTCAGTTTTATTCTTAGGATACAGAAAAAGCTGAATTGAAAGGAAAAACAGGCATTTTCTTACATTCTGCATTATATATTGGGCATAGAAAAGTACAGCTGGAGTTTAATGAGTGGGCAGTGATAAGCTCAATGAGAAACCTCATTAACTTTAACAACAATTCATAAATATGCCCTAGGAGGACTGAACAATTCTTAGGATAACCTACACTTAGTTGTGGGCCAAAAGAAAAAGTGGAATTATGAGGCATCTCATTATTCTTATTTGGAAGTATGTTTTTTCCTTGAAAAACTGAACTCTGGATGATTCTGAAATTTTCTGTTTAATTTTAGTTTTTATTTTTCCCTGTGATATTGTAAAGATGCGTTATACCATCATAGTTCTTCAACAAGACATGTATCGCATTAATTCATGCTCAAAACCCTTTATTCATTCATTCATGTATATATGTAATTATTAAACATCTTATATGGGTGTTGGAAGTAAAATGATAAATTAGACATTGTGCCCTACCTACATTGACTTCATTGTCAATCCCCACTCCACTGTCTAACCCTCTACCTTTTGGTCAACAGAATGAAGAAAAACCTCTCTATCAAGGAGACAGCAACCTAGGACATGTCTGGAGAAAACCATGGTTATTGTATTTTAGAGAAAGGAATCATATTATGACATTAGGACAGGACAAGACATGAAGTTCATGCTGAAAATACCTGGGTGGATGGAGGAAGTGATCTCAAATCGGAACTGCAGTTGTCCACTTACATGATCTGTTGGAAGCCTGCGGCCGAGCGTGTAGCTGACCACCCTATCCCTAGAAGGAAATAAGCACCATCATGGATTTGATCAATATCTCTTCTTCCAAAGACCATACCATCAATTGAGACAGGCATGTCCAAGGAGGCCCTGCTATTAAGAGGTAATAATCTGCTCAGATACCTCTGAGATGGTCTTAAGGTAAAGATGAGAATGTACATTTGATCATCAACAACAGAAAACATCAAGAAAATCTTTATCAAATATTCCAAAGTAGAAATCAGCAGACTATAATCCATGGACCAAATCTGGCTCACCACCTGTTTTAGTATATCAGTGAGCTTTTTACATTTATAAATGGTTGGAAGAAAAGCAAAAATAAAAATAGAGTGATATTTTTGACACATTAAAATTATATGAAATTTAAATTTCAGTTTCTACCAATGGAAGTTTTATTTGAACATAACTAAACTTATTTGTTTACTTATTGTTTGGTGCTGCTATCATGCTACAATGGCAAAGCTGAGTGTCTGGGACAGAGACCTTATGACCTACAAAGCCTAAAATATTTATTAATGAGTGCTTTTACAAACTTTTTTTGTTGTTGGTCAAGGACAGTTGTCTCTATTATTGGATACTTTATAGAAAATTTGCCAACCTGTGTTCCAAAGAGAAAAAAGATATGAATATCTTTTGCTTGCTTTTTCTGGGCATGCTGACAATTTCCAAATACATCCTTAATAATGAACAGTGTCATCAACAGTTGCATGTCTTGCAGTGTATGTGTATGTGTGTGTGTACATTTATGTGTGTGTGTATATACACATACATATACTACATACATATATAACATATATATAAATGTAATTATTTACCACACACACACACACACACATACACACACACACACACATGCATTTAGAGAGGTTAATATTTAATTACTAAAGACCGAGTGGAGTGTTTCAGAAAGAGCCCTGTTGCAGGGTGCAAGACCTCTGGATTGGTTTCACTGTCCTGTGATTTCTAATTATACCAACTCCAAGGTCCCACATAGACATTCTGAAACCCTGACCTGTGTTCTGGCACTATCCCCCCTGCACATTCAAGGTAATTTCTTAATTAGAAAAAAAGTACAAAAAAAGTATCCAAGTGAAATCAACCTGAAACTTTGCTTTTATAGTTTCATTAGCAATGTAACATCAGCAGAATACACTGTCCCCTACCTTGGCCTAAATAAGAAGAGTAACTTCTTTGGGATATCTACGTACCCAATGATAATAAGAATATATTTCAAAACAGATTGTTACTCAGGTGATTATAAATTCATTCCATGTATTCTTTTGTAACATTCAAATAAAAAGATAAATCACTTGCTGCTATCATTTTAATGTTTTTTCCCCATAGAAAACACCAGTGCTATGAGACAACATATCGCAATGATCCATTGACTTACTATTTTTCATTGATAAACCCTGATTTAGTGTTGGCTTTCCAATGAAGTCCATAAATAAAGCATTGTATGCAGGCAAAATAAAACAAACCATGGTACGTTGTTTATTTAAAAAGTGACTTGGTCAATATTAGTATTGTCTGTCTATTAAGTAGGTCTATTATGACCACAAGAAAGATATCCTGAACCCAAAACTTAATTGAAATCAGGAGGAGCCTAAAAGCAATTAGAAAGCTAGACAAAAATTAAATTTATTATGCTTTGAGTTTGCTTTCTACTTTCTTCTTTCTTTTGCTTTTCTCCTAGTTCATCAACAAATATTTTTTTGAGACCGTGTCAAGTAAAAAGTGCTGCAGTTGATACAAAGCATGTAACGCATAGACCCTACCTTTAAATAGCTTACATCTAGCTGGAGGTATAAGACAGGACCACTATATAATGGTTCAAGGAAGCTGGTGGTATATCTAAAGAGGATTCAGAGAAGGCAGGGGGACAGCCGAAGCCTGGAATGCTATAGGCAAAAAGGTAGAGGAGGCATTAGAAATGCCTGTGTGTGTGCCTGGAGTAGAGAGGAGCAAAATGTCTGAGGGAAGAGAGACAATAATGAAAACCTTTGCAATGCATGGAGGGGAGTAGATGTGGAGATTATATTTGGTGAAGGCAGAGGGAAGTTGTGGTGCGAGGCAGATTTGATTTTCTTATGGGTGAGCCCTGAGGTTCTGCCATGACCCAGACTCATGTGGCCAATGTTTCAGTGTCCATTACCCCAATGCTTTTCTTCTACATTTGGGCACCTACAGAATGGGAAGCACTGCAGAAGTAGTCTCCAGGAGCTGTAGAAAGCAGCAGGCCTGTAAGGAAAAGCTGCTCCCCTCAGGCCCTAGCGTGTGGTGGCCTGTTATTCCATCAGAGCTGGTAAGAGGAAAATGCCTCTAAGATTTGCTTTTGCTTCATCTTAGTCAGAACTGAAGCTCAATCACTCTCTATATTTGCTTATCCTTTTTCATGGATGTCAAGAACACTGTGGAAAAATTATATCTTACTTTGTTCTGGTACGACAGACCTTTTCCCGCCTCAGTTGCCTGCTTCCCCCATTTGGGGATGTGTCTTTCCCCAGTAGGACGTACGAGGCCAGGAGGGTGGGGCAATTGAGTGAAGAAATTAGGAAGCAGCTTTGGTTTATGAAAAATATTCAACATGGAACAGCAGATGAATTCTTTACAGCTGTAGCAAGCAGGGGGAAGGAAGTCCAGTTTAACAGACACTAACTGAATCTCTGATATACACTAGACAGAAATGTGCTCAGTACTGGGTATAAAGAATTCTACCTAGAGCCTCTTTTTGTCTCCAGTCTACTTTCTGGCAGAGGTATTAACAGCTGTCAGAGCAGACAGTGGGGTAGAAGAGAGAAATGAAAAGTGTGGCTAATGATAAACTTGAGAATCAATCACAGGAATCTTTTGAGGAGCCTGTTGCAGGGGAAGGCACTTTGGCATTGAAGAGATGCAGGTGTGGGTTTGAACTCTGGCTGCATTTTTGTAACTCACAAACCTTTTAGGCAATTATTTACCCTATTTAAGTATATGATTTTTTATAGGAAGAAATAGTGGTAGTGCTTCAGTTCCAGCATATGAAGAAGACTAAATGTTAAATAACAACAATCACAAGAAATACCATTACTTTCTGAGTTCCTACCATGTGCCACAAGCTACTTTATATTCATTATGTATATATTTTATTTGGTTGTTTGTTTAATCCTCATATCCATGAATGTAAAGTGTAAAGATTGTGTTTGACATTTGGCTATAGCTACACAGTTCCCCTTAAGTTGAGAGTTAATGGCTTGCCTTTGTGCACACAGTTGAACACGTGCTTAAATGTTTTAATTAACTGTCCTTACTATAACCATTAGTAAGTCCAAAGTCATTCTTAAAATACAAAGAGCTTTAAATTAAGACACTTGGAAATTTTCCATTGATATCATTCTAAGGGTCACATTGTATTGAAGCATACATTTATGGCCAGGGAACTATACCTAGTGTTCTCAAATATACTTGCTATTATCTAAGGAAATACATAAGGGTTTTATTTGCTCTAATTTCACTTTAATGATAAATATGAATGTTAAAAAGTATAAAACAGAGAAGCATATTCTTATATACAACTAAATTATGCAAGCAATATAATTGTTTCTCCATGAGAATTTATGCTTTTTAAAATTTCATGTATATTATCTATCATTTTCTATAAACATTAGCTTTTTCTAAGGTATTCTAGTAACACAAAATTTTACCTTTTATGGAACTGTTGCAAATGATTAAGTCTGACACGTAAGACAAACATACAAATAAAACATTCTTCATAGTAAAACAAATTTTAATTTCTACATGTACAAAAAAAATGAAGGGCATTAAGGCCTTTTTTCAATATTGTGTCTTAGGACTTTTTTTATGCTCTTGCATCAGTAACCAGTGATACACACACAAGGAAAAAAGAAAGGATTTGTTTAATTGAATGTTGTGACTCGAACAACATAATGAGAGAAGCCAAGAAAATTTAACATCATCATTTCTTTTTAGTTTGAGTCTCTTTGAGACTATATTTTTGCATCTTGCAAGCATACTAGCTGAAGCCTAGTGATACTGAGGTTTCAATCACATGTTTACCCTATGGCGTGTCTTTCCAGGAGTCTCTGAACTGGCATTGAAAGCTTTCCCAAGAAGCGCTTGATGATAGGGCGGCTCTTGGCAAACTTGTCCTTCACCTCAATTTCCAGCACATCAGTGGGCAATGACACAAAGCTGAATTGCTGCAATGAAATAATGTCATATGAATTAACTGAGAGTTGTGAGGGCTGACCAATTTCCAGTCTATCTGCTTTGGATAGTTATGGTAAAGCTTCCCTGTGGCTCCAATCCCTGTTTATTCAATAAATGAATAATGTCAACAATGAGGTGCATCCTCAGTGTTTAAAAATATGGTTATTTTCTGAGAATCAAATAATAAAATTAATTCACCTTTAAAAGGAAGAAGCTACCCAGGCCTGACAATGCTTGACTAAAGGTGTTAACATACTTAAAGAAAAAGCACAAAATCACATATAATAAAGAAAATGCACTTTAAATAAATAATTCCTTTTTTTCATGATTACAGTAGCAGAGATTTTTAAAAGACTGATAATACCCCACATTCTTGAGTGTGGGAAAAGACAAGCACTCTCACACTGGATTGATGGGAATGTAAATTGATTCAAACTTTGGAAAGAGAATTGGCAGTATTTATTGGCATTTAAACTGCAAATTCCCTTCAAAGAAGAATTTTACTTCTAGGAATTATCCCTCTGGATTAACTTTCACAGGCATGCAAAATATATTCATAGGGGTATTCATTGGAGCAAAAGACTGGAAAGACCAAACATATCTATCAATAAGGAAGCAGCTAAATGAAGTATGGCAAATCTTTGAATCAGAGAACTCTTGTTGACATTAAAAAGAAACAGGCAAATATGCAACAACATGAAAAGATACTTGAAAAGCTAAGTGAAAAAGCAAGGCATTGAAAAATATAAACAATGAGATTACATTTGTACTCTGCAGGGAAAATACTTGGAGAGGTACACTCTAAACTAAACTCTAGGAAGTGGGCTGGTAGAGGAAGGAACAAAGCAGATATTTTTCATTAAAGTCTAAACTGTTTATTTTAAAACAACATACTATATAAACTGACAGTAACCAGGGGGAGGAGGGAAGGGGATAACAGGGGAAAGAAGAGAAAGGGTCTTCAAGGAACATGTATAAAGGACCCATGGAAAAAGACCATGAGGGGTGGGAGGAGGATTGAATGTGGGAGGTGGGGGTGGGTGGGGAGGGGGAGAGTAATGGAAGGAAAATGGGGACAACTGTAACTGAACAATAAAAAAAGAATAAAAGGATAATAGAATAAAGGCAACAACAATTAAAGTGCAGAATAGGAGAAGGAAGTAAATGTTGACACTACCTAGCTCAGACTATCTGAGATAAGAGAGTCTTAATTAACATTGAACTTTACCTTACCTTAATCAAGAGGTGTGAAAGAGCTGAAAAATATAATTATTTTATTCATATTAATTCCTAACAACATTTTAATTAGCTGATTTCTACTTACAGAGACTAAATATGTTGAACATGCTAATATTAACATTTCTTCTGTACCACTCAGGATGAGCTAGGGCATGCTGCAGTAACAACCAAATTACAAGACTTTCATTCCTTGCTCACATTGTCATTGTGGGCTGGCAGAGGGCTCTAATTATTAGTCACTCAGAGAGCCAGGGTGATGGAGCAGTCACACACCCGCTCTAATTTTGGCAGCAAGAGTGACAAAGGGAAAGAGAATTCAAGAAGGTCTTCTTCCTGTAAATGTTTGCTTCCAAGCCCAATTCCTTATCAGAACTAGACACATAAACAAGCCAACTACAGAGAGAAGGAAAGAGTATGCTACAGTGTGTCTGGGTGATACAGAGCAGAAATATTTTGCAAGCAGCAGTAATGATTTTCACACAGTCCATGTAGCATTTCTAATTTTTATTATAATTAAGTTTTAGTAAACATTTATATAATGCCTAAGAACCAATCGTTCTTGGTATTGACAAAACTAAATTAATCAACATTCTATGCTTGAGGTCAAATCCCCAAAGAAGACCTGTCTTAAGAGAGAAGTCAGCTCCCTGTAACTGTCTTAAGTCCTCAAAATGTCTTTATCTTTGGTCTAGTAATTCCATTGTGAAGGTTATTATAATGCTTTTCTTAACTTAAATGCTCAACAATAAGCTAGGTACACTGTACTATATGCATATGAGTCAATAGTTTATAATTTTAAAAAATTACAACACATCACAACTATACATATGTAATTATAATATCATAAAACATTAAATGATAATAAGAGAAAATGCTTCTTTCACAGTGACAAGAGGAGAAAACGTGTAATTCATGATCACGATAATATAAATAATACAAATGTAAAAAATAGAAAGAATTATAAGTATTTGTCCCACCCCCCTTTGCATCAATCCTTCCTGCTTTCTTCTTCCCTTTATAGCCTCACAGCTAAGCCTTAAGGGCAGGGCAGGTGATGGAGGAAAAAGTCAGCCTTATTCCAAGACTCTTAATTGAGAAAGAACTCATAATGCTTGCTGGAAAAATTTTTATTTTTTATTCATTGTTCTATTCGTAGTAAGTATTCCTCTTTTATTCATAGTAAGAACTATTGTTCCTATTAACTATAGAGCTTCTCTATGCTCACTCCCTGCAACTCCTAGGTCAGTAAACTACAAGCAACGTCAAAATGGTAACCCAATGCAGGGGACCTAGCAAGAACTGCCTACAGTATCAGAATGCTGACCTGTACCAGCTCTTGACAGTCTTCACCAAAAGTCATGTGGCTTCCTGCTTCAACAGTGCTTTAACGGAACCTGGTGCTCAACCCCCATCCCAGCCAGCTGCCCAGATCTATCTTTCTGCCACCTTTTTACAGTGCCCTGCAACCACTCAAAGGCCCCTGCCACCACTCCAGTGCCTCAAAGCTGCCTTTCTTCAGCTGCCCATCATGACGACCACAGCCATCTCACAGGTGCACCAGAACTACCACCAGGACTCTGAGGCTGGCGTCAACTGCCAGGTCAACCTGGGGCTCTACACTTTCTACATCTACCTGTCCATGTCTTACTACTTTGACTGTGATTATGTGGCTTTGAAGGATGCCAAATATTCTCTTCACCAATCTTGTGAGGAGAGGAAACATGCTGAGAAACTGATGCAGCTGCAGAACCAACAAAGTGGCTGAATCTTCTTTCAGGATATTAAGAAACCAGACCATGCTGAGAGAATGGGCTGAATGTAACGGAGTGTGCATTATACTTGGAAAAAAGTGTGACTCATTCACAACTGGACTTGCACAAACTGGCCTCTGAAAAAAGTGACCCTCATTTGCATGACTTCATTGAGACTCTCTACCTGGATGAACAGGTAAAATCCATCAAAGAACTGGGTTACCACGTAACCAACTTGTGCAGGTTGGGGGCTCCTGAATCTGGCTTGGCAGAGTACATATTTGACAAGCACACTCTGGGAGACAGTGAAGAGAGCTATACATTAGGCTGCCTTCCCACAGCCACAGGAGTGACTTCCCTGGTCACCAAAGCAGTACGTGCATGTTGGAGTTACCTTTACCTTTTCTATAACTTTTAACAACCATCCACTTATGTCTTTCATTTGTAACATCCCTTCAAATTAAGTAATTTGGTACAAAAAAAAATGCCTCAAAATGATAATTTTTTAAAAGATTTATTTATTTTTAGAGAGGAAGGGAGGGAAAAAGAGAGGGAGAAAAACTTAAATATTTGGTTGCCTCTCATGCTTCCCCCACTGTGGACCTGTCCTGCAACCCTGGCATTTACCCTGAATGGAAATCAAACCCGTGACTCTTTGCTTCACAAGCTGAAAGATACACACAGACTAAAAAAGAGATAAATTTCCACATGGCTTAAGTCAGTTTGCATTTGTAATTGAAAACATCCTAGCCATGGCAAGTGTGGTTCCGTTAGTTTAAAGGATTGTGGGTTAGGTCACAGTCCCAGTGCATATGATCCCTGTCCAGGCACATATGGGAAGGCAACAAATCCATGCTTCTCTTTTGCATCAATGTTTCTCTCTCTCTCCATTCCCCTCTCCCTTCTTCTCTCTCTAAGAGCAATGAAAAAATGTCCTTAAGGATGAAAAAAAAATTCTGAAATTGACATATTTATTGATACAGAAACCACACACTTCAGATTTTTAACATAGTTCTCTTCCCAAGAAATTAATTATTTTTAGGAAAAGCAATAATCAAATTAAATATATTTTTTTTTCTAAGACAGTTTACTACTACCTATAAAACATTGACATTAAGAATGTACCTGCAAGGAGATCCAAGATAGTGGAGTAAGTGGAAGCTACACTAACTTCCTCCCAAGACTCATCTGGAATTACAACTAAATTATAGAGAAATCATTCTGAATAACCCCATGAACAATATCACAATGTGACTGGCAGGGAGTACAAAGACATGAGAGGACTAGGTCAGTTCCCACAGGCAGCAGCTGAAGTGCCGGAAGGATATTTCAGCGGCTTGGGGGTTCCTATGAGAAGAATGGAGTCTAAACCCCAAGCTTAGATTCCAAGCCTACAGCACCAGAGCCAAAAAGGAACCCAGATAACTTCCAACTATGAAAAGCAGCAGGATTTCTTTCTGCCAAGGAGAGAGTGCTGGAGACTCAGAGAGACTTTTAAAGGTCTAACACACAAAATTTTGTTTGTAGCCACTTACCCTGGGCTCTGGCAAAGAGAGGACAGAGTGGATTATAGATACTTGAGGAAAGTCTGTGGTTAGTGGCTCTTGTGAGAGAACTGAAGGAACAGCCACCAGGATCCTATGCTAAGTCATTCTCCATACTACAGAAACCAACTTTCTCAGGTGGAACACTCCTCTCCAAGTGGCATCACCCTGTTGGGAAGCAAGAGCTCTTCCTGCAGATATTACTCTGCCCCAATTTGTGGGCCTTAAGAGGAGCTGCTCAATAACATCTTGATTAGTTTAACAGCTAAAGCAGAAAATACATAGAAGCAATCAAAATGGGAAGAAAAAGAAACAAAAACAAAGAAAAAGAGAATTCTCCAGAAAAACTAGATGAAATGGAGGCAAGCAATTTATCAATAAAGAGTTTAGAGTAGTGCTTGTAAGGACACCCAACAGCATGAAAAAAGACATAGAAACCATAAAAAAGGACCAATCAGAAATAAAGAATGTACTATCTGAAATAAATAATACAGTGGAAGGAATAAATAGTTGGTTATGTGAAGCAGAGGACCAAATCAGTGATATGGAAGACAAGATGGGAAAAAGAAAAACCCAAACACCCAGGCAGAACAACAAAAAGAAAGAGAATGTTAAAAAATTAGGAGAGCTTAAGAAATATTTTGAAAAACATGAAGCATAACAACATATGCATCATGGGAATAACAGAAGGAGAAGAGAACAAACAAGGGATCAAAAACCTATTGGAAGAAACAATGACCAAAAAGTTCCCTAATCTGGCGAAGGAAAAAGACACACAAGTACAGGAAGCTTGGAGGGTCCCAAACAAGTTGGACCCAAAGATGCCTACACTAAGACGCATCATAATTAAAATGACACGGCTTAAAGACTGGAGGGAATCCTAAAAGCCACAAGAGAAAAGCTGTTGGTTACCTACAATGGAGCACCAATACCACTGGCATCTGATTACTCAACAGGAACATTTCAGGCCAGAAAGGAGTGGCATGAAATAGTCAAGGTGATGAAAAGCAAGGACCTACAACCACAACTACTTTACCCAGGAAGGTTATCATTTAAAATCCAGGAGAAGCAAGGAGCCTTCCAGACAATAAAGAGCTAACGGAGTTTATTAACACCAAACGAGCACTGTAACAAATGTTCAAGGGCTTGTTTTAAGAAGAAGAAGAATGAGAAAAAGAAAAAAAAAAGAAACCAAGAGGAAAACAGCTTAACAATAAAATGGAACTAAATTTATATGTATCAATAATCACCATAACTGTAAATGGCTTAAATGCTCCAACCAAAAGAAACAGGGTAGCTGAATGGATAAAAAAACAAGACCCATGTATATGCCACCTCCAAGAGACCCATCTCAGATTGAAAGATATGCACAGCCTAAAAGCAAAGGGATGGAAAAAGATATTTCATGCAAATAGAAAAGAAAAAAAAAGTGGGGTTTCAATACTTATATCTGACAAAATAAACTTTAAAACCAAGGCTATAGTAAGAGACAAAGAACACTACATAATAATAAAAGGAAAAATCCAACAAGAGCATATAACCCTAGTAAATATTTCAGCACCCAACATAGGAGCACCTAAATATGTTAAGCAAACCTTAATGAACATAAAGGGAGAGATCAGGAGATATACAGTCATAGCCCAGGATATGTATACCTGATTGACCTCAAAGGATACATCTTCCAGGCAGAAAATAACAAGGAGACCATGGTCATAAATGATACATTAGATCAAATGGCTGTATTGCTACCTTGGAATCATTTCACATCAAAGCAGCAGAATACACATATTATTCAATTGCACATGAAATGTTTTCTAGGATAGACCACACGTTAGAACACAAAACAAGTCTTAATAAATTTAAGAAGATTGAAATCATATCAAACATCTTCTCTCACCACAATGCTATGAAACTAGAAATCACATAAGAAGAATATGGAAAAACATGCAAAGCCATGGAAGCTAAATAACATGTTTTTAAACAACGAATGTGTCAACAATGAGATCAAGAAGAAATCAAGATACCTTGAAACAAATGAAAATGTGGACATAAAAATCCAAAATCTGTGACACAAAAGGAAAGCAATGCTAAGGGGGGGAAATTCATAACTTACAACCCTATACCTCCAAAAAAAAAAAAACACAACAAGGATAAGCTTGAATAAACAATCTAACTTCACACTTAAAGAAACTTGTAAAAGTTTCTTTATCTGATATCTTCTTAGGCAAGGGAAACAAGAAAAACAGACAAATGGGACTACATAGAACTAAAAAGTTCTTGTACAGCAGAGTAAATCATCAACAAAATAAAAAGACCCAAAGAACTGGAGAACATATTTACCAAAACATCTAATGAGGCTTTAATATACAAAATTTACAAAATACTTACAAAATTCAACATCAAACAAACTGATCCAATTAAAAAGTCAGCAAAATACCTGAACAGACACTTCTCCAAAGAGGACACATAGATGGCCAAAAGACATATTATGAACAAGAATTGTTCATAATAGAACAAGAAACAAGGCCCAAAGTGGGTAGAAGGAAGGAAATAATAAAGATTAGAACATAAATAAATGAAAAAAAAAATACAGAGTCAAAAAAAAAAATACAAAAGATCAAGGAAACCAAGGGCTGGTTATTTGAAAAAATAAACAAGAGTGACAAACCTTTAATCAGTCTCATCAAGAAAAAAGAAAGAGGGTCCACAAAAGTAAAATCAGAAATGAAAGAGGAGAAATAACAACTGATGCCAAAGAAATACAAAGGATTGTTAGAAAAATTTTATGAACAACTGTATGCCAACAAACTGGACAACTTGGACATAATGGATAAATTCCTAGAAACATACAGTCTACTCAAACTAAATCAGGAAGAATCAGAGAATCTGAATAGGCAGATTACATCTAGTAAAACAGAAGCAATAATCAAAAACTCCCAATAAAAAAAAAAAAGCCCTGGAATGAATGGCTTCACAGGGCAATTTTACCAAACATTCTGAGAACTAACACCTCTCCTTCTCAAAGTGTTTCCTAAATTAAAGAGGACAGAAGAATCCCAAGGTCATTTTATGAGGCCAGCATTATCATAATTCCAAAACCAGGTAAAGACACAACAAAGAAAGAAAACTACAGGCCAATATCTCTGATGAACATAGATGTTAAAATCCTCAGTAAAATAGTAGCAAACTAAATACAGCAGTGCATCAAAAAGATCACATGCCATGATCAAGTGGAGTTTGTTCTGGGAATGCAAGCTTGGTACATTTGCTTGTACCACATCAATAAATGCAATTCACTACAAAAACAAAACAAATGGTAAAAACTACATAGTCGTATCAATAGATGCAGAAAAAACACTTAATAAAATCCAGCAATGATTTATGATCAAAATTCTCAGCAAAGTGGGAATAGAAGTAATGTACCTAAGTATAATAAAGTCTATATATGACAAACCCATGGCCAGCATCATACTCCATGGGTAAAAACTATATGCTTTCCTCTTAAGATCAAGAACAAGACAGGAATGTCCACTTTAATCTCTCTTATTCAACATAGTACTGGAGGTCCTGGCCACAGCAATCACACAAGAAGAAACAAAAGACATTGAAATTGTAAAGGAAGTAGTAAACATGTCTTTCTTCTCAGATTGCATACCACTGTACATAGAGAACCCCAAAGATTCCACAGAGAAAACACTAGAACTGATAAATGAATTCAGCAAAGTAGCAACATAAAAAATTAATATCCAGAAATCATTTGCATTTTTCAATGCCAACAATGAACTAACACAGGGAAATTAAGAAAACATCTCATTTACAATGGCTACAAAAAGAATAAAATACCTAGGAATAAACCTAACCAACGATGTGAAATACCTGTGTTAGAAAATCCTAAAACTGATGAAAAAACAGAAGAAGATACAAATAAGTGGAAGCACATACAATGGTCATGTATAGGAAGAATTAACATCATTAAAATGTCTATACTACCCAAAGTGATATATAGGTTCAATGCAATTCCTCTCCAAATTCCAGTGAAATATTTCACAGAACTAGAACAAATAATTAAAAAATTTATATGGAACCACAGAACATCCCACATAGCAACAGTGACCCTGAGAGAGAAAAATAAAATTGGAGGAATCATGCTACCGAATATCAAGCTATATTATAAGTCCATTGCCATCAAAATAGCATGGTACTGGCATAAAAACCAGACACAGAGATCAATGCAACAGAATACAGAACCCACACCTTCATTATCAATTAATATTTGACAGAGGAAGCAAGCACATACAATGGGCTAAAGAGAGTCTATTCAATAAGTGGTGTTAGGAAAATTGGAGATACATGCAGAAAAATTAAGGTAGACCACTTTTTTATATTACACAAAACAATAAATTCAAAAATGGGTCAAAGACCTCAATATTATACCCAAAACTATAAAAGTCCCAGAAGAAAACATGGGCAGAAAAATTACAGACATTGCTTGTAGCAATTTTTTATCTGATATCTTCTTAGGCAAGAAGACAAACAAATGGGACTACATCAAACTAAAAAGAAAAAGAAACAAATGGGACTATATCCAACTAAAAAGTTCTTGCACAGCAGAGTAAATCATCAACAAAATAAAAAGATCCAGAGAATTGGAGAACATATTTACCAAAACATCTAATAAGGCTTTAATATACAAAATTTATAAAATACTTACAAAATTCAACATCAAAAAAACAAACAAACAAATGATCCGATTAAAAAATCAGCAAAATACCTGAACAGACACTTCTCCAAAGAGGACACATAGCTGGCCAACAGACATATGAAAATATGCTTAATGTCACTAATCATAAGGAGAAATGCAATTTCAAACCACAATGAAATACCATTTCAACACCTGTCAGAATGGCTGTCATCAATCAACAAACAATAAATGCTGATGAGGATGTGGAAAAAGGGGAACCTTTTTGCACTGTTGGTAGGAACGCAGACTGATGCTGCTACTTTGGAAAGCAATATGGAGATACTTCAAAATATTAAAAATGAATCTGCCTTTTGACCTCGAGATCCCACTTCTAGGACTACATCCTAAGAAATCTAAACCAATATTCAAAAGAATATAAGCACCCCTAAGATCATTGCAACATTATTTATGAGAGCCAGGATATGGAAGCAGCTCACATGTCCATCAATAGATGAGTAGATAAAACAATTATGGGACATTTACACAATGAAATGCTACTTGGCCATAATAAAGAAATAAAGTTTACCCTTTGCGACAGTATGGACGAACCTGGAGAACATTATGCTAAGTGAAAACCCAGGAGAAAGACAAATACCATGTGATTTCACTGCATCTGTGGAATCTAATGAACAAGGAAAATAGGGACAGACATATAGATGAAGAACAGGATGACAGCTATTGGGTGAGTTGGTTAGGGGGCGAAGGGAGTGAGCAAAAAGGAAAAAGGACATTGACAACAGTGTGGTGATCGCTGTGGGAACGTGGGTATAAGGGTACTAAAGGATAATTGGAAAAAAATACACTAAAGATTTTTCTTTTAAAGAAGAATGTACCTGATACAACTAAATTGTAGAGAAATCACGTGGAACAAACAACTGAACAATAGCGAGAGAGGAGACTTACACCCTCAGAGACAGAAGAATCAGCGTTAATGCAATCTCACTGGTAAGGAGTGCGGTAGAGACTCAAGAAGGCAGGCAGGGTACCCATGGGAGGCAGCACCCAAAAGATATTGAAAGGGCCAGTTGGATCCCCCTGAGAAAAGCAGGGTCTAAACCAAAAGCAGAGATCTCCAGCCTACAGCACCAGAGCCCAAAAAGTACTAAGAAAACAGCCAGTTGCTAAAAGTGGCAGGGTTGCTCTCTGCCAGAGATAGGCGGCTGGAGACTTAAAGTGTTGTTTAAAGGGCCAACACATAAATTTTTATTTGCAGCCATTTACCCTGGTCTCCAGCAAAGGCAGGGGCAGAGTCGGGATGGTGGTGCCTGAGGGGAGAGAGGGGAAGGAGGCTTTGGAGTAAGAAATGAGAGAGTGGCCAGCAGGATCTCGGTGCTGATTCATCTCCATGTGGCAGCAGCCATCTTGCTAAGGCAGAGATGACTCCCCCAGAGCAGCAGCAACATCAGAGAACCCATTAGACCCACCCCTGGTGGGATTCCACCCTGCCCTGTGCTGTCCATGCTGCTTGTGGAGTACAGAGTGGCAGCACAGATCCCTGGCTAAAGTGGTCACAGAGTGGTCTGGAGACACTTAAGGAGAGATTGGGGACATAGGCTTTGGGGAGAGAACAGGGAGAGTGCCGGGGGGATCTCAGGACTGAGACTTCCCCCATATGGCAGCAACATTCTTGCTCATGCAGAGACCACTCCACTGAGTGGCAGTAGCATGAGAGGACTCAATAACCCCACCCCTAGGAGGGAATCTTCCCTGCCCTGAGCTGTCTAAACCATCCTGTTGAGTACAGAGTGACTAGATTAATAGCTGAAGGAGACAGCCATGGACTGTAGATTCCTGGATGTCTCAAACAGACTGACTAAGGTCAGAAAGGGACAACATCTGACATCATCAGAGGCAGATTCATAAAGAATGTCTCCTACCATAGAAATTCACACCACAAAGTCAGGAAATCAAAACATATCAACTTAAGAAGCAGAAGCAAAAAAGAAGATTCTCACAAATAATGGGAAGAAAAAGAAATATCCCACAGTTGAAGGGAAAGGAGGAATCCCTAGAAAGAGAACTAAATGAAATGAAGCAAGTAAACAATCAGATATTGAGTTCCAAACAATGGTTACAGGGAAGCTCAATGAGCTTTGTGAGCTCAGAGAGAATTACAAAAAAAACAAACAAACAAAAAAAAAAACCAAAACTACAGGAAAACTACCAGGAACGTACTGCAAACTATATCAGCATGACAAAGGACATAGGAACTATCAATAAGAGACAAGAGGAAATGAAGAATACAATTTCTGAATTGAAGAATACAGTAGAAACAATAGAAAGCAGGCTAAATGAAGCCAAGGATCAAATCAGCGAGCTGTAGGACGATGTAGAAAAAAGCCACAAGAAAGAGCAAAAAAAATGAAAAAAGACTGAGAAAGAATGAAGAGGCATTGAAGGAAATGCAGGACAACCTGGAATGTGATAAAATCAACATAATAGGGATACCAGAAGGAAAACAGGAGGAGAAAGAGATAGAGAACCTGTTTAAAAAAGTAATGATGGAAAACTTTCTTAATTGAAGGAGAGAAAAAGTCACACAAGTCCAGGAAGCACAGAGGGTCTCATTCAAGAGGAACCCAATGAGGCCCACTCCAAGACACCTCATCATTAAAATGGCAACTATCAAAGACAAACAGAGAATCTTAAATGCAGCAAGGGAGCAAGAGGTAGTAACTTATAAGGGAACCCCAATACAGCTAGCAGCTGAATTCTCAACAGAAATACTGCAAGCCAGAAGGGAATGGCAAGAAATATTCCGAGTCATGAAAAGCAAAGGCCTGTAACAGCACTTTCTCTATCCAGCAAGTCTCTCAATTAAAATGGAAGGTGAAATCAGGAGTTTCCCAGACAAAAGAAGACGCAAAGAATACACCTCCACCAAATCGGCATTGTAAAATATGTTAAAGATACTGCTTTAAGAAGATGAAGAAAAAGAGTCTATGAATACCCAGTTCCTTTCACAAGTCACTAATACTTGATACTACCAATATTTTTAATACTTGTTAATTGATTGTGACAATGATGTGTTATTTTAATTGTTCTTTTTGAAAATATTTTATTTATTTATTTTTAGACAGAGGGGGAGGGAAAGAGAAAGGAGGAGAGAAACATCAATGTGTGGTTGTCTCTCATATGCCCCCTACCAGGGACCTGCCTGGCAACCCAGGCATGTGCCCTGACTGGGAATCGAACCAGCGACTCTTTGGTTTGCAGGCTGGAGCTCAATCCACTGAGCCACACCAGCCAGGGCTTAATTCTTCTTTTATTACCTGTTGAAACTAAATCGTTTTTTGTATATTTCTTTCCTATCTCTGTTATTTTTAAAAAGCTTTAAATGATTTTTTGGTATTCTTTATCTATTTATTGATTAAAGGTATGTAGAATGTTTTTCCCTAAAATCAAAACAAAACAAAACTATTAACCCTTTTTTAGATGTGTGGCAAATATTTTCCCATTCTATTACTTGTCCTTTAACTTTTGTTTATATGTATATTACTCTATAGTCTTAAATGTTTAATATATTCATATTGTTAATATTTTACTTTATAGATTCTGGGTTTCAATATTTTACTTCAGTGTAAGAAATACATTATTTTGTATTTTGTCCTAAAACTGCTTAGATTCTACAAATTAATTTTTATCTCACATGAATATTTCTTGTATAATGTGTTAAATAGGGCTCTATATTTATTTCAAGTAATAGTAGTCCATGCACCTTTTTTGTTGAATAAGCCTTATTTTACCCATTGATTTGAAATATCAATTCAATGATATATTACATTGTTAGGCAGATATATACATTTGTTTCTTGAAAGCTCATTTTATTTCTTTGATCTATTTGATTATTTCTGTGCTGGTGTCATGTTCTAATGCTTAGAATGTATAATGGATTTTAATTTTGTAATATTTTATCATTGACTGTGACATTTAAAAAATAAAATCAATCTGCGTTCAGAAAGAAAGAAAGAAAGAAAGAAAGAAAGAAAGAAAGAAAGAAAGAAAGAAAGAAAGAAAAGATCTTACCTTTTGCTACAACATGGATGGAACTGGAGAATATTATGCTAAGTGAGATAAACCAGTTGGTGAAAGACAAATACTGTATGATCTCACCTATAAGTGGAATCTATTCAACAAAATAAACTAACAAACAAAATAAACCAGAGTCATGGAAACATGGAACAGACTGAAAGTGACAAGAGGAGATGGGGAAAGAGGACAATGGTGGAAAGGAGGAGAAGGGACTAGACAAAGAATATGTATGAATGACCCATGGAAATGGAAAACAGAGTGGGAATTGACTGTGGGAGTGGGGGTTGGGGGTGGGATGGGTGGAAGAGGTGCTAAGGGGAAAAAAATTGAGACAAGTGTAATAGAATAAACATGACTTCAAAATTTTTTGAAAACATCAAAAAGAAAAACAAAGCAGAAAAAATACAGAAAAATAAACATTGAAAAAAGAATGTACCTGCAATATTTGCCACATTTTTGTGTTATAGATATCAATATAAATTTAACAACCCAATATTTACTTTACTATTATGTTAGAGCCTCTAATTACTAAAGGAATTTGTTAATATTAATTAAAAACTAAGAGTCTAAAACATATAATTCTGTTATAAATTGAGATACAGCAATAAAGCAGCATTTAAGTTAGTTTACTTTCACCTGTGTAATACAATTTTTGCCCTATTCTTAAACATTTATTTTTATTTTTATTTTATTCCCATCTTCCCACCCCCCTCCCCTTTGGTAACTATTAGTCGTTCTTTATTTCTATGGGCGTTTTTCTGATTTGCTTATTGATTGTTTTGTTTTTAATAGACTACATGTGTACACTCCACATGTTTTCTGTTTGTTTATTGATTGTTTTGCTATTTAGACTCCACATGTAAGTATTTGTGTCTGACATATTTCACTTAGCATAATAATCTTTGGATCCATTTATTATCCATTCATCTGCAGATGGGCATTTAGGTTGTTTCCATACCCTGGCTATTAGTAGTAATGCTGCAATGAACACAGGGGTGCACATATCTGCTGTGGGGAGTGCAGGGCTCCTTGAACTGAGGGTTGCTGTCCGGGACCAGCTGAAGTGGGAGCAAGGTCTCTGATCCTGCAGAACCCGACCTGGTGTTTTCAACGATTGGGGCAAACAAAATGAGTCGTAGCAGAAAATTTCTCTGCCAGGTGAGGGGAAAGAGCTCTTCTCTCTAGGGGAGAAAAAGCCTCGAGCCCCAGTGTGCAAAGGCTTTTATTGAGAACCCTATGTGCAGGGATATACAACAAAGCTCATCAATCAATGTCAAAAGGCTATGTTTACAGAAAACAAATAGAGACCATAGATAACAATTGGAGGAACACAAGAGATCTGATTCAGGTCAGGGTCAATGAATAATGTAAATCTCCTTCCCAGCATGAGCTGGTCATCATCACTTTTGAGGGAAGAACAAAGCAGGAACTTACTTCTAGGCCTGATTGTCCCAGGAAACTGCCCGATCCAGTTAAGGTCTGTACCTGCCTTTAGTATGGTTTCGCTCCTGAGCCAGGTGGGCGGGGCAGAGCCACCAAGAGATAAGGAGGCTTCTTTCCGATAGAATGAGGATTCCGGCCCTGTCCAAGCCAAACCTAGCCGAGGGGTGTGGGCCTTTTTGCCCTTTCTCTGTGTCCCCCAAATCCTGGTCTGCTGCCCATACTGGTCGATGTCCATTTTAGGTTGTTTTCTACCCATGAGGAAAACTTACCGGTCATGGATCACTGACCATCACAGGATCAACCAGGAGGATGCAAGGGGAGCAGGGGCTGCACCCCTGCAAGGGGGGACAGGTTTCGTTTCCTTAGTGTTCTGTTTTCCCAAGGCAACCTTGATTAGCTCCAGCCTTGGGGTCCTCTTGCCTGTCGACAAAGCTCTAGTTCCTGAAACCAGGCGGGGCATTACTCAATACATATTCTTTCAAATTAGGGTTTTTTTCTTTTGAATAATACCCAGAAGTGGAATTGCTGCTCTATTTTTAATTTTTTAAGGAATCTCCATAATGTTTTCCATAGTGCCTAAACTAATTTACAATCCCTCCAACTGTATATGAGGGTCCCCTTCTCTCCATATCCTTTCCAGAACTTATTTGTTGATTATTGATGGTAGCCATTCTGACAGATGTGAGGTGACATCTCAATATGGTTTATATTAGTATTTTCCTGATGATTAGTGACATCCTGGTTCACCTGTGAAAGAAACCAATGTGTCAAATTGAAGAGCCAGTTCCAGACATCATTAGGGCTCTGAAGTCTGGCCATTTCACCCTTCATCTTCCTCTTTTTGCTTGTGAGCCTCTAAGAGCAACTTTTAACACATGCTTGGACCAACCAATAAATAAATCGTTCCTTATTTCTGCATAATCTGTGATACTATCCTAAAACAAAGAACAAATATGTCTCAAGAGTTAGAGAGTAAAGCTCCAAAGTCACTTTTCCATCACAGCATTGTATTATGAATTATCTTTTTGGGCTGTATTTTAAGCACCAAACGTCAGAACTCTAACAACTGGGCAGCAGTAACAGGAAGAAAGCTGTATAAGGCCCAAAATGGAACAAGAGTTGGGCTGAAGCAAACAGTATTCCTACAGTGTCAAGCCTCCTTTTGGTTAAAAGTTACCTTCCTTTTGTTTAAGCACAATTTGTTGGGACTCTTACTTTTGCTTTAGGCCATTGATATACAGCACTGACTTTCATTAGAATCATTTGAGGAGCTTTCATAAAAATACTCCTTACTGGCTCCCATCCTTGACTAATCAAATTAGATTCCTGTTGGTGTGGATCTGGACACTTGTAGTGTTTAAAGGCTCCCAAGTTACTTTATTGTGCAACTGTAACAATACATTTTAACACTAAATAATCTCCATGTTAGAAAAATATCCCTTAGATCAAATCTAAAATTTCCTTTTTGGCCTAAATATATATTTTCAAAAGTTTTATTTACTGATTTTGAGAAAGAGCGAGCGAGAGAGAGAGAGAGAGAGAGACACATCAATTTGTTTTTCCACCTATTTATGAATTCATGTATGTCCCCTGACTGGAGATCGACCCCCTACCCTACAAATCTTGGTGTATTAGGATGATGCTCTAACCAACTGAGCTACCTGGACAGCACTTGTTGCCTAAATATTTAGTCCAGAGATTTGTAACATATTCTTCAAACCCCAGTTTAACTTGTTTGTTTGTTTGTTCTTGGTATTCCTACTAACAGTAATGGATACAGTGAGCATCTACCAAATAACAACCCTTCCCAAGTTATGACCATCCAAAATATCTGCAGACATTACCCAATGTCCTCTGAGGGACAAAAATCATCTTTATTGAGAACTACTGATATAGGCCTACCATCTTTAATTTTCCAGACAAATGTTAGGACTGGTATTGTAACATGTGATGGTATTTATTTTAGTTTGCCTTATTACTCAGCAGGTCATTTATATAAATAAGATGCTTTATTAATTTATGATATTCTATCTTGCTTCAAAAAAGATATGAAGTAGATCTATAAACAAGATTTCCATTAAACTTACCAAAATGAAAATAGAGTAGCTAACTAAAAGAGATATTTAATTGTCAATGATATAAACTGGCAGCACTTCCACAATGATCAATTGAGGCAGAGATTAGAAGAGTGTTGCTAACAGAGGATCTAATGATTCAGAGGAAGGGGAATATTATATAGTAATTCACACATACTTGCTGAGCATTTACTCTGAGTTGGGTGCTAGTGACACAGTCACCACCCTTAAGTGCTAGAGACTTAGAGCCACAGACTTCTAACTTTAAGAGCTCACAGTCTTATGCTGCAGATAGGCAATGACAAACAGAAAGTTCTATAAGTAAAGGACCCCAAAGGTTCTACCTGATGGATAAGTAGAGAAAGGATGGGTGACAGTGATGGTGAGAAGGAGCCCGATGAACAGGTAGAGACAACTTCCCATGAGAGGCCTTAACTGAGTTTTAATATATAAGTAAGCATCAGCTAGATGAAGAAAACATGGTAAGAACATCCCAAGGAGTGAGAGAACCATTGACAAGGAGTTGAAGCTCACAGAGTGCTGAGGCCCCTTTGGTAACCATGGGTGGTTCACTATATCTGGATCATAGCGGGAGTCATGTTTTTCCTTTGAAATTTTATTTTTATTCTTTATTCTGTTATAGTTGTTCGTATTTTTTCTCCCTTTCCCCTCCACCCAGCCCCACCTTCTCCCCTCCCCAAGCCAACCTCCATATTGTTGCCCATGTCCATGGGTGTGCATAAGCATTCTTTGGTTAATCCCTTCACCATCTTTCATCCTGTATCCCCCACCTTTCCAGCAGCTGTCAGTTTGTTTCATGTATCTAAGTTTCTGCTACTATGTTGTCTGTTAGTTTATTATGTTCATTAGCTTCCACATGTAAGTGAGATCATGTGGTATTTTTCTTTCACTGACTGGTTTATTGCACTTAGCATAATTTTCTCCAGCTTTATCCATGCTGTTGCAAAATGTAACAGTTTTTTCCTTTTTACTGCTGCATATTATTCCATTCTGTAAATGTACCATAGCTCTTTTATCCACTCATCTATTAATGGGCATTTAGGCTGTTTCCAGCACTTAGATATTGTAAATAGCACTGCTGTAAACATAGAGGTGTAGGGGGCCGCTTTGAGTGGTATCAGGGGCTGTAGTCCCATGTAAGCTGGGGCTGGGGAGAGGACCCATAAGCCTTGGCCAGAACTCTGGTAATATGGTTAATGGGCAGGACCCAATTATAATGCCTAGGGCCCCTGGGGGAAATGAGGCCTAGAAGTAAATTACACTCCTTGAAGCATGCTTTGTTTCTCCCTCAAGCTCTGTTAATCTTATATCAGATAACTAGCTCAAGGCTGGGAAAGAAATTTACAAAATTCCTGGAACCTGACCCAAATCCCACCTGGCGCCATAATGTTTGCTCATTTCAAACATTCAGTGTGTTCCTGCCATTGTCTTCTTTAAACATCACCTATTCTCTGTAAGCTTAAGTTACTGATGTAATTATATTATCTTTACATTCCTGCTACCTATTACCTTCTGGTAACCCTCTCAGTAAAAGCCATTGAGCAAGGGGCTTGGAGCATTCTCCTTTAAAGAATCACCTTCTCCTTTACTTGACAGGCTAATGGTGTCTGGAATAACTCTTTCTTTCATCTTCAACGAATCTGGGGACTTCACAGGCCGAGTCCCCCATAGAGGGGTGCATGTAGTTTTTGTACTGGTGTTTCAGGATGTTTGGGGTATATTCCCAGAAGTGGAATTTTGGGGTTAAAAGAGAGTTCCATTTTTAATTTTTAAAAGATACTCCATGAGTTTTTCACAGTGGCAGTGCTAGACTGCATTCCCAGCAACAGTATACTAGGGTTCCCTTTTTTCCATATTCTGGCCAAAAATGATATCTCACTAAGGTTTTAATTCTCATTTCTCTGATGATCAGTTTGAAAAGCATTTTTTTCCATATTAATGGCCTTCTGTATGTCCTCTTCGGAGAAGTGTCTATTCAGATTATTGCTCATTTCTTAATTGGGTTGTTTGTCTTCCTGGCATTGTATTAGTTTTCTTTTTATTTTTCTTTTCCATTTTTTTAAATTCTGGAGATTAAACCCTTGTTAGATGTATCATTGGTGAAAATATTCTCTGATAAAGTGGGTTCCCTCTTTGTCTTGTTGATAGTTTCTTTAGCTGTACAGAATATTTTAATTTGAAATAGTCCCATTTGTTTATTTTCTGCTTTGTTTCCAGTGCCTTAGGAAATATATTGACAAAAATATTTCTACATTGAATATCTGAAATTTTACTACCTATGTTTTCTTCTAGGATTTTTATGGTTTCACAAGTCACTATTAAAATACCAATAATGTACTTCACAGAACTAGAATAAATATTCCAAAAATTTATATGAAACCAAAAAATGACCCTCAAAGAGCCTCAGCAAGCTTGCAAAAGAGTAACAAAGTGGGAGGTATCACAAATTCTGATATCTAACTATACTATAAGGCCAGTGTAATAAAAATAACTGGGTACTGTCAGAACAGACATATAGATCAATGGAATAGAGCAAAGAGCCCAGGAATAAACCCACTCCTGTATGACCAACTGATATTTGACAAAGGTAGCAAGAGCATACAATGGAGGAAAGACAGTCTCTTGAATGAATGATGTTGGGAAAACTGGACTGGTGTATACAAAAAAAAAAAAATGAAGCTAGAAAACCAACTTATACCATACACACACACAAAAAAGCCTCAAAATGGATATAAGGCCTAAATGTAAATGGGAGTTATTTTGTGAGATGCAACTGGATGAATGAATAGTAACCAAATTGTTAACAGCCTCCTGGCCAAAGCTTAGACTTATACCAGTAACCTCTGGGAACAATTAAAAGGTCAGAATCCTACCCTTCATGACAGCATGGATGGGACTGGAGAGCATTATGCTAAGTGAAATAAGCCAGGCAATGAAAGAAATACCATGTGATCTCACCTACAAGTGAAACCTAATTGACAAAACAAACAAATGAGCAAAATAGAACCAGAGACTTGGAAATAAAGAACAAACTGACAGTGACCAGAGGGCAGGTGGGGAGAAAGGAGGGAAAGAAGGGGAAGGGGCAAGCAAAGGAATACAAATAGAAGATTCATGGGCAAGGACAATGGTGCGGAGAGAATGACTGTGGGATTCAGGGTGTGGGACTGGGTAGGGATGAGCAATGGGAAAAAGGCAGGGCAACTGTAACTGAACAAAAATAAATTAAAAAAAGGAAAAAATCAGAATTATGCAAATGAAAAACTAAGATTTGTATTTTAGTAGTGCTAAGTAGGTGACTCATAGGTGGGTCAGGCCTAGCAGCATACTATCATGGAAATAGGGAGTTGTGTATGGAAGGATTATAGTTTGTAAAGAGAGAGCTGGAGAGTTTGTGATATTTTAACAAGATCTAAATAAGCTTTGAAATAGAAAACTGGTGATGAATGGGAGTGCAGTTCAGTGAGATTTAAGAGGTCAAGGAAATTAGAATATGTGCTAGGTCATTTATGTGGTCTCTGATCACCCAGGATAATGGTAGGTCTTTGGTAGAAAGGGAATATGGTGCCACAGGAAGAAAAGTCTTTACTCATCATAGCTGAGTAAATAATGAGACCCATTATTGCCTCAATGAGCCCAAGACAAGAAGGGCATCAATATGAGGGTGATATCGGAAAAGTATTTTCACTTAGGTATTTGGGAAGAGGTATGACTAAGGTTGAGAAAGCATAAGTATAGTGATTCATTTATGCCACTCATAAACTTATGGAAGTCAGAAAGGATTGAGAATTGGAAAATTATAAGAATAGTTAACTTGGTTTGAGTCATGCTATATTTTGAAGAGATAAGAGGTTAGTTAGGAGTAAAGCAAGAATATAAACTAGAGGCCAAAGATGAGATGCCTGGTGACATGGTAGGTGAGAGTAGTCCTAGCTGTTATGTAAAATAGGTCATGACATGCTGTTAGAGTGGACATCTAGTTTTGCCTCTTCTGTCTTGCAGTCAGATATAAGGGGGGAAATAAAACAACAACTCAGTTCACAAGAGGCTGCCGAGTGCCATTTAGCTAACACCATTATTTAGTACTAATAAAAGTTAAATACCTGTGCAAAAGTTCTCCAAGGGGAGGAAAGCAGGAAAGGAATAAATGGAGTATGCAAAATGCATCTTCTCTTTCTTAGAACCTTGCAAGGTACATGGCTTTCGTTTCAAGTTTCACTTTTCATTAACTTTAAAATTAGCACTCAAAATAGATCTGCCTAAAATCAAGAATAATGATACATAGACAAAAGTCAAAACAACTCCATTTGTAGAAGAATCATTGAATGGAAAGCAATTTTTTTTCTCACTAGCAAAAAATTATAGGGTTTATTATTAAGAAGTGGTGTTGTTGGAGTCTGGGTATAGGAGAAGACCTTCCCTGCTAAGCAGTGCATAGCTTGTCTCTGTCCTAAGAAAGAATTGCCAGAGACAATCTTGCTGAGACATGAACCTTGTAACTTCAGGGAATCAAACTGCTTTGAATAGTGAAGGCTGAACTCACAAATTTGTGATATATGTAAAGTTTATGTTTTTTCTTAAATATAAAAGCAAATGAACTGGGTCTTAACTGGGCCTCCATCACCTCCACATCAAGATCTAAGAATCCTCAGGCATAGAATAGAATAGTGTTGATTTTATTTATAGATACTGCTTTGGCACAGTTAGGCCAAGATTTATTTGTGGCTAAGTGGAGCAGGAAGCAAGGTCTGCCTGTGAGTGTTTCTATAAATATATAATGTGTATATATATATATATTTATATATTATAATAAAACACAAAAATATATATTAACATATATGTATTCTAATTATATCCATATCTCTATCTATCATCCTCTATCATCTATCTGTCTATCATCTATCTAACATCCACCTATCTTTAATCTTTCTTTCTGGAGACGATTCACTTAAACAGCTATAAAGGAGGAATGGGATTAAATTAATAGGTTGGAAACCAACAATATCAATCTTTTCTGTATTATCATAAGCATCTTAACTAAATTTTCTGTGCTTACTTCATACTCACCCTGATAGAGAATAAAGAAAAAAAAAACTGTTCTGATTTCACTATATGCACATACTTTGTTGGCAAATTGTCACCTTCATTGGTGTAGTTCCTCATCTGTACACCTTGGACAAACCTAACTGTTTTTCTTACCTCTGGGAATCCATACTTAATGTCATTGAGTCTGAACTCTCTTATTCCCTCTACAGTCATTCTCTCCTCTTCTCTTCTGCCATTGGTCTAGGAATGGCTCCTGTCAGTCCTTGCCCATGTAATAACCTCCTAACTGTCCTCTCTGTGTTTAGCTTTTCTCTTATAGTTGGCTGTAAAGTTATGCCCCTGAAATATAGATCCTATAGCTTCATTCTGTTGCATAATCACTTCACTTGATTTCTTTTCACTTAGAGGATTAAATTTAAATTTTCTAGTGATATGTTCGGCTCTTGCAAACCTTTCTAGCTTCATTTATTACATTTGTTCCCTGAAGACCTCATTTTCTTTTATATATTTTCATGGACTTACTATTTTCCTCAAAGTTGTTCTTTCCCAACTTCCTTCTCATGCCAAACTCCCACTCACCTTTTAAAAACCCATTAAAATAAAATTACTTCTATGAAGACTTTTTGACTTTAGAAGCCACCAACAGAGGTTACTGTTTGTTTGCTTTTTGTTTCAGCTTCAATATCTCCTTTATAGTTTTTATATCATAATTTATTTTCTTGTGACTAACAAGGGTATATACGTAGTATACTTTAAGTAAAGCTCTTTACACAAAGAGACCATACATGACATGTGTACTGAGCACAATCATAAGTGAAGGAGTGGATGACTGGCTATTTTATGATATAATTTCACTTCATATCAGATATTGATCCACAAAAGTAGAACATAACCCAAGGTAGTGGATGAGTTGTAATATAATCTTCTATTGACAGTAGACTGAACCTTTAGTGCCTGAGCCACACTAGTTATTGTTCTGGAAGGAACTCTAAAAGTTATACTACAGTGATGAATTTTTCTGAAATTAAAAACTAAGTGGAACTCCATTTGGGAATGGGATGTGGCCACTCATACAGGCTGGCACTGAAGAATAATATATGTTGTAGGGAAAATTCTGAAACACCCTTCAAGATTCTTACCTCCTAGAGGACACATCCCATTTAATCCCCTCCTACAGTGTGGGTGGAGTGAATATGATAGATATGTCATCCATGATTAGGTTACCGATCAATGGACTCTGAGTTAATTAAAAGAAAGGTGGGTCTGACCAAACCAGGCAAGCCCTTTAAAAAGTCTGGAGCCTTTGTGAAGTCAGAGAAATGAAAAATGTGAGAGAGGTTTAACACATGAAGATTCTCCATCACTGACTTTGACATTGGAGAGGGTTATGTGGCAAGGACCAGTTTTCTATGTGCACTATCATGTCATCTGCAAACAATAATAGTTTTACTTCTTCCTTTCCAATTTAGATGTCTTTTATTTCTTTGTCTTGTCTGATCACTGTGGCTAGGGCTTCCAATACTATGTTGAATAGAAGTGGTGAAAGCGGACAACCTTGTTGTATTCCCGATCTTAGTGGGAAAGCTTTTAGTTTTTCCCGTTGAGTATGATGTTGGCTGTAGATTTTTCATTTATAGCCTTTATTATGTTGAGGTATGACTGCTTTATTTCCACTTTGCTGAGTGTGTTTATCCTAAATGGGTGCTGTACCTTTTTAAATGCTTCTTCGGTATCTATTGATATGATCATGTGATTTTTGTCTTTCCTTTTGTTTATGTAATATATCATGTTTAATGATTTGTGAATATTGAACTATCCTTGCATCCCTGGGATGAATCCCACTTAATCATGGTGGATCTTTTTAATGTATTGCTGGGTGCGCCTTGACAATATTTTGTTGAGGATTTTAGAGCCTATGTTCATCAGCAGTATTGGCCTGTAGTTTTCTTTCTTTGTTGTGTTTTTATCTGGTTTTAGGATTAGGATGATGCTGGCCTCATAAAAAAAGTCTGGGAGGTTTCCCTCTTCTTGGATTTTTTGGAATAATCTGAGAAGGACAGCAGTTAGCTCTTCCTTAACTGTTTTGTAAAATTCTCCTGTGAAACCATCCAGTCCAGGGCTTTTGTGTGCTAGGAGTTTTTGATTACTGCTTCAAATTCACTAGCTGTTATCAGTCTGTTCATGCTTTCTGCTTCTTCTTCATAAAGTGTTGGAAGGTTATACTTTTCTAGAAATTTGTACATTTCATTGAGGTTTTCAAATTTCTTGGCATATGATTTTTTTATAGTAATTTCTTGCAATCCTTTGTATTTCTGTTGCATCATTTGTTAATTCTCCTCTTTCATTTCTGATATCATTTGTTTGGTCCTCTTTCTTTTTTTCTTAATGAGTCTGCTTACAGGCTTGCCAATTTTGATTATCTCTTCAAAGCAGCAACTCCTGGATCTGTTGATCATTTGAATTGTTCTTTTAGTCTATATGTCATTTAATTCTGCTGTGATCTTGATTATTTCTATCTGCTCTGGACTTTGTTTGTTGTTGTTTCTCCAGTCTTGAAGATGGAGGGTTAGGTCATTTATTTGAAATATTTTTATTCCAGGACTGTCTTGGCTGTGTACAATAGGTTTTAGACTGCTGTGTATTCATTTTCATTTGTTTCCGGAAACATTTTTATTTCTTCTTTGATCTCATTATTAACCCATTCATATTTTCATAGCATGCTATACGGTCTCCATGAGTTTGAATTTTTTTTAGTTCTTTTTCCCTCAGGTTGGTTTCTAGTTTCAAGCTTTTGTGGTCCCAGAATATACTTCTTATAATTTCAATTTTATTTAAGTTGTTGAGGCTTGTTTTCTGTACTATCATTTGGTCTATCTTTGAAAATGTTCCTTCTTCATTTGAAAAGAATGTGTGTTTTGCTTCTTTGAGATGAAAGCTTCTATATATGACCATTAAGTCCATTTGATATAATGTGTTGTTCAGTTCCACAATATCCTTGTTGATGTTTTGTTTGGAAGATCTATCCATTTTTGACAGTCGGGTGTTAAAATCCCCTACTATCAGTGTGTTGCTGTCTATATCTCTCTAGAAATCCTCCAAGAATTTCCTTTTATATTTGGGTGCTTCTTTGTTGGGTGCATATAGGTTTATCACATTTATGTCTTCTTGATGGATTTGGATTCTTCCTTTGAGTATTATAGTGTCCTTCTGGGTCTCTTTTTATGGCTTTTGTGTTGAAATCTATTCTGTCTAATATAAGTATTGCTACCCCTGCTTTTTTTTCCTGTCCATTAGCTTGGAATATTGTTTTTTACTCCTTTACTTTCAGTTTGTATAGGTTTTGTGTTCTGAGGTGTATCTCTTGTAGGTAGCATATGTGTGGGTTATGTTTTCGTATCCATTCAGCTAATATATGTCTTTTGATTGGGGAATTTAATCCATTTACATTTTAAGTATTATTGATAGGTACTTATTCATGTTTTTCCTTTGTATCTGTGCTCCTCTCTTCCTCACTCTATCTTCTAGTGCTGGTCTGGTCGAAGTGTATTCTTCTGGCCTTCTTTTTTTTTCTGGGAAACTCCTTATTTCACCTTCCATTTTAATTAAGAGCCTTTCTCAGTAGAGCAATCTTGGTTGCAGACCTTTACTTTTCATGACTTGGAATATTTCTTGCAACTGCCTTCCGGCTTGCAGGGTTTCTGTTGAGAAGTCAGCTGCTAGTCATGTTGGGGCTCCCTTATATGTTACTCCCTCTTTCTCCCTTGCTGCCTTTAGGATTCTCTCCTTGTCTTTGATATTTGCCATTTTAATGATGATGTGTCTTGGAGAGGGCCTCACTGGGTTCCTCTTAAATGGGACCCTCTATGCTTCTTGGACTTGCATTACTTTTCTTTCCTCCAGTTAGGGAAGTTTTCCATCATTACTTTTTCAAATGGGTTCTATGTCCCTTGTTCCTCTTCTCCTCGTATCCTTATAATACAGATATTATTACTTTTCATGTTGTCCTGCATTTCTCTAAATGCCTCTTCATTCTTTTTGAGTCTTTTTTCATTTTCTTACTTTTTCTGGGTGCTTTTTTCTACCTTGTCCTCCACCTCACTGATTCGATCCTCTGCTTCATCAAGCTTGCCTTTTATTCCTTCTACTGTGTTCTTCAATTCAGAAATTGTATTCATCATTTTTCTTGCCTCTTATTGATAGTTTCTATGTCCTTTTCATGGTGATACAGTTTGCAGTAAGTTCCTTGTAGTTTCCCTGTAGTTTTTTTGTAATTCTCTCTGAGCTCACTGAGCTTCCTTAGAACCATTCTTTGGAAATCACTATCTGATAGTTTACTTGCCTCTGTTTCATTTATTTCTCTTTCTGGGGATTCCTTCTTTCCCTTCAAATGAGGGGTATTTCTTTGCCCTTCCCATTATTTCTGAGTCTCTTCTTTTTTGCTTCTGCATCTTAAATTGGTCTTTCTTTATTTCCTGACTTTGTAGTGGGAACTTTTATGATAGGAGATCACTCTTTTTTCTTTCTGGATCTTTCTGCCTCTGATGGTGTCAGATATTGACCCCATTGTCCTTACAGACACTGCTTGAGACTTTCAGGAATCTGCTGTCTGTGGCTGTCTCCTTCAGTTGTTAATGTAGTCACTCTGCACTCAGCAGTCATATTTAAGCACCACATGGTGGGGCAGATTCCCTCCTGGGGCGGGGTTGCATCCTCTCCCACTGATGTCACTCAGAGGAATAGTCTGCCTTAGCGAGATGGCTGCTGCCGTATGGGGAAGGAATCAGCACCAGGATCCTACTGGTCATCTCCATCTCCAATCTCCCCTCGAGTGTCTCTGGACCACTCTGCTCTCCCTTTGGTCAGGTATCTATCTGTGACTGCCACTTTGTACTCAGCAGTCAGGCTTGTGCTCCACTGGGCCAGGGCATAGTCTCCTGGGGTGGGGCTATTGTGTGCTCTCACTTTGTTGCCATTCAGGGGAATGGTCTGCCTGAGCATGATGTCTGCTGCCATATGGGAGATAAGTCAGTGCCAGGATCCCACTGGCTAGTCCCTCAATTCACTCCTCAAAGCCTCCTTCCCTAGTCTGTCCTCAGACGTCTCCAGCCCACTCTGTTCCGCCTTTGCCATAGGTCAGGGTAATTGGCAGCAAATAAAAATTTATGTGTTATCCTCTTAAACGGGTCTTTGCATCTCCAGCCACCCAACTCTGGCAGAGAGCAATCCTGCCACTTTTTGCAGGTGGCTATTATCTGTGTACTTTTTGGGCTCCGGTGCTAGAGGCTGGAAATCCCTTCCTATGGTTCAGACATTCCTCTTCTCAGGGAGCTCCAACTGACCATTTAAATATCCCTGTGTTGCTGACACCCATGGATGCTCAGACCACCTTCTTGTGCCTCTAATACAATTCTTACCACTTAGGTTGTGCTAAAGCTCATTCCTCTGTCTATCCAAGGTTAGACTCTCACTATCGTTCTGTTGTTTGTTCCAGGTGAATTCTCCACAATTTAGTTGTAATTCCAGATTTGTCCTGGGAGGAGGTCAGTGTAACTTCCATTCGCTCCTCTGCCATCCAGAAGTCCTTATTTTCCTTTTTTAAAATAGCAAGTTGTGTAGATAGTCCAAGGATAATTGCATACCATCTCTGAAATTCCATGGATAATCTCCTACCTAATGGGTCACCAATTCCTTATTTTTGTATTTCCTGGTTCCTACACTCTCCTCTTTGGCTCCATTTGTGCCTGGATTTTGTTCTTATCAAATCTTCATGTTTAGAAATCCACCTAGATTTGTTGTCCACAACACTAGGCCTACCTGTGATTTTTGGTATCAGCCATATAGGATGTCATTAGCTTAACCAATTTCAATCAATGAAAGAGGCACTATCCAGTTCCAGCTCTGATTTGTAATGTTTGCTCATTTTCTTGGTGTAAACACTTCTACCATGGCTGACTTCGCTAAATTTGGAACTGGGACGAGATGTGCACAGTGTTCTCATAAGCCTACTTAGACTGGCTCCAGCACACTCTCATCCTATAAATGGATGTACTGAGCCAACTCCTCACCAGCTTACTCTTCCTCCATGAGAAATTAAGAGACATTGTGTTTTACTGCTGCTCTCGAACCTCCACTTCTATCTTATTTCCTCAGAGGTTGCAAAATAATGCTAACAGACAAGTACAAGAAATACGTTGGCCAGTGGACATCAAACTGTGTGTACCCTAAGCTCTAGGTTCAGTGGATAAGCATCAGGCGTCATCTGGGAACCAGAGGCAGCAGTACCTTTGGCAAAAAGCCCCTTATGTTTTTAAGTTTCCCTTCATTCATGAGTTCTGTTCATAAAGTTGTTTAGCAACTGGTTTAACCAATAAAGGAAACAATTTAGTGTTTACATGATTTTTTTTTTTTTATATCAGGGAATTTTTAAAAAGTCTTTTTTTAAAACTATTTCCTGGGTCAAGGATGTTGGTTAGGGCTACTCACATATTTACCATCAGTGTCAGGTTTGTATTTTGGAGAATGTTTTTATTTCATAAATGTGATTTTTGTGTTTACAATATGTTTACTTTGTCTAGGTCAAGAGTGCAGTTCAACTTCCGATAAAATTATTTATCACTTGCTAATTAATCAGGATTGAGGTGGTAATTTCCCTGCCCAATAAGTCTTAATACTTATCTAATCATGATGTTATTGGGTTGATTAAATGCTAAAATGCTGGTAAACAACCTATTATCACTTGGCATCTAGAAGAATACCCCAAATGTTCAGGTACAGTTTGATCCTTGTGAGCTTATGTCTGTATTTGACTCTTCAAGTTGTGGTTGGGCTAACTGTAGGGTATTGTTTAGATTAGCAATGTCTAACATGGACTTTTAACCAGTCCCACCACTAGAAGCTCCCCTAAAGTTCTTCTCACATGTCTGTTCCCTATTTTAAGTGCATTGTATCTGGGGAGGGTATTGAAGGGACTTAGTAGTCAAAAGTGAGGCATAATGGCTAATTATTATCTATACCTACACTTCTACATATTCACTGCCACAATTCTTGTCCAAATTTCATTGTCTCCCACTTAGCTTCTGCAATTGCTTTCTTACTGATGTCCCTTCTCCCTATCTCCCTGTCTCCTCCACCACCTCCCCTGCATTAGTATAGTGTGAGAATCTTATTTGTTTCACACCTTATCGTCATTCAATTTGTAGTTCTTCATTTTAGCCATTCTGGTGAATGCGCACTTTTAATTTGTAGTCTTACACGACCATTTAATTAAAGCACCTTTTTATATGTTTACTGGCACTCGGACATCCTTTGTGAGGTGCCTGTGATAGTTTTGGTCTGTTTTTCTCTTAGTTTCTGTTTTTCTTTTTTTGGGTTTGTAGGGATACTATGTGGATGCCAGCTACTAGTTTTTTGTTACCTAGATATAGCTCAATATCTTTCCCCACTCTGTGGCTTGCTTTTAATGTAGGGTTTTTATAAGCAGAGGTTCTTAATTTGACGTTTTTTCATGATATTATAAGTGGGATATTTATTTTTTATATTTATTTGCATATATAAATAAAATTTATATATATTTGTAATTTTGATTGATTTGACAGAGAGAAAGGAACATCAATTTGTGGTTCCACTTATTTATGCATTTATCTGTTGCTTTTTGTATGTGCCTGACCATTGATGAAAACTGAAATGTTGGCGCTATAACAAACTGACCAACCCAGCCAGGGAAAATAATTTGTGTTTATAGGGATGGGTAAAAGTAGGTTTACAGTTGTACTACAAATAAGTAATACAATAAATAATTAATTGTAATAAATAATGTAATAATTAATAATAATACAAGAAAAAACTGTTCTATACTCTTAACTGGAAACCTACTTTAGTCCACCACTGTATATATTTACCTTTATTTACTGACCCTGCTAAATTCACATACTATTTGAATTATTTATTGACTCTTTTATACTGTTTACATATACAATGTTTTTTGAGAATAAGCACAATCTTCATTTCCAATTCTAATATATATTATTTATTTTTACCTTATTGAATTGGCAATATTGCACTGGGTTATCTAGTACAATATTAAATAGAAGTGGCTAAGGGGTGCATCCTTGTCATGTTCTAGATTTCAAGGAAATGTACTTCAATACTTTACCAAGTATAATATTTACTATAGATTTTATTCTTATTATTTTTATTATATATATATTATTTTAAATTCTTTAGTAGATTGAAGTTTACTTCTATTTTTAATTTTCTAAGAGTTGATAAAAATCAGGAAGATCATTAAATTTTATCAAATATATTTCTGAATTGACTGAGATAATCATAATTTTCCACCTTTCTATTGTCAGTGTGGTAACTTATGTTGATTTATTTTTACATTTAACACATTTTAATAAAACTCTTACAAGAATTGTACAGAATACAAATAACCATTGTTGCTTATTTAAAAAATCCAAATGTTGGCAATGTCCAGAATATTGTAAAAAATTGTTTAGAATTGTTTAGAAGTGTGTTGTTTAATCTCCATGTATTTTGGGATTTACTAGTTGTCTGATGATTTATAGTTTAATTCCACTGCAGTCTGATATCAGACATACTTTTCAAGGAGGTTGGGTATTTTTTATTTATCTTTTTATTACTGGTGCCAATTTCTTAAGTTTAAAAAATACGTAGAACAGTATTTAAAAATTATCTCTGAAAACTCCAATAAGTCATCCTTGGGTCTGTTTCCATGGTTATTGGGGTCAGATCATTAAAATTAATTAGGATTTACTTAGCTGTCTGAACTGTCTTGATGTTTTCTACCACTGGTTTGGCTTGACTCTACAACGTAGCTAGTCAAGACTCCAACCGACAGTTTGGGGTTTTGTTAAGACATTTCTTCCATCTTGGAGGATGCAGAATTTTGGTTTGTCTCTGGCACTGTGATTTACAGCAAACTCTTCTTTGACCGTCAGCAGCTTTTTGTTGACATTGATATCTCTCTTATAAAAATACTTGCAAGTACTTGTCAGATGGGGCAGTAAGTGAAAGCTGTGTTTGCTTCCTCCCATGCCTACATCAATACTACAACTAAATTATAGAACAGTAAACCTAGAGAACCATTTGAATATTAGTGGAACAGAAATCCTATAACTAAGGATAGAAAGAAGACACATGGAGAATGATAGGAGGAGCAGAGATGCAAAATTGGCAGGCCCCATACCCACATGTGGTGGTTGAGAATCTGGAGGAATATCTCCGCTGCAGAGGAGTGAGGAGTTCAAGCTCCACATCAGGCTTCCCTGCTGAGAGCTTCAATGCAGAGAAGAGGAACCCCCAAAACATCTGGCTGTGAAAAACAGAGGGTATTTCATTCAGCCAGGTGAAACGGAAGGCTCTGGACAATTGGGAGTCCTCTTAAAAGATCTATACACAGAATCTGGCTTGTAAGCACTCACCCTGGGATCCAGCAAAGTGACTTGGGAAATGACAGAGATATACAGGGAGAAAATGAGTTGTGTGGCTTTTCTGTGATGACTAGTGGGACAGCCACCACTGTCTCTGTGTTGAGTCTTCCCACCAAATGGTGAGCAAGCAGGTGCCATTTTTCTTCTGTTAAACCCTCCCTCAACTTGAGAAAATCTGAATCTGAATGAATCTAGTAAACTCCATTCTTTCCACCCTGATAACTCCCTGAGACTTAACCACAGTGAACTGGCATAATGCCAGAAGCTCTTTTGGTAATAGGCAGCTAATCTTGGCCCACACTACATTCTTTCTTAAAAAAGAAAACTCTCAAAGATCTACACACCCTAGATGGGTGATGGCTGATCTCAGTGTACTATTTAGCCTTTAACTGAGTTCACCCCAGCCAAGGACTAGTGGCAACCAGCCTTGGTTTGCATAGAAGTTCGTCCTACATGCCACCAGGTCCAGCAGAGATAGCTACCAACTGTGGGTTGTTTGTAGTTTCTAATAAGTAGCATTGGTGAGTTACAGGCAGCTGGTAAACTTGGCCTGCACCAGAGCCCTTCTAAAGAAGCACCAGAACAAATATACCTGGTGGCTAGCTTCAGATCACAAGATAATATCACCTGCTTAGCAATAGAAATGGCATACCAAAGGGTAGTCTCGGCAAGCGCTGTGGAGACAGCCCCTGGAGAGCAGCTTATACCCTAGACATGGCCAGTTCTCACAGACAATCTGCCTGAGGGTCATCTGACCCACTGATGTGCCAACAGCCAATCAAATCTTAACTACAACAGCAGAGCACACACAACCTCATAAGGGACACCCCTGGAGAACCTGCCTCAGGTAATCAGGGAGACTGTGTCACTGGGCCCCAGAGGACACACTACATAAGGCCACCCTGCCATGTCTGGGAGATATAGGCGATCTACCAAATACAAAAACAAAACAAAATAAAACAAACAAACAACAACAACAACAAAAAACAACACAGGGAAGCATCCAAAATAAAGAGACAAGTAAAATAAAATAAAAACATGTCCCAAATGAAAACACGGGAAAAATCTTAAAAAAAAAAAAAAAAAAAACAACTAAATGAAATGGGAGCAAGTGATGTACCGAAGAAACAGTTTAAAACACTGCCTATAAGGATGCACAAGAAACTCAGTGTAAACTTTACACTGAGATAGTAAAGATTAAAAAAAACAGAAACTATACAAAAGAAACAAAAAAAAAATGAAGATATGATTATTAAAATAAAGAATGTACTGGAAGGAATCACCAGCATGTTAGATGAAGTACAGAATCAAATAGCTCTTTGGAAGACAAGGTAGAAGAAAACACCTAATCAAAGTATCAATAAATAAGTAAACAAATAAATTGTTTAAGGGACCTTAGGGACAATATCAAGTAACCACATTCATGTTATAGGGGTACCAGAAGGAGCAAGGGATTGAAAACTTATTTGAAGAAATAATGACTGAAGAATCCCCTAAACTGGCCAAGGAAATAGATATACAAATCCAGGAAGCACGGAGTCCCAAACAAGATGAACCCAAAGAGGCCTGAACCCAATAAGACTCATCATAATTAAAATCCAAAAGTTAACAACAGAGAGAGAATCTTAAATCAGCAAGGAAAAAGCAGTTAGTTACCTCATAAACAAGAAAGAAACAGAGGCATGGAAACAGGGAACAGACTGACAGCTGTTGGAGGGGAGAGGAGAAGAAGAACTGGATGGAAGCAGATGAAGGGATTAGTCAAAAGACATATATGCATAACCCATAGACACAGACAACAGTCTGGTCATGGCCAGAAGAAAGAGGGGGTGGACAAAGAGGGGGGAAAGGGAGACATGTATTATTGTCAAAATAAAAATAAAAGAAAAAAAGAACTACTAAACTTCGCGACAGCATGGATGGAACTGGAGAACATTATGCTAAGCAAAATAAGCCAGGGGGTGAAAGACAAATACCATATGATCTCACCTATAAGTGGAACCTAACCAACAATACAAAGATGCAAGGAAAATAAGACCAGCAACACTGAAAGGAAAAGAAATCAACAGAGACAAGAGGGAAGGAGGAAGGGGGCGGGGAAAACGAAGGGAAGGGGCAAGTCAAGGAACATATAGCAAGGACTCATGGACAAAACCAAAGTGGAAGAGCTGAGGGAGGGAAGGAGGGAGGGGGCAAGGGAAAGTGGGGGGGGGAGGCAGTGACAAATGTATTTGAAAAAATAAATTTAAATTAAATTAAAAAAAAGAAAAGCAATTACATACAAAGGAGCTAGTTACTCAACAGAAAGTTTGCAGAGCAAAGGGACTGGCAAAAAATATTCAAAGTGATAAAAACCAAGGACCTGCAGCCAAGTCTATTTTACCCAGCAAGGCTATCATTTAAAATTAAAGGAGAAATAAAGAGCTTCTTATATTGAAAAAGCTAAACGAGTTCATACCACCAAAACAGTATTTCAAGAAATGCAAAGGGACTTCTTTAAGAAAAAGAAGGGGGAAAAGAACATAAATGTGAATAATAAAATGTAAATAACTACACACTCAGTAATAATCACTTTAAATGTAAATGAATTAAAATGCTCCAATATAAAGGCATAAGGTAGCTGAATGGATAAGAAAACAAAACTCATATATGTGCTGTCTACAAAAGACCCACTTCAAATGAAAATACATAGACTGAATATAAAAGGATGGAAAAATTTGATAAAAATAAAAACAAAAATACTAGGATAGCAATATTTATATCAGACAAAACACAATTTAAAAAAAAGAGTACAAGAAGTGATAAATCAGGACTTCACATAATAATAACGGGATCAATCCAACAAGAGGACATAACCCTTTTCAACATTTATGCACCTAAATATATAAAGAAAATATTGATGGACATAAAGGGAAAGTTTCATAGTAATACAGCCATAGTAGAAAACTTTAACATGCCTTTGACATCAATGGATAGATATTCCAGGGAAAAAGTTAGCAAGAAAGCAGTGGAATTATATGACACATTAGACTGCTATTTTAAAACATTTTATCCCAAAGAGGCAAAATATGCATCCTTTTCAAATATACATAAAACACTTTCTAGGAGAGACTGTTTGTTATGCCACAAAACTAGTGTCAACGAATTTAAGGAGATAGAACTCATATCAAGTTATCAAGTATCTTTTCTCACCACAATTATATGAAAGTAGAAATTTATAACAATATTAAAAGCTGAGAAATACACAAACATATAGAGGTTAAATAACATGTTACATGTACACACACACACACACACAAAATGGGTTAACAACAAGATCAAGAAAATGAAAAAATACCTTGAGACAAATGGGAAAAAAAGTGAACCAAAATCTATGGGATGCAGTAAACCAGTCCAAAGAAAGGAACTTATTGAAATACAGGTCTAGTTCAAGAAACAGAAAAGCTAAAATGAGTGATCTAACTTTACAACTAATGGAAGTAGAAAAAAGCAAAAAACAGAGGCCAAAGTGAGTAGCAGAAAAGAAATAATAAAGATTGAGTAGAAATAAATAGATTCTAAAAAATTACAAAAGAAAAATAAAATGGAGAGCTGGTTCACTGAAAGATAAACAAAATTGATAAAACTTTAGCCAAACTCATCAAGAAAAAAAGAAACGAGGACCAAAATAAATTAAATTAGTGAAGAAAGGGGAGAAATGACAACTGATGCAATGGAAATGCAAAGGACTACAAAAAGGAATAGTATACGACAGAAAGAAAGAAGGAGATTCTACCCTTTGTGACAGCATGGATGGAAGTGGAGAATATTAAGCTAAGTGAAATAAACCAGGCAGTGAAAGACAAATACCATATGATCCACCTATAAGTGGAACCTAATTAACAAAACAAACAAGCAAAAAAAAAATATAACCAGAGACATTGAAATAAAGAACAAACTGACAGTGACCAGAGGGGAGTGAGAAGGAGGATAATGGGGGAAAGAAGGGGAAGGGCTGGGATTGAGTGTGGGAGGTTGGGCTGGATGGGGCAAGGGGAGTGGTAGGGGGAAAATGGGAATAACTATATTTGAACAACAAGAAAAAAAAAAGAAAAAAAGAAAACGAAAAAATACCATTAAAAATTACATGCCCACAATTTGCACAATCTTAAATAAGTGGATACACTCCTAAAAACATAAAATCTTCCAACAATGCATCAAGATGAAACAGAAAATCTGAACAGCCTGATTATTACTAACAAAATTGAATCAGTAATCAAAAAAAAAAAAAAGAAAAAGAAAAGAAAACTCTTCAGAATCAAAAGCCCTGGACAAAAGAGCTTCACAGGTAAATTTTTATCAAACATTCAAAGAAGAATTAACACCTACCATTCTCAAACTATTCCAAAAAAGTTCAAGATCAGGGAAGTCACCTGGCTCATTTTAGGACTCCAGCATTGCCCTGGCTCTGAAACCAGACAAACACATTACAAAATAAGGAGAGGGAGAAGAAGGAGGAGGAGGAGGAGGAGGAGGAGGAGGACAAGGAGGAGGAGGAGAGGGAGAAGGAGAAGAAGAAAAGAAAAAAGAAAATTATAGGCTAATATCCCTGATGAACATAGATGCAAATATTCTCAACAAAATGTTAGCAAATCAAACTCAGAAATACATTTAAAAAATCATGCACCATGATCAAGTGGGATTTATTCCTGAGAAGCAAGTATATATAGTTCACTATCTGCAAATCAACGTGATACACCTGGTAAGCAAAATGAAGGATAACAATCATATGATCTTATCAGTAGATGCAGGAAAAGCATGTGACAAAATCCAGAATCCATTTATGATAACAAACCTCTCACAGAAGTGAGAATAGAGAAAACATACCTCAACATAGTAAAGGTCACTTATCACAAACCCACAGTTAACATCATACTCAACTGATAAAATTTAGAGTGTTTCCTTAAGAACAGGAACAAGTCAAGGGTGTTCACTTTCACCACTTTTGTTTAACGTAAAAGTACTAGACACAGCAATCAGACAGGAAAAAGAGAAGCATTCTAGTTGGAAAAAAAGAAATAAAACTGTCATTATTTGTTGATGACATGATACTATATAGAGAGAATTCTAAATATTCTACCCAAAATACTAGAATTGTCAATAAATTCTGCAAGTATCAGGATACAAAATAAATATTCAGAAACTGGGAAAATTTTTATACACCAATAATGAACTATCAAAAAGAGAAACAAAAAAAAAATCAATACCATTTATAAGTGTATAAAAAAGGAAATGAAAATACTGAGGAAAAAATTTAACCAAGGGGGAAAAGGACCTGTATTCAGATAATTATGACATTGCGGAAAGAAATTGAAGAATACAAAAATAAATGGAAGTGTATAGAGTGCTTGTGAATAGGAAGATTAACATTGTTAAAATGTCCATACTGCCCAAAGCAATCTATAGATGAATGCAATCACTCTCAAAATACTATTGGCATTTTTCACATAATTAGAACAAATAATTCTAAAACTTGTATGGAACTGCAAAAAACCACTAATAGCCAAAACAACTTTGAGAAAGTAGGAAGTTGGAGGTATCACACTATCTGGTACAAAACAATACCATGAGCCGCTAGTAATGAAAAGAGCATGGTACTGGCATAAAAATGGACACACAGATCAATGGAACAAAATAGCAAGCTCAGAAAAAAAAAAATGCCAATATGTTCAATTAATGTCTGACAGAGAAGACAACAATATACAATGGGGTAAAGACTTTCTATTCAATAAATGGTGTTGGGAACCTTAGACACCAAAACAAGTGAAACTAGATCACTTCTTACACCCTATAAAAGAATAAAGTCAAAATGGATTAAATACATAAATATGATACCCCAAACTCCTGAAGAAAACATAGTAAAATCTCAGACATTTCTTGTAGCAATATTTTTTGGATATATCTCCTTGGGCAAGGAAAACAAACAAACAAACAAATGGGACTACAACAAGCTTGAGAGATTTGGCAAAAATGAAAAAAGACTCATGGACATAGACAACAGTGTAGTGATTGATGGGGGAGGGGATATAAGGGGACAAAATGGTAATGGAAAAATACAATAAAGGTTAAATAAAATATGAAATTAAAGATGTTTTTACATAGCAAAGGAAACCATCAAAACATGAAAAGTCAACCTAGAAAAATGGAAGAAGATATTTATCATTGATTTATCCAATAAGGACTTAATATCCAAATTTATAAAGAATTCATACAATTAAACACAAAAAAACCCTAAACAATTCAAATTAAAAATGAGCAGAGTAGACAAATGGACACCTTTCCAAAGAGGAGACTTGGGGATGGTCAATAAAAATGGGAAAAGATGCTCAATATCACTAGGCATCAGGGAAACACAACTTAAAACCACACAAAGATATCATTTCATATATGTCAGAAGAGCTATTATCAATAAATCAACAAACAACTGGTGGTGAGGATGTAGAAAAGAGGGAACACTCAATCACTATTGGTGATATTGCAGGTTGGTGCTGCCACTATGTAAAACAGTATGGAAGTTCCTAAAATAAATTGGAGATAGAAGTATCTTAAGACTCAGCAATTCCTTTCCTGGATATTTATCCAAAGAAATCCAAAACACTAATTCAAAAAGATATACACACCCATATGTTCACTGAAGCATTATTTACCATAGCCAAAATGTAGCAGCAACCTCAGTGCTCATTGACAGATGATTGATTAAAGAAATTGTGGTGGGTTCCAAGATGACTGCAGTATAGCTGGAAGCTCCATCCACTTGTTTCCAGACCCAAACTGGATTTGCAGCTAAACTGCAAAGTATTTGACTTGAAAAACCATTAGAAGTGTAGTTGATGTGGGAATTTATAAACAGAAGCACAGAGGAAGATGGGAAGAGACAAGGATAGAGTGAGCCCCAAGACCCAAGTGCAGTGTCTTGGAAGCCAGAATGGTCACAACACCAGGCAAGGGTCCCCAAACCAGAGCAGCAATAGATGAGGATGGAAACTTGAGTAGCATTGGACAGTAGGAGGCAGTGGGAATTCAAACCACCTGGGAGAATCTGAGTACACCATCTCAGGAAAGGAGCAAGTCTATTGTTACGACACTTGCTTTAGAAGTTTGCCCCCATTTGTGACTGTTGGAGGAGCCAAGCAGAAGTTTGTAGAAGAGGCCAGCTCTATACACACAGCTGTGAATTTGAAGGGTCCTCTGTTCTCTGGAAGGACTCTGAGAAGAGAGCCAGTTGGAGACTGGGTGATGAGGCTTGAGGAAGAGGACTGCTCTTGCCTACATTGAGTGCATGGGCAGTGACCCTCCCCCCACCTGCTGAGACACTGGGTCTGCTCTGAGGCAAAGGGATACAGTTATCTGTTCAGTTAGATCCTGCAAGGGGAGTAGGACTTTAGCCCAGACTGTTATGGATAGAGCTGAGAGTGTTGGTCTTGTGCTGCTGTCATGGACCAGGCAAAGAGATTTTTTTTTCTTCTTTTGATCCCCTCCTGCTTGGGAGGGCAGAATGGAGGTGCCAGCAAGACATGCAAAGCTGGGTTTTTGTGAATGTATGTCCCAGGCACTCTTCTATCTTTGAGTCAAACTGGCAGGGTCTGGGATCTGCAGGTACAATACGTAAAAGCAGAGGAGAGCTCAACTGCCAGTCCCCCTTCCTAAAGAACGGGCACTGCACCCAAGTGTGTTTGAATCGCCCCTGGAAGGTCTAGGTTACCCCTGCTGAATGCATTTCTGTGGGGGAAGACACAGCGAATCAGAGCAGGAACATTTAAAAGACAAGACCTAAGGTAGACCCAACCTCTGGGCTCTGAAGGCCCCGCCTGCTAGTCTACTAGAAACTCTGCCCTAAAAAACTTGCTGAGGGTTTGTTGGAGACAGTGTCTGTCATTGGCTTGCAACAAAAAAACCTTATTGGAGGCCCTAGACCAGGCACAGCAAGGGGTCAGTTTCAGAAAACACCAGAGCAGGATTCAATGAGCTCCACATTCAGCATATCCAGACACTGACTGCACCAGGCACAACAAACTGCTGAGGCAAACACACTTTTTCTCTTTTCTACTTCATTTTTGTTCTCTTCTATTTTTGCTTTCATGTTTCTTAACTTTCTTTCCTATTCTCACTCCATCTTTCTCTCTTTTTTATTTTTTATTATTTTCCAATTTCTCCTTTACTATTTGTTATTTTAGTGCCTTTTAATTCTTTTTCTCTTCATGTATTTTGTTTAACATTATTATTTTTACTATAATTTTTTCTTTTTTCTTCCTTCTTTCCTATCATATTCTTTTCTTTCTTTATTTTTCCTTCTCTAATTATTTTGTTTCTTAGATTTTATTATCCTTTATTCATTTTGTAATTTAAATTATTTTTTTTGTTTTCTTGTGTTATATTTTTGCTTTTTTTTCTTTTCTGATTCTTCTTGTTTTTGATGTTGGTGTTTGTTTCTCTTTTATTTTTGAGTTTTTTTGGTTTTGTTTTGTTTTGTCTTACTTTGTTTAGCCAAGACCTGTACAAAATTTTTAGGACTTGTTCTGGGCTTAACCTCACAGTCAACCATCCCAAGGATCAAACTAAGCCATGAAAGAAACACCACCAATCTAAAATCAATTATAAGAAGGCCCACATAACTCACTATGATCATTCCTAAAACAAAGCAGCTCAGGTGAAAAAGGAAACTGCACCACAGGCTCTCACATGACACTGACTGCAGAAGGTCCCCCCACCAATTTGGGAGACATAGAAGTTCTATTTAATACATAGAAACAAATACAAAGAGACAGCCCAGATAGGGAAACAAAGAAACAGACCCCAAATCTTCAGGAAAAAAAAACAGCTAAATAAAGTGAAGATAGCAATTTATCAAATACAGATTTAAAAATAATTGTTGCATGGACTCTCAATAGCAAAAAAAAAAAAAAAATAAAACAAAACATAGAAACTCTGAAAAATAACAAAGCATAAATGAGGATACACTAGAAAAAATTACCAGTAGGTTGCATGAAGCAGAGGATTGAATGAGCAAATTAGAGCACAAGGTAGAAAAAAATTACTCAGTGAGATCAGCAGAGGGAAAATGAATTAAAAAGCAGGAGGATACCTTAAGGGATCTTTGGGACAACGTGAAATGTAATAACATTCACATCATAGAGGTACCAGAGGAAAAGAGACAGCAAGGGATAAAGAACATCTGAAGAAATAATGGCAGGAAACTTAGGTAATCCACTGAAATAAAATGTCACACAAGTGCAGGAAGCATATAGAGTCCCAATCAAGATAAACCAAAAGAGAAACACAAACTGGCATATCATAATTAACATGGCAAAGAGTAAGGACAAAATAAGAATTACAAAGTTAGCTAGAGAATGACTGTTAAGTACAAGGGAGCTCTCATATGACTGTCAGCCAATTTCTCAACAGAAACACTCTAGGCCAGAAGTGATTGGCATGAAGCATTCAAAATGATAAAAAAAAAAAAAAAAAAAAAAAAAAAAAACAACAACATACAACCAAGCACACTCTACCTAGACCACACCCTAAAAAAGACTAAAGGAGTTCATTACCACTAAGCCAGCATTGCAAGAAATGTTAAAGAAACTGCTTTAAGATTAAGAAGTAGAGAAAGGAACATAGTTACAATGGAAAAATTGCACAAAAGTATATATCTATAATAACCTTAAATGTAAATGGATAAACATTCCAATCAAAAACATAAAGTAGCTGAATGAATAAGAAAACATGACCCTTATATATGTTGTCTACAAGAGATCTACTCCAAGACAAAAGATTTACACAATGCAAAATGATGGAATGGAGGAAAATATTCCATGCAAATAGAAACAAACAAATAAACAAACAAACAAACAAACAAAAGCTGGAGCACCAAAACTTATATCTGACAAAATAGACTTCAAAATACTGACCATAATAAGAAACAAAAAAGGTCATGACACAATACTAAAGGGATCAATCCAACAAGAGAATATAATCCTTATAACCATGTATGCACCCTATATATGAACAACTAAACATGTGAAGGAAATCTTGATGGACTTTAAAGAAGAGATGAACATCAATGCAGTCATAGTAGGGGATTTTAATAACCCACTGTCATAAATGGATATGTATTCCACATACAAAAAAAAAACACCTCAAAAACCAACAAGGAAACAGTGACCTTAAACAACACACTAGGTTAAACAGATTTCATCAATATCTATAGAACATATCCCAAAGCAACAGAATATGCATTCTTCTCAAGTACATATGGAACATTCTCAAAGATAAATCATATATTGTGACACAAAATAAGTCTAACGAATTTAAGAAGATTGAAATAATATCAAGCATTTTCTTGCACCACAATGGTGTAAAACTAGAAATTAACCTCAATAAAAATGCCTAAAAACCATGCAAGTACATGGAGGTTAAGTAGCTTATTATTAAATAATGAATGGGTTATCAATGAGATAAAGGAAGAAATTAAAATTGCCTGGTTAACAAGTGAAAATGAACACACAACATCCCACCACCTATGGGACACAATGAAAACAATCTTGAAAGATAATTTCATATCAATACAGGCCTACATAATGAAGCAAGGAAAATCTCAAATAAACAGTCTAAGCCTCTACCTAAAAGAACTGGAAAAACAACAACAAACAAAGCCCAGAGTAAGTCAAAGAAAAAAATAATCAAGATCACAGTGAAAAAAATGACATAGAGACTAGAAAACAATTCAAAAGATCAATGAAACCAAGAGCAGGTTTATTGAAAAGATAAACAAATTGACAAATCTTTAACTAGACACATCTAGAAAAAAGAGACAGGACACAAATAAAATCAGAAATGAAAGAAGAAAAGTAATAAGTGATATCATAAAAATACAATGGATTTAAAAAAATACTATGAACAACTATATACTAAGAAATTAAATAACCTGGGTGAAATGAATAAATTTCTAGAAATATACAATCTTTCAAACCTGAACTAAGAATCAGAAAACCTAAATAGATCAATAAGAATTAATGGAATAGAAACAGAAATAAAACTTGCAGAAAACAAAAGTCATGGATCATATGGGTTCACAGGTGAATTATTTTGAATTTACCTATCATTCAAAGAGGAATATATCCTTCTCAAACTATTCCAGAAAATCAAGACAAGGGAAATCTTCCAGGCTGTTTTTACAAGGCCAGTATTATCTTAATTCCAAAGCCAGATAAAGACATTACTACAAAGAAAGAAAATTATAGGCCAATATCCATGATGAAAATAGATGCTAAAATCCTCAACAAAATATTAGCAAACTGGATGCAACAATACATTAAAAAGATTATATATTATGATAAGAGGGATTTATCCTGGGGATGCAAGCAAGGTTGGTACAATATTTACAAATCAATAAATGTGATACACACATAAATGAAATAAGAGATAAAAATCACATGATCACATCAATAGGTGCTGAAAAAGCATTTGATAAAATCCAGCACTTTATGAAAAAAACTCTAAGCAAAGTAAGAACAGAAGAATCATAAGAAAGGCCATATATGAAAAACCTACATCCAATATCATACTCAATGCACCAGAAGAAAAAGTGTTTCCCTTAATATCAGCAACAAGACAGGAATGTCCACTTTTACTACCTTTATTCAGCTTAGCACTGGAATTCCACTCACATCATCAAACAAGAAGAAATACAAGATATCCAAATTGGAAAAGAGGAAGTAAAACTGTCATTATTCACTGATGACATGATATTGTACATTGAAAATCTTAAAGACTCCACCAACAAACTACCAGATCTAATAAATGAATTCAGCCAAGAAGTACGATACAAAATCAATACTCAAAAACCAATGACTTTTTACACATTGATAATAAACTCTTGGAAAGAGTAACTAAGAAAGCCATCACATTTATTATTGCAACAAAAAAAGTAAGGTACCTAGGAATAAACTTAACCAATGTGATAAAAGAACTGTACTCAGAAAACTATAGAATGTTAAAGAAAGAAATAGATGAAAACACAAACAGAAGTATATACTGTGTTGATGATTGGAAGAATTAATATCATTAAGATTTCCACATTGACCAAAGCAATCTTATAGATTCAACACAATTCCTATTCAAATACCAATGGCATATTTCAGAGATGTAGAACAAATATTTCCAAAAAATTATATGGAATGAAAAAAATACTCTTAATAGCTTCAGCAATCTTGAGACAGAAGAACAAGGTTGGAAGTATCACAATGCCTGACTTAAAACTACACTATAATGCCGCTGAAATCAAAAGAGCCTGGTATTGCCATAGGACAGATATATATTAATGAAACAGAACAAAGACTCCTAGAAATAGATCCATGCCTTTATTGTCAATTTATATTTGAGAAAGGAGGCAAGAACATACAATAAAGGCATTCTCTTCAATATATGGTAGGAAAATTAGACTGGTACATGCAAAAATGAAAACAGACAATCAAATTACACCATACAAAAAATAAACTTAAAATGGATAAATGACTTAAATGTAAGTTGCAAAACTATAAAAATCCTTGAAGAAAACATAGGGAGTTAAATCTCAGATATTCAACATAGAACTATTTTTGCTGATATATCTCCTAAGGTGCTGAAACAAAGTGGAAGATAAATGGGACTGTATCAAATTAAAAAAGCTTCTGCACAACTAAAAAACCTTCCAGCAAGATGAATAGGAAACCCACTGTATGTGAGAATATTTTCACCAATGATACACCAGACAAGGGTTTAATCTTCAAAAATATATGAAGAGCTCATACAATTCAATGCCAGGAAGACAAACAACCCGATTAAGAAATGGCCAAAAGACCTGAATAGACAATTCTCCAAAAAGGATGTACAAAGGGCACATAGACCTATTAAAAATGCTCAACATTACTCATCATCAGAGAAATGTAAGATAAAAACCTCAATGAAATATCAACTTAAACCTGTCAAAATGGTTGCCATCAATAAATCATCCAACAACAAGTGTTGGCAAGGTTGTTGAGAAAAAAAGAACCCCAGTGCACTGTTGGTGGGAATGCAGTCTGGTGCAGTCATTATGGAAAACAATATAGGGAATCCTTAAAAAATTAAAAATGGAACTCCCTTTGACCCAGAAATTCCACTTCTGGGAATATACCCCAAGCATTCCAAAATACCAATACAAAAAATATATGCACCCTTGTGTTTATAGCAGTGCTATTTACAATAGCTAAGTGCTGGAAACAGCCTAAGTGTCCATCAGTAAATGAGTGGATAAAGAAGCTCTGGTACATTTCCACAATGAAATAGTATGCAGCAGTGAAAAGAATAAGCTCTTACATTTTGCAACAGCATGGATGGACCCAGAGAAAATTATACTAAGTGAATTAAGCCAGTCAATGAAAGGAAAATACAACATGATCTCACCTATATATGTAATCTAATGAATACAATAAGCCCCAAAACTAAATAGTAACAAAAGCTTAGATATATAAAACATACTGACAGGTGCTAGAAAGGAGGAGAGGGGGTATGGGATGAAAGATGATGAAGAGATTAATCAAACAGCATTTATGCACAGCCCATGGACATGAACAACATAATAGAGATTGGCTTGGGGAGGGGACAGGATGGGGCTGGGTAGAGGAGATGGAAGGGAGGAAAAGTGGGAACAATTGTAACAGCGTGAACAATAAAAATAAAACTTAAAAATAAAGTTAAAAAAGAAAATGGTGGGAATGCAGGCTTGTGCAGTCACTGTGGAAAACAGTATGGAATTTCCTCAGAAAACTAAAAATGGAACTGTCTTTTGACCTGGCAATTCCAATGCTGGGATTGTACCCTAAGAATTCTGAAACACCAATTCAAAAGAACCCATGCATCCCAATGTTCATAGCAGTACAATTTATAATAGCCAAGTGTTGGAAGCAACCTAAGTGGATCAAAAAACTATGGTACATTTACGCAATGGAATACAATGCAGCAGAAAGGAAGAAGGAGCTCCTGCCCTTTGTGACAGTATGGATGGACCTGGAGAGCAATACACTAAGTGAATTAAGCCAGGTGGTGGAAAACAAATACCATATGATTTCACCCATAAGTGGAACCTAGTCAACAAAGCAAACAAACAAGCAAAATAATAACCAAAGATGAAATGAAGAACAAAGTGACGGTAACTAGAGAGGAGAGGAGAGGGGGAAAATGGGGGAAAGAAGGGGAAGGGTCATCAAAGAATATGCATAAATGGCACACAGACAAAGCCAAAGGGGAATAGGGTAAGGGTGAGAGGCGGGGATGCATGTGGCAGGGGACGATGGTTAGGGGAAAATGGAGACAAATGTACTTGAACAAAAAAATAATAATAATTAAAGGACAGGTTTTATAAAAAAAATAAAAGCAAATATTGCCTGAGTGGTATCAAGGAGTTGGGGTTAAATTGGATGTTATATTTTAACTCATATTTAATATAATTTTGTTATTATTAAAAACCTCCATTTATCTATGGTTCAGAAAAATAATATAAGATATATTCCTTCCAGCGCGACCCCAAAGAGGCAGAAGCGGGGCGCGCATGAACCAGACTGCCTGCGATTGAAATGCAGTCCGCACAGGGGGTGGATCCTTGGCCGAAGGGGTCACAGAACTGCCCAGAGGCCCCTGAGGGGAGACTAGAAACTGAGGCATTGGGGAAAGAACAGGAGGAGGAACCGGGGAGTCCCGACTCCTTCTCCTTGCCATAGTCTCCATTGCGCGGGAAGAGGCCACACCCCCAAAGTGCCAAAAGCTGAAAAGCACACATAGACACCCCCAAAACACCCAGAGCAGGCACACACACTTGTGTCGAGTGATCAGTGAGGGTTGGCGAGCCTGTGTGTGACCCGCGCGGGCTGGCGAACGCTTGCACCGGCCGCAAAGGCCTCCCACAGACTGGCGCCCATATGGCCTGCAAGGGAGTGCACAGAGCATCAAGGGCAGGCGTAAATTGACCTGCCCACCGGCGATTGCGGAGAGGGCCACAAAATTAGTAGAGCTGCCCAGAGTCCCTGGAGGAGAGACCAGAAACAGGATTAATCAGAGAGTCCTAGAGCTGACTTCCTCCCATTTCTGTAGTCCCCATTTGGCGAGGGCAAGCAACGCACCCAAAGAGCCAAAAGCGGGGAAAATACACAATAGAAGAACCTAAACTGACCAGTGCCTCGGAGCTCACATGCCAGGGGGCCAGATGAGTACGGGAGGTCGCGAATAAGCCCCCTGGTCTGGGGCAAGCACATGCGAGCCCAGGCAGGTGGGGGACCCTGCCACGCTGGGAATGCACTCAAGGAGCCCGCCTGAGAGTGCAGAGAGATCCCCCAAAATAGCCCAGCCCTGACCGAAGGGGTCACAGAGCTGCTCCAAGCAGGAGACAGACACAGGCATTAGACTCCTGGAAGGGTCAAAGAAACAACCCAAGGCCCTATAAGGTCAACAACTGATATCATCAGAGGCAAGCCCAGAAAGAAAAGTAAAGGACAAAAATACTTAACACTCTCTCACAAAAATGGGAAGAAAAAGAAGTTCCCCCCAAATGAGTGGAAAAGGGGACTCCCCACAGAGAGAGCTAAATGAAATAGAGGCAAGGGAACTATCAGATACTGAATTCAAAACAATGGCTCTAAGGAAGCTCAATGACCTCAGCCAGCTCAAAGAGAACTATGAGAAACTGCAAAGAAACTATCAGGATCTTACAGCAAACTATATCAGCCTGGAAAAGCACATAGAAACTATCAACAAGACACAAGAGGATATGAAGAATACCATTTCTGAATTGAAGAACACAGTAGAAGGAATCCAAAGCAGTCTGGATGAAGCCGAGGATCGAATCAGTGAAATGGAGGACAAGGTAGAAAGAAGCTCCCAGAAAGAACAAGAAATGGAAAAGCGGCTCAAAAAGAATGAAGAGGCATTTAGGGAAATGCAGGACAACCTGAAACGCAATAATATCCGTATAATAGGGATCCCAGAAGGAGAAGAAGAGGAGCAAGGGATAGAGAACCTCCTCGAAAAAGTAATGATGGAAAATTTCCCTAATTTGAGGAGAGAAAGGCTCTCAGGGATCCAGGAGGCACAGAGGACCCCATTCAAGAGGGACTCAAGGAGGTCCACTCCAAGACACATCATCATTAAAATGGCAACTATCAAAGACAAAGAGAGAATCCTCAAGGCAGCAAGGGAGAAGGAGAAAGTAACATACAAGGGGGCCCCGATACGCCTAGGAGCTGACATCTCAACAGAAATACTACAAGCCAGAAGGGAATGGCAACAAATATTCCAAGCCATGAAAAGCAAGGGCCTACAGCCAAGGCTGCTCTACCCAGCAAGGCTCTCCATTAAAATAGAAGGAGAAATACGGAGTTTCCCATACAAAAGAAGGCCAAAAGAATACATCTCTACCAAACCAACAGTCCAAGATATGCTAAGGGGACTGGTTTAAGCAGATGAAGGAAAAGAATGAGAGACAGAGGAACACAGGTACAAAGAGAAAAGATGAGTAAGTTTCTATCAGTAATATCTCTCAATGCGAATGGACTAATTGCCCCAATCAAAAGACATAGGGTAGCTGAATGGATAAGAAAACATGACCCACACATATGCTGCCTACAAGAGACCCACCTCAGAGCAAGAGACCTACACAGATTGAAAGTAAAGGGATGGAAAATAATATTCCAAGCAAATGGGCATGAGAAAAAGGCTGGCATTGCCATACTTGTATCAGACAAAGTGGATTTCAAAACAAAGGCCATAAAGAGAGACCCAGAGGGGTACTTTATCATAGTTAAAGGAAGAATATATAAAGAAGACATCAACATTGTAAATTTATATACTCCCAATACAGGAGCCTCCAAGTTTATAAGGAAATTGTTGGATGACTTCAAAAAAGATATAGACAGAAACACACTGATAATAGGGGATTTCAACACCCCACTTTCAAAAATGGACCGATCTTCCAAACAAAACATTAATAAACATATTGTGGCGCTGAATGACACACTGAATCAAACAGACTTAATTGACATATATAGAACCTTACATCCCAAAAAAGAAAAATACACATTCTTTTCAAATGCTCATGGCAGTTTTTCAAAGATAGACCACATGACAGAACACAAAGCAAGCCTCAGCAAATTCAGGAAAATTGAAATAATACCAAACTTTTTCTCAGACCACAAGTCGTTGAAACTTGAAATCAACCTCAGAGAGAAACTTCAAAAACTTGCAAACTCATGGAGACTGAACAGTGCACTATTAAACAATGAATGGGTCAATAATGATATAAGAGAAGAAATCAAAAAATTTCTGGAAACAAATGAAAATGAACAGACAACCGTCCAAAACCTATGGGACACAGCAAAGGCGATCGTGAGAGGGAAGTTCATAGCAATACAGGCTTACCTAAAAAAGACAGAAACATTTCAAATAAAAGACCTAACACTACAACTTCAAGAACTGGAGAAACAACAATAAATAAATCCCAGAGCAAGTAGAAGGAAGGAAATAGTCAAGGTTAGAGCAGAACTCAATGACATAGAGACAAAAAGAACAATTCAGAGGATCAACCAATCCAGAAACTGGTTCTTTGAAAAGATAAATAAAGTTGACAAGCCTTTAAGCAGACTCATCAAGAAAAAAAGGGAGAGGACCCAAATTAATAATATCAGAAATGAAAGAGAAATAACAACTGATACCACAGAAATACAAATGAGCATCAGAAACTATTATGAACAAGTATAAGCCAAGAAATTTGAAAATCTTGATGAAATGGACAAATTTTAAGAAAAGTATAAAATTTCCAACACTGAAGGAGGAAGAAACAGAAAGCTTGAACAGACCAATAACAGCTGGGGAAATTGAAGCAGTAATCAAGAAACTCTCAGCACACAAAAGCCCAGGGCCAGATGGTTTCCCAGGAGAATTTTACAAAACATTTAAGGAAGAGCTAACCCTTATCCTTCTCAGACTATTCCAAAAAATCCAAGAGGAGGGAAGACTCCCAGACTCTTTCTATGAGGTCAGCATCACCCTGATCCGAAAACGAGATAAAGACCCTACAAAGAAAGAAAACAACAATTTTCCTGATGAACATAGATGCTAACATCCTCAAAAAAATATTGGCAAACCGCATCCAGCAATACATTCAAAAGATTATCCACCACGATCAAGTGGGATTCATCCCAGGGATGCAGGGATCGTTCAATATATGCAAATCAGTAAACGTGATACATCACATAAATAAAAGACAAAAACCACATGATCATCTCGATAGACCTAGAAAAAGCATTCGATAAGGTACAGCACCCATTTATGATCAAAACACTCAGCAAAATGGGAATAAATGGGGCACTCCTCATCGTAATAAAGGCCATATATGAAAAACCTACAGACAATATCATACTCAACGGGCAAAAACTGAAAGCTTTCCCACTAAGATTGGGAACACGACAAGGATGTCCGCTCTCACCGCTTCTTTTCAACATCGTATTGAAAGTCCTAGCCACAGCGGTCAGACAAGAGATAGAGATAAAAGGCATCTGAATAGGAAAGGAGGAAGTAAAGCTATCATTCTTTGCAGATGACATAATAGTGTACATAGAGAACTCTGTAGACTGTACCAAAAAACTCCTGAACCTAATAAGTGAATTTGGCAAAACAGCAGGATACAAAGTCAACATTCAGAAATCAAAGGTGTTTTTGTACACCAGCAATGCAATAGAAGAAGAAGAAATCAGAAAAAAAATACCTTTTGATATAGCAAGAAAAAAATAAAGGCATAAATTTAACCAAAGATGTAAAAGCCCTGTACACAGAAAACTATACAACATTGAAAAAATAAATTAAGGAAGACACAAATAAATGGAAGCATATACTGTGCTCTTGGATTGGAAGAAATAATATCCTCAAAATGTCCATACTGCCAAAAGCAATTTATAGATTCAATGCAATCCCTATTAAGATACCAATGACATATTTAACAGAAATAGAACAGACATTTCAAAAATTTATATGGAACCATAAATGACCCCGAATAGCCGCAGCAATTTTGAGAAAGAAACACAAAGTAGGAGGGATCACAATACCGGACATCAAACTCTACTACAAAGCCACCATACTCAATACAATCTGGTACTGGCACAAGAACAGACCCATAGACCAGTGGAACAGAATAGAAAGCCCAGAAATAAACCCAGGTCTCTATGGACATCTAATATTTGACAAAGGGAGCAGAAGCAGAAAATGGAGCAATAACAGCCTCTTCAACAAATGGTGTTGGGAGAGCTGGATGGCTACGTGCAAAAAATTGAAACTGGATCATCAGCTAACACCATACACAAAAATAAACTCAAGATGGATAAAAGACTTAAATAGAAGTTGCAACACCATCAAAGTCCTAGAGGAGAACATTGGCAAGAAACTCTCAGATATCTCACGCAGCAATTTTTTCACTGATATGTCTCTTACAGCAAGGGACATAAAGGAAAGTATAAACAAGTGGGACCTCATCAAAATAAGAAGCTTCTGCACAGTGAAAGAAAACATCAGCAAAATGAAAAGGGAGTCAACTGTATGGGAAAATATATTTGTTAATGATACATCAGATAGAGGTTTGATCACGAGATATATAAAGAACTCACTCGACTCCACTCCAAGAAGACAAATGATCCAAACCAAAAATGGGCCAAGGACCTGGGCAGATGCTTTTCCAAGGAGGAGATACAGAGGGCCCAGAGGCATTTGAAAGGATGCTCAGCATCACTAGCCATCAGAGAAATGCAGATCGAAACCACCATGAGGTACCACCTCACACCAGTCAGAATGGCCATCATAAACAGATCCACAAACATCAGGTGCTGGCGAGGCTGTGGAGAAAAGGGAACCCTAGTCCACTGTTGGTGGGAATGCAGACTGGTGCAGCCACTGTGGAAAGCAGTGTGGAATTTCCTCAAAAAGCTGAAAATGGAACTGCCTTTTGATCCAGTGATTCCCCTGCTGGGACTATACCCCAAGAGCACCAAAACACCAATACAAAAGAACCTATGCACCCCAATGTTCATAGCAGCACAATTTACAATAGCCAAGTGTTGGAAGCAACCTAAATGCCCATCAGTATATGATTGGATCAAAAAATGATGGTACATATACACAATGGAATACTACACAGCAGAAAGGAAAAAAGAACTACTAAACTTCGCGACAGCATGGGTGGAACTTGAGAGCATCATGCTAAGCAAAATAAGCCAGGGGGCGAAAGACAAATACCATATGATCTCACCTATAAGCTGATCCTAACCAACAATGCAAAGGTGCAAGGAAAATATGACCAGCAACACTGAAAGGAAAAGAAATCAACAGAGACAAGAGGGAAGGAGCGGGGGCAAGGGAAGGGAAGGGAAGGGGAAAGTCAAGCAACATATAGCAAGGACTCATGGACAAAACCAAAGTGGAAGAGCTGAGGGAGGGAAGGAGGGAGGGGGCAAGGGAAAGTGGTGGGGGGTAAGCAGAGACAAATGTATTTAAAAAGTAAATAAATTTAAAAAAATAAAAAATAATAAAAATAAAAAAAATAAAAAAGTCAGATATAAAAAAAAAGATATATTCTGTCCAACTTAAAAGAAAATATGAAAAAAGATTGAGAATTCTCAGATCAAAACACGTTTCTTCCTTCTCCCACACAAAAGTCGAGAGAAAAGCTTTCCTGTTTCAGGAGTAGGTTTGTAAATGATTATTAGGCATAAGTGACTATTATATATATGCCTACCGAGTATAGCTGAAATGAAGAGTTTTCTGGCATGGCCTTATGGAGTCTATCAAAAACCCTGAGAGTTAGAACCCTTAGAGAACATGGTTCCCTTCTAAGACCAAGAGGGCCATGAAGTTAGCAGCAGAGTTGTGGGCTCCAAGAAAGGAAGGAATAGCACATGAGCTGCTTCATGTTTAGTCATTTCACTTCGTCACTTAGGCTTCTTTTCAGGACCCATGACACTCACCTCAGCCTGCCAGATGGGGTTCACAGTGTTGCCTATGATCTTAGATCTCCGCTCCTGTCCATGGTGAGGGAGGGCAGGGAAGATACTGTGTTTCCCAGGCTGAATGGAAATCTTCAAGTAAGGATCTGGGTTGAAAAACATCCCTTTCTTCAACCCCATGGCTTGGAAATCTACAAAGTAAATGATAATGTGTTTTAGTGAGGTTGGAAATTATATCAGGCCTTTAATAAGGAGAAAAGTTTATCTAAAACATGAAAAAAATCTTTCACTGTTTATACTATTTCCATATCATTAGAAATATGGACTGATATGTCTGAAGAACCCACTGTGTAAAACATTTACTGGCATGCATTATATCATTTTGGTGAGAAGTCCTTAGAATAAATCAGTATAACTGTCATATTGGTCACTATGCCTTTTAAGAGGGGCCATTGGCCCTTACTGGACTGACTTAAGTGTTTTTCAGGCAGGCTAAGACAATGGGATTGAGTGCGGGTCTGAGGGTTGCCTCAGAAAATTTGGGTGAGCACAGGGAAAAATTCCAACTTTGAAAATCCAGTGAATCTAGGTGAAAAATTCTGCCAAGTGGAGACATAAGAAAAACAAAGGTTGTAGTCAAACAATAAATATGGTCTTGACTGAGTAAGAAAGAATTAGAAGAAATAAAGCGAAAGAGGAGTGTTAAAAGAGCAAAGACCATGAACAATGGAGGAATGAAAAAATAAAACACATCCACTATGGAGTAAAGTGCATATCAGTGAGGAGAGTTTTGAATAACCATGCTGTCAGAGAAAACAATTTAACTGATAATTGTCTGATCTTGTAAAATTTTATGCTGGAGAAAAAGAGAACATAATCATGTGTAATACTGGTTTATAATTATAATTATTCTGTGATATTCTGAAATCATTTTTTAATCATTTATTTATTTATTGCAGCATGCAGCAGTCTTTATTTATTTTTGTGTTGCACAGGTATGAGGCCACATAATCTGTGTTAACATCAGTTAACAGTAACTCAAAAGATAAAAAAGGGTCACATATTACAGAAGTTTTTAAATGGACAATTTAACCATTTATACAATACATGACGAAAACTGACAACAGTATAAGCCAGTGGTCAACCAACACACCTCTTAACAAACGGGGCTAGAGGACTGATATACGTCTCAGTTTATACCTCTTTCTGAACCTAGTATTTGAATATATTTTAAAAGATTTTATTTATTTTTTGAGAGAAAGGAAGGGAGGGAGAAAGAGAAGGAAACATCAATGTGTGGCTGCCTCTCATGTGCCCCCCACTGGGGACCTGGTCTGCAACCCAGACATGTGCCCTGACCAGGAACTGAACCAGTGACCTCTTGGTTTGCAGACCAGCACTCAGTCCACTGAGCCACACCAGTCACTGGGCTTGAATGGAACATGTATCAACAGCTCACACAACACTAATTTTCTAAGTACTACACTGAACACTATACCCTCAATCAATAATGAACTGCAGGCTAAGACTGGGTAATTATCAAAGCATAAACTACAGACAGAACGTAAAAGGACAGACAGAGTTAAAAACACCTTCTAATGTAAAAAACGTGTAATAAATAGAAATGAAATCCATGTAACCTATTGACATACAAACAAAACAAAATCAGAATAAACACAATTCTGGCAAAGCCAATTTTAGCCCTGGTTTTACCACTTAACAGGAACAAGACCTTAGTTTGTTCATTTCGTTCAGATGATTTGAAAACCAGTTTATCATCCTATCCTAGATCCCAGCTAGTAAGAATCTTCCAGGATCTTTCATACTAACTGAAGCTGGGGAAAAAACTCAGTCTGAAAAATGACACCCACGCAGGTCACCAAAGGGCAACACGGACCACACTTCGGTGCCTGAAAATTGTGGTCAGAAGTGCCTTCCCCTTTCTCCCATCCCTTGATATCCGACCTGGGTTACAGAATACAAAACACAGCGCACCTGTGTGGCGGCAGCTACTACTGAGGTAGGCACAGGATTTAACTTAAAATTGATGGAAAGCACTTCAATTAATTCATGAAAGAAAATAAAGAATAGAAGTGATATGCTTAGATTACACAAATTAACTTATCTGGGTCACCTGGTAAATTTTGAGCTGGGTCGCATTAGTGGTTAACTGAATACTTTGCATTTGGCGCACAAACTACCCAAGAAAGGTTCATTCAATAGGGCCCTTATGTTGACAATACAAACTATGAAGTACCAGTTTTATAAACAAGTAAACTTTAAAATGTGCTTTAAAGGAGTGAGGCTGGTGTCTTCCAATGGCCTTGTGCTAGTATGTGAATGCTTAACCCTCCCCAAGCAAACCGGCCTGAGCCACTGCCTGCCTGCTTGGAAAAGCCAAACTGGGACAAGATCTCTCATAAGAATCCGAGTAGGTTTCGGCTATACTTTCATCCCAGGTGACACTATAGCACCTTTAACAAAGAGGACAAACTTTGCAGCAGCTACACAGGTTTAAAGAGGTCATTAACAAACATTAGGGACAATTTGTTGTGTAGCTGGTTGAGACACTTCAAGTAGCTACTTTTTCTTTTGAGAAGGAAAAAAATTCAGCAAAAAAGCAGACCTTCAGTTCATTTAGAAGTCAGCATCCAGGGTGGAAGAGTTCTCTGTGGGACTGGACATCATTCCCATCCTCTGATATTCGCCTTCGCTTTTCTCAAAGAAGTTGGTCTTCCCTTCCAGTGAAATATTCTCCATGAAGTCAAATGGGTTTTCAACTTGGAAAGCCTTGCTAAAACCCAACTCCAGCAGGAGCCTGTCAGCCATGAATTGAATGTACTGCTTCATCAAAGTGCAATTCATGCCAATGAGCTTCACTGGCAAGGCCTCGGTGAGGAACTCCTCTTCTATCCTAACCGCATTAATAATTATTTCATTTACTCTCTGCTCTGAAGGTTTGTACAACAGGTGTTTGAACATCAGGCAGGCGAAGTCCCAGTGATAGCCCTCATCTCTGCTAATAAGCTCGCTGGAGAATGTGAGACCAGGCATCAGCCCTCGCTTCCTGAGCCAGAATATTGATGTGAAAGACCCAGAAAAGAAGGTTCCTTGCACCTCAGCAAAGGCCACCACATGCTCTCCACAGGTGGTCTCTTTGTCCCCGATCCAACGCAAGGCCCAGTATACTTTCTTCTTGACACAAGGCATCAGTCTGAAGGCATTGAAGAGGAACTCCCTCTCCTTGTGATCTTTGATATAAGTGTTGAGGAGGAGGCTGTACATCTCAGAATGTATATTTTCCATGGCAATCTGGAAGCCGTAGAAGCAGCAGGCTTCTGTGATCTGAACTTGCTGGCTATACTGCTCCACCAAGTTTTCATTCACAATGCCATTACTTGCTACAAAGAATCCCAGGACGTGAGAAATGAAGTGCTTTTCACCGTGCTTCAGGACCTCTGAATGCAGTAGGTCCTTGGAAAGGAGCAGGAAAGGACCTGCTCCTCTGTCCAAAAGGAAACCTTGGCCTTCTTGTACATCTGCCAGATGTCATGGTACTCGATAGGGAAGACTACAAAGCCGAGGGGGTTCTCAGCAGTGTTCCACCCTGCATGCTGAGGGCTGGTATCTTCGCTTTCGGCTCACCTGGCTCCTGGAAGATTCTGCGGGGGGGTCTTGCTGGCCAGCACATGGGTACCACTGAGGCCCGTGGCATGTTCTCCTTGTCTGCCAGACTGAGTCCCTTGACAGCTGAACAAGACGACAGCTGCAGCTGCTGGGGCCCAGGAGAGTGGCGAGCTGGTGGCAGGTGGAGAGCATGGCTGCGGCAGTGCAAGGGTCACGCAGGTGAGGCTGCGCTCGGATCCAGGGAGCCATTTTATATTTATTGAAAATATATTTATGATGTCAAAACATAAAAGTTTTCTATTATTGAAGTATTTCCCCCTCAAAATTATTCCTATCTATAGATGAATGAAAGAAACTGAGGTAAAGATACGTTGACTTGATTCACAACCATGGTGTAAGTTGTGAGGCGTTTGAGTAATTTGATACTAATGAAAAAGTACAGATGTTTTCATGTAAATTTAAAGTTATTTTGAGTTGATTCATGGCTATTTCCATAATGAAATCATGTTTACTCTTTTATATATTGCCACGAGGGAAAAAAAAGGACAGTATAATAAACATTACAGACATCTGCAAAATGAAGGCAAAATCCATAGGAATATGTGCAGAAAAGAGATAACACAGCAATCTGAGACTTCTCTCCTTAGAAAGGCCTGTTTATAAGGTTGGCTTTTAGCTAGCATCTGGGAACTTGGATCTCTGGAGGGTTCTCACATTTTAGAACAAATGAGTGTCTCACTTTACCTAAACTGTATGTGTAAACTATGTGGTTTCCTTCTGGGTCTCTGAAATTTTGGTACGTCCTAGGCAGAGGTGCCTATGTGACCAAACCCCAGTGAAAACTTTAACACTGAATCTGTAATAAGCTTACCTGGTACCAACATTTCATATATATTGCCACACCTTGTTATTGGGGGAAATAAGTGCATTCTGTGTGACTCCATTAGGAGAGGACCCACCGGAAGCTTGCTACTTATTTCCTCAAGACTTTTCCCCATGTACAGTTTCTCCTTGGTTATTTTCCTTTGTATCCTTTCAGTATAATAAATCATAGCCATGAGTATGATTATATGCTAAGCTCTAATGAATCATTAAATCTGGGGTCATGTTGGGGCCAGTGACCCACAGTTTAACAAAGATTTATTTATCATAGTATAATGTGACTACTATCACTCCCATCATGTCCACCATTACCAAATACCATTTATTGACAAGTTAATAAATTCTGGGAACTCTTTTATGACATTTAAATACATTATCCAATTTAAATCTGAGTATAAACTCTATAAGGTAGATATTATATTACTAATTTGAGGAAAAGAGAATGGTGGTCTTTGAGTTAAGTGACTTGATGTGGTTGTCAGAACTGGTCAATATCAGAAATAAATTTGGAAGCTCTCTCTTTGATTCCCAAGTTTGTGCATTTAACCAATATGTTCTAGTACCATTCAATAAAAATGCCAATATTTGAATAGGTTAAGTTCTCAAGCATAAATGGGTCTTTTTTTCCCTTTGTTATCTCTGAGCTTTTGACCTTTATTATTTTTCTTCTCCCTGAATAAACTTTGAAAAACATTTCTTTTTCTTGTCTTTTTAAAAAATTAAAAAAATAAATGTATTGATGACATCAGATAATACAATTACATAGGTTTCAAGCATATAATTCTATGATATATCATCTGTATATTGCATTGTGTACACACCACCCAAAGTCAAATCACCTCTCACCATGTATTTGACTCCCTCTAACCTTCACTTTCTCTCCACCCCCTTTCCATCTGCTAAACTACCATACTATTATGTGTGTCTATGGCTTTTTGTTTGTTCATTTGTTCCTTTCAGTTTTATATCCCATATATGACTGAAATCATATGGATCTTGAATTTTTCTGTCATTTTGCTTAGCATGATTTCTCAAGATCCATCAATGTTGTCACAAATAGCAATATTTCATGTTTTCTTATGGCTGAGTAGTACTCTACTGTATATATGTACCATATCCTCTTTATCTAATAATCTATTGAAGGATACTTCAGTTGCTTCAGTGTCTTTGCCATTGTGAATAATGCTGCAATGACCATGGGAGTCATTATCTTTAACTTTTGACCATTATCTTTACAAATAAATGTTCTGAAAATTTTCAAGTAGATACCCAGAGGAGAGGTTGCTGGGTCATATGGTAGCTCTATTCTTAATTTTTCTGAGGGACCTCCATACTGTTTTCCACAGTGGCTGTACCAGATTACCACTAGCAGTGAATGAGGATTCTTTTTTCTCCAGAACTTCTCTAACAGTCACAACTATTTGTCTTGTTGATAATAGTCATTCTAACAGAGGTGAGGTGGTATCTCATTGTACTTTTGATTTGCATTTCCTTTAGAGCTAGTAAAATTGAGCATCTTTTCATATATCTGTTGGCCACTTGTCCTCTTAGGAAAAACATCTGTTTAGGTCCTCTGCCTCGTTTTTAATTGACTTGTTTGTTTGTTTGCTGTTGAGTTGTATGAGTCATTTATATATTTTAGATATTAACCATTTGTTCAAACTGTTGTTTGCAAACGTCTTCTCCCACTTGGTTTGTTGCTTTATTTGTTGATGGTTACTTTTGTTGTGCAGAAGTTTTTTAGTTTGATATAGCCACATTCATTTATTTATTTGACCCCTTGCTTTATAAAATCCTCTCTAAGACCAAAGTCCATAAGTATAGTACCTATTTTTTATCCTATGCAATTTATTGTTTCATGTCTTACATTTAGGTCTTTGATCAATTATGAATTAATTTTTCTATATATAGGGACAAATGCAGTCTAACTTTATTCTTTTGCACATGGCTTTCTAATTTTCCCAGAAACATTCATTGGTGAGGCTTTCTTTAGTCCACTGTATGCTTTTGGTTTTTTGTCAAAAATTATTTGCCCCTATACATGCAGGTTTATTTCCGGGTTCTCAGCTCTGCTCTATTGGTCTGTGTATCTGTTTCTTTTTTGCTGCCAGTACCTTGCTGTTTTGATTATCTTCTCTTTATTTTATAATTTGAAGTCAGCGGGTGTGATACCTCCATTTAGTCCCCCCCACTTAGGATTGTTTTGACTATTTGGATTTTTTGTGGTTCCATACAAGTCTGCCATTTTTTTTTTTTGTTCTATTTCTTTAAAATATACCAGTGGAATTTTGATTGGGGTTGAATTAAATCAGTATATTGTTTTGTGTAATATGGCCATTTTAACTATTCTGACTCTTCTAATTCATGAACACAATATCTCTTTCCATTTCTTTGTATCTTCTTCAATCTCTCTAAATAATGTCTTATGGTTTTCAGTGTGTAGACCCTTCACATCCTTTAAGTTTATTCCTAGTAATTTTGTTGTTTTTGTCATAATTGCAAGATATTTAAAAATTTATTTTTCTGGAATTTTATTGTTAAAATATAATAATGAAATGGATTTTTGTAAGTTGATTTTGTTTAATTCCACTTTACTGTATTTATTATTTTGCATAATTTTTAGGTGGAGTCTTTAGGGTTTTTCTATATTAAGAATCATGTCATCTGCAAAAAGGGACAGTTTTGCTTCTTTATTCCCAGTTTGGATACATTTTACGTCTTTGTCTTGCCTGATTGCTTTGGCTAGGACTTCCAGTATTATGTTGAATAACAGTGGTGAGAGTGGACATCCTTGTTTTGCTCTTAAACTAAGAGGGAGACTTTTCAGTTTTTCGCCATTGAGTATAATATTAGCCGATAGTTTGTCATTTGGCCTTCATTATGTACTATATTCTGTTTCATCAAACAACTTGTCTATATCTACATTAATATGTCTGTATCATATGTTTGGTATCTGATAAATTTTGTCACACATCATTGTTCTTTTTTTTTCCAAGATAAAATATTTTGCTTTACCACTCACACACTTATTTTTCCAGATTAATCTTATTAATTTATTAACACCTCCCCTCCAAAATATAGGATTTTGATTGGAATTGTATGCATTGAATTTATAGATTAATTTTGGGAGAATTGGTACCTTTATAATTCTTCTCATTCAAGAATATCTGTGTCCTGAGATAGGCAAGACGGAGGAGGAGTGAATGGAAGTCACACTGACCTCCTCTCAGGATCAGTCTGGAATTGCAACTAAACTGTGGAGAAATCACTGGAAACAAACAACTGAACAATTGTGAGAGAGAATCTTGTAACCTCTGACAGACAGAAGAATCAGTTTCAGCACAACCTGACTGGTAAGGACTGTGGTGGAGACTCGGGAAGGCTGGCTAGGCCCGCACAGGTGGCAGTGTTGGAGCTATATTTAAGCAGCTAGTTGGATCCCACTAAGTAGAGTGTGGTCTAAACCCTAAGCTGGAATTCCCAGCCCAGAGCCTCAGAGCACAAAAAGTACCCAGATAACAACCAGCCATGAAGAGTGGAAGGGTTGCTCTCTGCCAGAGACAGACAGCTGGAGATGCAAAGAGACATTTAAAGGGACAATGTAAACATTTTCATTTGCAGCCATTTACCTGGGGCTCTGGCTAAGGTGTGACCACAGTAGGCTGCAGACACCTAAGGAGAGGCCAACAACAAAGGCTTTGGGGAGGGAACTGAGAGAGTAGCTGCTGGAATCCTGGTTCTGAGTCATCCCCCACACTGCAGCAGCCATCCTGCTCATGCAGACCACTCCCCTCTGAGCAGCACCAGCCTGAGGGGAAACAAAAGACCCACCTCCAGGAGGGATTGTGCCCTGCCCTATGGTGCTTAAGTTTGACTGCTGAGTTCAGAGTGACTAGACTGACAACTGAAGGAGATAGCCACAGACAGCAGTTCCCTGAAAGTCTTGAAATGGCTGCCTAACAGAAGGCATCAACATTTGACATCACCAGAGGCAGGTCAGAAAGAAAAAAAACAGGGGTTAATACTAGAGACTACCAAAACAAATTTCACTGAGGTCTTCTCCATGATTTGCAATATTTTCTTTACTGCATGACTTTTTAACATTCACTACTTGTCCATCAAGTTTGTGCATATTAAGTCACTAGGTTTTATCTATTGTTAATCTCTCTCCTTTCTTATGATAGTCTTAATCTCCTTAGAACCTTATTCATACTGATTCATTTGTTGTTGACAGTGGGATTGCAGGGGGGTAGTTATTTCTGCTGATGTTGGTTTGTTTCCTGGGCTTTGTTGTTTTATTCTGGCAGCATCTGCACAACAAAATTCAAGATGTGGTGGGTAGAGTGACATTCAGTCAACCAGATGGAGGGAAGGAATCACCAAAATGATCAAACAACAATCAAAACCCAATTACTTCCAGAGAGATAATATTAATGGCATAAAAGGCATCCCAAGACATCAAGTTCATGAGATCAAGGAGAGTGAACCACTGAATCTCACAGGTCTCCTACCATAGAAGTTAACACAACAAAGCCAGGGAGTCAAAACAGATCAATTAAAGAAGCAGAAGCAAACAAGAGGAGACTCACAAATAATGTGAAGACAAAGAAATAACTTTCAATTGAAAGGAAAGGAGGAATCCTCAGAAAGAGTGCTAAATGAAATAGAAGGAAGTAAACTATCAGATATTGAGATCAAAACAACAGTTCTAAGGAAGCTCAATGACCTCAGTGAGAATTACCAAACACTACAGGAAAACTACGAGGAACTTACTGCAAAGTATATCAGCAGGAAAAAAGACATAGAAGCTATCAACAAGAGCCAAGAGGAAATGAAGAATACAACTTCTGAACTGAAGAACACAGTAGAAGGAATCAAAAGCAGGTTATATGAAGCAAAGGATTGAATGAATGAGCTGGAGGACAAGGTAGAATAGAAAAAAACTCCCAGGAAGATTAGAAAAAGGAAAAAAACCCCGAGAAAGAGTGAAAATGGATTAAGGGAATTGCAGGAAAACATGAAACATTATAATATCCATTTAACAGGAATATCAGAAGGAAAAGAAGAGGAGCAAAGGATTGAAAACCTGTTTGAATAAGTAATGATGGAAAACATCCCTAATTTAATGAGAGAAAAAGTCACACATATCCAGGAAGCACAAAGGATCCCAATCAAGAAGAACCCGAAGGGCCCCACTGCAAGACACATCATGATTAAAATGGCAAAACTCAGTGACAAAAGGAGGATCTTAAAGGCAGCAAGGGAAAACAGAGAGTAACTTACAAGGGAGCCCTGATAAGGCTAGCAGCTGACTTCTCAACAGAAACACTACAAATCAGAACAGAATGACAAGAAATATTCCAAGTAATGAAAAGCAAAGGCCTGCAGCCAAGATTACTCTACCTAGAAAGTCTCAATTAAAATGAAAGATGAAATAACAAGTTTCTCAAGAAAAGAAGGCTGAAAGAACTCACCTCCACCAAACCAGCATTGAAAGATATGCTAAAATGATCGCTATAAGAAGAAGAGTGTGAGAGAGAGAGAGAGAGAGAGGAATATAGGTGCAAAGGGGGAGTTACAAAGACATAAAGCAAAGGGTTGAAAAAAATATTCTGAGGAAATGGACAGGAAAAAAAAAAGCTGGGATAGCAATACATACATCAGACAAAATAAAATTCAAAACAAAGGCCACAGATAGACATAGAAGGACAATTCATAATACTCAAAGGAATAATCCATCATAAAACATAAATATTGAGAATCAAGATGGCGGAGGAGTGAGTGGAAGTCACACTGACCTCCTCCCGGGACCAATCTGGAGTTACAACTAAATTGTGGAGAAATTGTCTGGAACAAACAACTGAACAATAGTGATAAAGGAGACTTATAATCCTGGACAGATAGAAGAATCAGCTATCGCACAACCTAACTGGTAAGGAGTGCGGTAGGGACTCGAGAAGGTGGGAGGGGTCCCCATGGGCAGCAGCACCAGATTGATATTGAAACAGCCAGTTGGATCCCCCTGAGAAAAGTAGGGTCTAAACCATAAGTGGGGATATCCAGCCTACAGCATCAGATCCCAAAAAGTACACACATAACAGCCAGCTGCGATAAGTGGCAGGGTTGCTCTCTTCCAGAGATAGGCAGCTGGAGATGCAAAGAGCCTTTTAAAGGGCCAACACATAAATTTTTATTTGCAGCCACTTACTCTGCTCTCCAGTTGAGGCAGAGGCAGAATGGGCTAGAGGCATCTGTGAAGAGACTGGGGAGGTAGGCTTTGGGGAGTGAACACAGAGAGAGGCTGGTGGGATTCAGCCCCCATATGTAAGCAGCCATCTCACTCAGGCAGACCACTCCCCTGAGCAGCAACAGCGTAGAGAACACAGTAGCCCTGCCCCAAGGAGAGACTTGGCCCTGGCCTGGTGGAGCTAAAGCCTGATAGCTGAGTACAGAGTGGCAGCCACAGATAGTAGATCCCTGGCTAAGAGGAGTACAGAGTGGTATGGAGACGCTTGAGGAGAGAATGGAGACAGAGGCCTTGGGGAGAGAACAGAGAGAGTGGCTGACGGAATCTTGGTGCTCACTCCTCCCTCATATGGAAACAGTCATCTGGCTCAGGCAGACCACTCCCCTGAGTGGCAGCAGTGTGAGAGGACCCAAGAACCCCAACACCAGGAGGGATTCTGCCCCACCCTGTGGTGTCTGTAAGCCAGCCTGCTGAGTGCAGAGTGACTAGATTAATAGCTGAAGGAGACAGCCACAGACAGTAGATTCCTGGAAGTCTCAAGTCTCGAACAGACTGCCTAAGGTCAGACAGGGTCAACATCTGACATCGTAAGAGGCAGATACTGAAAGAAAAAACAGTGGTTTCCTACCATAGAAGTTCACACCACAAAGTCAGGAAATCAAGACAGACCAATTTAAGAAGCAGAAGCAAAAAAGAAGAGTATCACAAATATTGGGGAGACAAAGAAATACCCCCCAGTTGAAGGGAAAGGAGGAATCCCACAAAGAGAACTAAATGAAATAGAGGCAAGTAATATATCAGATATTGAGTTCAAAACAATGATTCTAAGGAAGCTCAGTGAATTCAAAGAGAATTTCAAAAAACTACAGGGAAACTACAGGGAACTTACTGCAAACTATATCAGCATGACGAAGGACATAGAAACTATCAATAAGAGACAGTGGGAATGAAGAATACAATTTATGAAGTGAAGAACAGAGCAGAAAGGATCAAAAGCAGGCTAGATGAAGCAGAGGAATGAATAAGCAAGCTGGAATATAAGGTAGAGAAAAGCTCCCACAAAGAGCAAGAAAATGAAAAAAGACTGAAAAAGAATGAAGAGGCATTTAGGAAAATGCAGGGCAACCTGAAACATAATAATATCCATCTAATAGGGATACCAGAAGGAGAAGAGGATGAGGAAGGGATAGAGAACCTGTTTGAAAAAAGTAATGATGGAAAACTTCCCTTATTTGAGGAGAGAAAAATTCACACAAGTCCAGGAAGCACAGAGGGTCCCATTCAAGAGGAACCCAATGAGGTCCACTCAGAGACCACATCGTAATTAAAATGGCAAATATTATAGACAAACAGAGAATCCTAAAGGCAGCAAGGGAGAAACAGGTAGTAACATATAAGGAAGCCCTGGTATGGCTGGGGGGTTGACTTCTCGACAGATACACTACATGCCAGAAGGGAATGACAAGAAATATTCCAAGTCATGAAAAGCAAATGCCTGCAACCAAAACTGCTCTACTCTACTCAGCAAAGCTCTCAATTAAAATGGAAGGTGATATAAGGAGTTTGCCAACAAAAGAAGGCTAAAAGAATACACCGCCACAAAACCAGCACTGCAAAATATGCTAGAGAGTGCTTTGAGATGAAGAAAAAGACTACTGATGGGCATTTAGGTTGCTTCCAACACTTGGCTATTGTAAATTGTGCTGCTATGAACATTGGGGTGCATAGGTTCTTTTGTATTGGAGTTTTGGTGTTCTTAGGGTATAGTCCCAGCAGGGGAATCACTGGATCAAAAGGCAGGTCCATTTTCAGCTTTTTGAGGAAACTCCACACCGCCTTCCACAGTGGCTGTACCAGTCTGCATTCCCACCAACAGTGTACTAGTGTTCCCTTTTCTCCACAGCCTCGCCAGCACCTGTTGTTTGTGGATCTGTTTATGATGGCCATTCTGACCGGTGTGAGGTGGTACCTCATGGTGGTTTCGATCTGCATTTCTCTGATGGCTAGTGATGCTGAGCATTCTTTGAGATATCTCTGGGCCTTCTGTATCTCCTCCTTGGAAAAGCATCTGCCCAGATCCTTTGTCCATATTTTGATTGTATCGTTTGTCTTCTTGGAGTGGGGTCGAGTGAGTTCTTTATATATCTTGGAGATCAAACCATATACACAATGGAATACTATGCAGCAGAAAGAAAAAAAGAACTACTAAACTTCGCGACAGCATGGATGGAATTGGAGAGCATTATGCTAAGCGAAATAAACCAGGGGGAGAAAGACAAATACCATATGATCTCACCTATAAGCAGAACCTAACCAACAATACAAAGGTGCAAGGAAAATATGACCAGCAACACTGAAAGGAAAAGAAATCAACAGAGACAAGAGGGAAGGAGGGGGGGCAGGGAAAGGGAAGGGAAGGGGAAAGTCAAGGAACATATAGCAAGGACTCATGGACAAAACCAAAGGGGAAGAGCTGAGGGAGGGAAGGAGGGAGGGGACAAGGGAAAGTGGTGGGGGGAGGCAGAGACAAATATATTTAAAAAATAAATAAATAAATAATTTTAAAAAAAAAGAATTATAAAAGAAAAAGAAAAAGTCTATAAATACCCAGTTCCTTTAACAGTCACCAAAAATACTTGATATTACCAATGTTTTTAATACCTATTAATCTGTGACAATGATGTGTTATTTTTTTCACTTCCATGTCACTTTTCAGGAAAGCATTTATTGTATAAGGCCAAATGCTCTTGCAGAAACTGTGTAAATAAGGCTGAGTTGGGCAGATGGGTGCATGTTTCACAAAATCCAAAGGACAACCATTAATTCCTATTTGTCTCAGTCTGGGTTGTTCATTCAAATTTCTGCCCTGCTCCTCCACTTGTCCTTTATCCTGCCTGACATGGGTTCCAGCTATTCTGCCAAGTGTTCCCTATGCCAGCCTTTCACTGTCAGCCCTCCCTTCTCTTCACTATGAACTCCACCATGATTTATTACTTGATACTTGATCATACCTGTCTGCTCTGTCTTTAACCATTTTGTTCTGTTGTAATCGTTAATACATTAAGCATGTCCCCGCAGTCAGGGTGTCATTCTCTGAAAGCAGAAACTTTTTTCAACATCTGTGCATGGATATTCCCTGTGGTGCCCAGTATGATCCTGGGGACCTGAGGGGCCATCTCTGAGGACTTGCTGATTGGCATGAAAGTCACTCCTGGGGCCACTGTCTCTGAGCAGTTGCAGCTGTAGCCTGGCATTGACCATGTGTCCAGGCCTATGCTGAAGTACATGAGGGAGAGGGGGCAGAGCTGCCTTTGGCTCTCTGGGAGCCATTGTGTGTGCCACAGGCCTAAGTGTCCCATGAGGACAGAGACATGGCAGTCACCATGGGAAAGAGGAGGGAGGGATGGCTTTGTGGAAGAGGCAGGTCTTGCCTGGGCTTCATGAGAGAAGGTGTGGTTTGGGCAGATAGGGTGGAGAGAAGAATGCCTTGGGTTGGAGGAGGCAATGACATGTGATGTGTGGAAGGATGTCTGAGTGGAGACATATGGCACAAGCTGAAGAGGGGATGAACCACATGGGAATTCTAGGAGAGGAGTCTGAGTCTCCTTCTGGTGGTCCACAGGGAGCCAGTAAAGGCATCAGAGCAGTGGAGTGCCCCGCTGAGCTGTGCCCAGGATGATTGACTCTAGCAGGGAGGGATGAAGGACAGAGATGGAATAGTGTGTGAGTGGCGCCAACTGCTGAGCTTCTTTGTTTTTGCTCTGCATCTCCTCAGGTGGATTTCAATGAGCTGGACTTGGAGACACTGGCACCCTACATCCCTATGGATGAGGAAGACTTCCAGCTGGGTCCCATCTGCCCAGAGGAGAAACTCTTTCCTGAGAACCCTTAGTTCATCCCCCCCACCAGTGGTGCTTCAGTATCACAGTGAACATCTTTCTGCCACTGGCCCCTATGGCTTCTCACAGCCCTTACCTCCTGGACAAGTATCAGCAGCCACTTATTAGCTCTCTTGATCCTCAAGCTGAGCAGTCCTATAAGAGCCCAGTTCACAGAAGAAACAGAGCCAAACTAAGTGGCTCTCACAAGTCACACCCCTGGGCTTCAGCAAAGGTGGGGCAGAGTGGGCCAGAGATGCCTGAGGAGATACCAGGGAAGGAGGCCCCAGGGAGAGAAGTGAGAGAGCAGCTTGTGGGATCCTAGCACTGATGCATCCCCCAGATGGCAGCAGCCATTCTGCTCAGGCAGACCACCTAATGTGTTATTTTAATTGTTACATTATTATTTGTTGAAGTTAAACCTATTTTTGAATATTTCTCACCTATTTCAATTATTTTTAAAAGCTTTAAATGACTTTTTGGTGTTCCATATGCATTTTTTGATTAAAAGACTAGAATTTTTTACCAAAAGAAAGACAACTATTAATTCTTTTTCAGATGTGTTGAATATACTTTTCTATTCTATTACTTGTCCTTTAACTTTTTTATATGTATATTATTATATAGTCTTAAATGTTTAACATAGTCATATTGTCAATATTTTAATTTATAGCTTCAGGGTTTGAATATTTTACTTCAGGGTAAGAAAGATATTAGTTTGTATTTTCTCCTAAAACTCCTTAGATTTTACATATTGATTTTTAACTCACCTGAAGATTTTTTGTATAATGTGTGAAGTAGGGCTCTATATTTGTATTATTTCAAGTAATAGTGGTCCATGCACCATATTCATAGAATGAGCCTTATTTTCTCCATTGATTCCAAATATCAATTTAATCATATATTACATTGTTAGACAGATATATACATTTGATTCTAGGGTGCTCATTTTATTTCATTGACCTACTTGATTATTTCTGTTCTGGTGTCATGTTGTTTTAATTGCTGAGACTTTATAATAGATTTAAATTGTTTTAATATATTATAATGGATCTGACACTTAAAAATAAATAAATAACATCAATCCGCATTTAACAAAAAGAAGGAACTCCTACATTTTGTGACGGCATACGTGGAACTGGAGAATATTATGCTAAGTGAAATAACCAATGAAAGACAAATACCATATGACCTCACCTATAAGTGGAATTTATTCAACAAAATAGACTAATGAACAAAATAAACCACGGGAATGGAAACAAAGAGCAGACTGAAAGTGACCAGAGGGGGTAGAGAAGGAGGACAGTGGTTGAAAGAAGAAGAGACTAAACAAAGAACGTTTATGAATGGCCATGGATATGGACAACAGAGTGGGAATTGACTGTGGGAGTCGGGGCATGGTGGGTTGGGTGGAGGAGGGAAAAGGGGGAAAAATTAAGACAAATGTAATAGAATAAATATTTAAAAAAATAAAAATAAAAAGTAAAACTAAAAAAAACCCATAAATTTTGTAATGATATATGTGCCAAACGGGGTGTACCCAAAATATAAAGAAAATATTGGAGGACTTCAAGAATGACATGGACAGCAACATCCTTATACTAGGGGATTCTAACAGCCCACTGTCAACGATGGCCAGATCTTCCAAAAAAAATATCAACATGATACTGTGGAACTGAAGGACACATTAGATCAAATGAACTTAACTGATACATACATATATGTAATCTTGAATCTTTCATCCCAAAGAAGCAAAATACACATTCTTTTCAAATGCACATGGAACATTTTCAAAGATAGACCATGTGATAGGACACAAAACAAACCTCAACAAATTCAAGAAAATGGAAATTATAACAAGCATTGTCTCAGACCACAAGGGCTTGAAACTAGAAACCAACCTCAAGGAAAAAAAACAAAACCACCCAAATCCATGGAGATTGAAGAGCATGCTATGAAACAGTGAATTGATTATTAGATCAAGGAAGAAATCAAAAAATTTCTGGGAACAAATGAAAATAAATATACAACAGTTCAAAACCTATGGGACACAGTGAAGTCAGTCGTGAAGGGTAAGATCATAGCAATACAAACCAACCTAAAAATATAGTAACATTTAAAATAAAAAACCTTAACCCTATATCTACAACAACTAGAAAAACAACAGACAAAGCCCAGAGCTATTAAAAGGAAAAAAATAATCAACATTAGAGCAGAATTAAATGACATAAAGACTAAAAGAATGCTTCAATGGATCGATAAATCCAGGATCTTGTTCTTTGAAAAGGTAAATCAACAGGCCATTAAGCAGACTCAACAAGAAAAGGAGAGAGGAACCAAATAAATGAAATTAGAAAATTAGAAGTGAGGGTAGAGAGATTATAACTAATACCACAAAAGTACAGAAGATTATAAGAAATTACTACAAACAACTATATAACAAGAAAATTGAAAACCTGGGTGAAATGGACAAATTTCTAGAAAAATACAATCTCCCAAAACTGAATAAAAAAGCAGCAGAAAGCCTGAACAGAATGATAACAGCTGGTAAAATTGAAGCAGTAATCAAAAAACTCTTGGCACACAAGCTTGCTGGACCAGATGGTTTCATAGCAAAATTTTACAAAATATTTAAGACAGAGCTAACTGTTATCCTTCTGACTATTCCAAAAAATACAAAACGATGGAGGACTCCTGAACTCTTTTTATGAGACCAGCATCATGATATTCAAAACCCCAATAAAGACACAGCAAGGAAAGAAAAATATAGGCCAATATCACTGATGAACATAGACACAAAAATTCCCAATAAAATATTGGCAAACAACATTCAGCAATACTTTAAAAGGCTCATACACCATGATCAAATGGGATTCATCCCAGGGATACAAAGATGATACAATATTCACAAATCAATAAACATAGTACATCACAGAAACGAAAGGAATGATAAAAATCACAGGACCATATCAATAGATGTGGAAAAAGCCTTCAATAAGCTACAGCACCCATTTATGATAAAAACGCTCAGCAAAGAGGGTTTAACGGGAGCTACCTCAACAAAATAAAGGCCATATAAGAAAAAACGACAGCCAACATCATACTCAATGGGCAAAAACTTAAAGCTTTCCCACTAAGATCAGGAACAAGACAAGGGAGTCCACTGTAACCACTTCTATACAACATAATACTGGAAGTCCTAGCCACAACATAGACAAGAAAAAGAAATAAAAGGCTTCCAAATTGGAAAAAAGGAAGTAAAACTGTCATTGTTTGCATATGACATGACTGTGTATATAGGAAATCCTATAGGCTCCATCAAAAAACAATCGACCTAATAAGTGAATTTGGCAAAACGGCGGTATACAAAGTCAATATTCAGAAGTCAAAGTCATTTCTTTTTTCTTTTTTTGCATTTCTTAATTTATTTTTTCAAATACATTTGTCTCTGACTACACCCCACCACTTTCTCTTACCCCTCCCTCCTTTCCTCCCTCAACTCTTCCCCTTTGGTTTTGTCCATGAGTCCTTGCTATATGTTCCTTGACTTTCCCCTTCCCTTCCTTTTCCCCGCACCCCCTCCCTCCTTCCCTTTTGTCTCTGATGATTTCTTTTCCTTTCAGTGTTGCTGGTCTTATTTTCCTTGCATCTTTGTATTGTTGGTTAGGGTCCACTTATAGGTGAGATCACATGGTATTTGTCTTTCGCCCCCTGGCTTATTTCGCTTAGCATAATGCTCTCCAGTTCCATCCATGCTGTCATGAAGTTTAGTAGTTCTTTTTTTCTTTCTGCTGCATAGTATTCCATTGTGTTTTTGATCCAATCATCTACTGATGAAAATTTGGTTGCTTCCAACACTTGGCTATTGTAAATTGTGCTGCTATGAACATTAGAGTACATAGGTTCTTTTGTATAGGCATTTTGGTATTCTTAGGGTATAGTCCTAGGAGGAGAATCACTGAATCAAAAGGCAGTTCCATTTTCAGCTTTCTGAGGAAATTCCACACTGTTTTCCACAGTGGCTGCACCAGTCTGCATTCACAGGAACAGTGGACGAGGGTTCCCTTTTCTCCACAGCTTTGCAAGCACCTGTTGTTTGTGGATCTGTTTATGATGGCCATTTTGACCGGTGTGAGGTGGTACCTCATGGTGGTTTCGATCTGCATTTCTCTGATGGCTAGTGATGCTGAGCATCCTTTGAGATATCTCTGGACCTTCTGTATCTCCTCCTTGGAAAAGCATCTGCCCAGGTCCTTTGCCCATTTTATGATTGGATCGTTTGTTGTCTTGGAGTGGAGTCCAGTGAGTTCTTTATATATCTTGGAGATCAAACCTCTATCTGATGTGTCATTAGCGAATATATTTTCCCATAGGGTTGGCTCCCTTTACATTTTCCTGCTATTTTCTTTAGCTGTTCAGAAGCTTCTTATTTTGATGAGGTCCCACTTGTTTATTCTTTCCTTTATGACCCTTGCTTTAGGAGACATATCAGTGAAAAAACTGCTGCATGGGATATCTGAGAGTTTCCTGCCAATGTTCTCCTCTAGGACTTTTAGGGTGTTGCAACTTAGATTTAAGTCTTTAATCCACCTTGAGTTTATTTTTGTGTATGGTGTCAGCTGATGATCCAATTTCAATTCTTTGCATGTAGCCCTACAGCTCCCTCAACACCATTTGTTGAAGAGGCTATTATTGCTCCATTTTATGCTTCTGCCCACTTTGTCAAATATTAGATGCCCATAGAGACCTAGGCTTATTTCTGGGCTTTCTATTCTGTTCCACGGGTCTATGGATCTGTTCCTGTGCAGGTACCAGATTGTTTTGAGAAGACTGGCTTTGTAGTATAGTTTGATGTCCGGTATTGTGAACCCTCCTACTTTGTGTTTCTTTCTCAAAATTGCTGCAGCTATTTGGTGTCATTTATGGTTCCATATAAATTTGTGAAATGTCTGTTCTATTTCTGTGAAATACGTCATTGTATCTTAATAGGGATTGCGTTGAATCTATAAATTGCTTTGGGTAGTATGAACATTTTGATGATATTAATTCTTCCAACCCATGAGCACGGTATATGCTTCCATTTATTTGTGTCTTCCTTAATTTCTTTATTCAATGTTGTAAGTTTTCTGCGTACAGGTCTTTTACCTCTTTGGTTAAATTTATTCCTAGGTACTTTATTTTTCTTCTTGCTATATCGAATGGTATTTTTTTTTCTGATTTCTTCTTGTATTGCATTGCTGGTGTACAAAAATGTGTTCGATTTCTGAATATGACTTTGTATCCTGCTGTTTTGCCAAATTCACTCATTAGGTTGAGGAGTTTTTTGGTAGAGTCTACCGGGTTCTCTATGTACACTATCATGTCAACTGCAAACAATGATAGCTTTACTTCTTCCTTTCCTATTTGGATGCCTTTTATTTCTTTTTCTTGTCTGACCGCTGTGGCTAGGACTTCCAATACCATGCTGAAAAGAAGCGATGAAAGCAGACATTCTTGTCGTGTTCCCGATCTTAGTGGGAAAGCTTTCAGTTTTTGCCCGTGGAGTATGATGTTGGCTGTAGGTTTTTCATATATGGCCTTTATTACGTTGAGGAATGCCCCATTTATTTCCATTGTGCTGAGTGTTTTGATCATAAATGGGTGCTGTACCTTATCGAATGCTTTTTCTAGGTCTATCGAGATGATCATGTGGTTTTTGTCTTTTCTTTGATTTATGTGATGTATTGTGTTTATTGACTTGCGTATATTGAACCATCCCTGTATTCCTGGGATGAATCTCAGTTGATCGTGGTGGATAATCTTTTTAATGCATTACTGGATGAGGTTTGCCAATATTTTGTTGAGAATGTTAGCATCTACGTTCATCGGTGAAAATCGCCTGTAGTTTTCTTTCTTTGTAGGGTCTTTATCTGGTTTTGGGATTAGGGTGATTGTGGCCTCATAAAAAGAACCTGGGAGTCTTCCCTCTTGGATTTTTTGAAGTAATCTGAGAAGGACAGGGGTTACCTTTTCCTTAAACATTTTGTAAAATTCTCCTGTGAAACTGTCCGGCCCTAGGCTTTTGTGTGCCTGGAGTTTCTTGATTATGGCTTCAATTTCCCCAGCTGTTATCAGTCTGTTCAAGCTTTATTTCAACCTCCTTCAGTGTTGGAAGATTATACTTTTCTAAAAATTTGTCCTTTTTGTCAAGATTTAAAAAAAAAGAAGATTTTCATATTTCTTGGCATATAATTTTTCATAGTAGTTTCTGACAATCCTTTGTGTTTCTGTTTTATCAGTTGTTATTTCTCCTCTTTCGTTTCTGATATTATTAATTTGGGTTCTCTCCCTTTTTTTCTTGATGAGTCTGCTTAAAGGCTTGTCAAATTTATTTATCTTTTCAAAGAACCACCTTCTGGATTGGTTAATCCTCTGAATTGTTCTTTTCGTCTCTATGTCATTCAGTTCTGCTCTAATCTTGACTATTTCCTTCCTTCTACTTGCTTGGGATTTATTTGTTGTTGTTTCTCCAGTTCTTGAAGTTGTAGTGTTAGGACTTTTATTTGAAATGTTTCTATCTTTTTTAGGTAGGCCTGTATCACTATAAACCTCCTTGTCAGGACTGCCTTTGCTGTGTCCCATAGGTTTTGGGCTGTTGTCTGTTCATTTTCCTTTGTTTCCAGAAATTTTTTGATTTCTTCTCTTGTATCATTATTGACCCATTCATTGTTTAATAGTCTACTGTACAGTCTCCATGAGTTTGCAAGTTTCTGCAGTTTTCTTTGAGGTTGATTTCGAGTTTCAAGACCTTGTGTTCCGAGAAAAAGTTTGGTATTATTTCAATTTACCTGAATTTGCTGAGGCTTGCTTTATGTCCTATCATGTGGTCTATCTTTGAAAAACTGCCATGAGCATTTGAAAAAAAAGTGTATTTTTCTTCTTTGGGATGTAAGGTTCTATATATGTCAGTTAAGTCTCTTTGATTCAGTTTGACATTCAGCACCACAATATGTTTATTAATGTTTTGTTTGGAAGATCTGTCCATTTTTGACAGTGGGGTGTTGAAATCCCCTACTATCAGTGTGCTGCTGTCTATATCTTTTTTGAAGCCATCCAACAATTTCCTTATATACTTGGGGGCTCCTATACTGGGAGCATATAAATTTACAATGTTGATGTCTTCCTGATACATTCTTCCTTTAAGTATTATAAAGTGCCCCTCTGAGTCTCTTTTTATGGCCTTTGTTTTGAAATCTACTTTGTCTGATACAAGTATGGCAACCCCAGCCTTTTTCTCTTGCCCATTTGCTTGGAATATTATTTTCCATCCCTTTACTTTCAATCTGTTGGGTCTCTTGTAGGCACCATATGTGTGGGTCATGTTTTCTTATCCATTCAGCTACCTTGTGTGTTTTGATTGGGGCATTTAGTCCATGTACATTGAGAATTATAGCTGATAGAAACTTACTCATCTTTTTTCTTTGTACCTGTGTTCCTCTGTCTCTCATTCTTTTCCTTCATCTGCTTAAACCAGTCCCTTTAGCATATCTTGTACTGCTGGTTTGGTAGAGATGTATTCTTTTAGCCTTCTCTTGTCTGGGAAACTCTGTATTTCCCCTTCTATATTAATGGAGAGCCTTGCTGGGTAGAGTAGCCTTGCCTGTAGGCCCTTACTTTTCATGACTTGGAATATTTGTTGCCATTCCCTTCTGGATTGTAGTGTTTCTGTTGAGATGTCAGCTCCTAGGCGTATCGGGGCCCCCTTGTATGTTACTTTCTCTCTTCTCCCTTGCTGCCTTCAGGATTCTCTCTTTGTCTTTGACATTTGCCATTTTAATGATGTTGTGTCTTGGAGTGGACCTCCTTGAGTCCGTCGTGAGTGGGGTCCTCTGTGCCTCCTGTATCCTTGAGAACCTTTCTCTCCTTAGATTATGGAAATTTTCCATCATTACTTTTCGCGATGGTTCTGTATCCCTTGCTCCTCTTCTTCTCCTTCTGGTTTCCCTATTATACGGATATTATTGTGTTTCAGGTTGTCCTGCATTTCTCTAAATGCCTCTTCATTGTTTTTGAGTCTTTTTTCCGTTTCTTCTTCTTTCTGGGAGCTTTTTTTCTACCTTATCCTCCATCTCACTGATTTGATCCTCGGCTTCATCCAGCCTGCTTTGGATTCCTTCTGCTGTGTTCTTCAATTCAGAAATGGTATTCTTCATATCCTCTTGTGTCTTCTTGATAGTTTCTCTGTCCTTTTCCAGGTTGATATAGTTTGCTGTAAGATCCTGATAGTTTCTCTGTAGTTTCTCATAGTTTTCTTTGAGCTGGCTGAGCTCTTTGAACTTCTCTAGAGCCATTGTTTTGAATTCAGTATCTGATAGTACCCTTGCCTCTATTTCATTTAGCTCTCTCTGTGGGGAGTCCCCTTTTCCACTCCTTTGGAGGGAAGTTCTTTTTCTTCCCATTATTGTGAGAGTCTATTATTTAATTTTTAATTAATTTATTTATTTTTGCTTCTGCTTCAGTTGGGCTGTCAGATATCCTGACTTTGTGGATTAAACTTCTAAGGTAGTAGATGGGTTCTTTTTTTTTCTTTCCTTTCCTTTCCTTTTCTTTTCTTTTTCTTTTCCTTCCTTCCTCCCTCCCTCCCTCCCTCCCTCCCTCCCTCCCTCCCTCCCTCCCTCCCTCCCTCCCTTCCTTCCTTCCTTCCTTCCTTCCTTCCTTCCTTCCTTCCTTCCTTCCTTCCTTCCTTCCTTCCTTCCTTCCTTCCTTCCTTCCTTCCTCTCTTTTATTTTTCTCTTTACTTTTCTTTCTGGGCCTGCCTCTGACTATGTCAGTTGTTGTCCATATATGAGCTTGGGTTTAGTTTGAGCCTTCCAGGAGTCTGCTCTCTGTGTCTGACTCCTGATTGGGGCAGCTCTGACCCCTTTGGCCAGGATCTACTAATTTTGTGAGCCGCTCCGCAATTGCGGGCCAGGTGGGTCAATTAACACCAAGTGGTTTACTCCCGTCATCAGGACGCTGAGCAGCGGATCACTGGCCTGAAAGAGCTTCACTTTCTGCGCTACAAAATGCTTCTTCTTAGTCTTGGTCTTGCTCGCCAGCACAGAGGACCCCAGGTTGCCCGGGGTCACCATGGCCGCCGCCTCTGTCCCCTCCACCATCTTGCTCCCAGGCTGGGGACCTGCCCTCTCTATTCCCCCGCCTGGGGAGGCAGCTGCATCCCACTGGTGGCGTCTCCGGTGCACCGCGCCCCCGTCCGCCTGCTGCTGAATTTAGCCTGGCTCAGCCCCCTCGGCCCAGCTTTGGAGGAAGGCTGTGTTCGGCTTGCACCGTGGTCGGTATCTGGCGTCAGCCTCAGCTCGACCAGAAGTCAAAGTCACTTCTAATCCAACAGTGAAATACCAGAAACTGAAATCAGGAAAATAAATCCCAGATTTAATAGCAACAACAACAAAAAATTGCCTAGGAGTATAACAAACCGAAGAGGTAAATGACCTGTATTCAGAAAACTCAACCACCAAATTACACCATACACAAAAATAAACTCGAGAGGGGTAAGAGACTTAAATATAAGTCTTGACACCATAAAAGTCCTAGAGTAGAACATAGGCAGGAAAATCTCATATATTTCATGCAACAATATTTCCACTGATAACCTTCCCTAGAGGAAGGGATATAAAGGAAAGAATAAACAAATGGGACATCATCAAAATAAGAAGCTTCTACATGGCTAAATAAAACTCAGGAAAATGAAAAGGGAACCAACTGTATTGGAAAATATATTTACTAATGACACTTCAGACAAAGGTTTTATTTCCCAATTATAATGAACACACAGGACTCTACCCCTGGGAGACAAACAACCCAACTAAAAAATGGGCAAAATATCTGAACAGACACTTTTCTGAGGAGGACATACAGAGGGTCCAGGGACATATGAAACGATGCTCAGCATCACCAGCCATCAGAGAAATACAAATTAAAACCACAATGAGATACCACTTCACACCAGTCAGAATAGCTGTCATAAATCAAAGAACAGTAAGTGCTGGTAAGGTTGTAGAGAAAAGAGAACCCTAATACAGTGTTGGTGGGAATGCAGACTGGTGCAGAAACTTTGGATAATGGTTTGGAATTTCTTCAGAAAAGAAAAATGGAACTGCCTTTTTACTCAGCAATTTCACTGTTAGGATTATACCCTAAGAATATTGAAATAGCAATTCAAAAGAATCTATGCACCCAATGTTCATACTAACACAATTTACAATAGTCAAGTGTTGAAAACAACCTAAGTGGATCAAAAAACTATTGTACATTTACACAATGGAATACTACACAGCAGAAAGAAAGGAAGAGCTACTACCCTTTGCAACAGCATTGATGAAACTGGAGGGCATTATGCTAAGTGAAATAAGCTAGGCAGTGAAAGACAAATATCATTTGATCTAAGCTATAAGTAGAACCTAATCAACAAAACAAATAAACAAGCAAAATATAATCAAAGACATTGACATAAAACAAATTGACAATGACTAGAGGGGCAGGGGAAGGAGGTTAACAGGGAAAAAAAAGGGGAAGGGTAGTCAAGGAACATATATAAAGGATCCATGGACAAAGCCTAAGTGGGGGTAGGATTAAGGGTGGGGGGTGGGGGTGGGTGGCGCTGGGGAAAGCGGTATCGGGAACAATAACAAATATACAAAAAATAAAATATTTCTTCCAAATAAAGAAAAACATGTGTCTTCATTTTTTTCAGGTATTTTTTTTAAAAAAATCCTTCAATAAACATTTATACTTTTCTTTATAAATACTTATACAGTTAAATTCAATTTAGATCTTATTAAAATATATATTTCATGGAGTAAAAATGTTTGGAAACTCCTGCAACAAGGAGTTTAATTAAATGTGTACAGGGATAGGAGTCAGGATACCTATACTGAGTTCTGGAACACCCACTATAGAACTCTGTAACTTCAGGAAATAGATTTAACTATTTCAGGTCTCAATTCTTTTCAACTACAAAATTATTCAAATGTATGTCTATAAGAATACATAGTTTTATGATTTTCCAAAAACAAATGATATATTAATGGGAGAATACTTCATTTCTTTTTATTTTTCCTTCTGTTAGGTTCTTGTTCAGATGATAAACATAATGCATATTTATAATAATATTTTTAAGTATAGCAGAAAAAACAATATTTTTACTTATCTTTTTAATGGAATTTATTGGGGTGACATTGGTTCTTAAAACCAACCTCATCTGCACACTGCATTGTGCACCCATTGTCCCAAGCACAGGATCTTTCCATCCCCATTTCCCTACCATTTCCCATCTCCACCTACCTTCATACCTCCCTTTCTGTCTGGCTATCACCACAGTGTTTTCTCTGTCTATGTGTTGCCTTTTTTGCCTAATCCCATCACCTTTTTTTAGCCAGTCCTCCACCCCTCCTTACCTCTGACAGCTGTCAGTCTTTTCTATGTATCTATAGCCCTGTTTTTATTTTGTTTGTCATAAAAAGAGTTTTAAGGTTATGTAAAATCACAACGATTACTGGATTTTTTCCTTGTATAATTTTTCTTTGCATTGTTGACATCATACTATATATAAAATCTATATATAGATTTTTTTGTCTTAGCATCTGATGGTTTAATTTGAAGATTAAAAATTATCTTCCATGCAAGGAAATGTCTCTTATTATTGTTTCCATTCAATTATTCTGATTTCATCCTAAAAATACCAATTATTCATGTGATGGTGCTGTATTTGTCATCCATCCTTTTTTCCTTTATAATTTGTATTTTGTCCTTCATCTGTGCATTCTGGGAGATACTAAGTCAGTCTACTGCTTCACTGGTTATCATTCTATAGTGGTGATTCTGCTCTATACTGCTTTCTAAAACTAACTTTTGCGGGGATGAAGATGGTGGTGATGTAGGTGGGAGCTGAGACCACTTGCTCATGCACTCAACTGGGACACGTAGGCAATCTTCTGAAGAACAGAATGAACAGCCAACAGAATCCCAGCTGATATGAAGTTTGGAAGCCAACATATGCAGAGGGTGCTTAGAAACAGGTGGTGTGGAGATTCTGTAGGATGATGGGAAAGTACCTGGGCCTTGCACCAGAGACTGCAACTGCTGGAGGAGCATTGGAGGAAAGCCAGGTCAGTGATAGCAACCTCGCAGCTCCCTCCCCTCCCACAGCAAGGAATCCTAGACCAGTGTCAGCAGAAACCTGAATGTGGAAGGTCACTAGGGGGAAAAAAGGTAATAAGCGACACATTGCCAGTGGAGCACTCTGGTGGGGGCAGGTGTCTCTGGCTGGGACAGTACCAGAGAAATTGGGGAGCCAGTGATATCTGGAGCTGGGAGAAGGGATAAACTGGGACTGGCCATGACCCAGATAGGCCCTGTGCTGGTCAGAGAGTTGGACTGTGTGGAAAGCCAGGCACTTGTTAGGAGCAGCAGGGGGCACCCAAGGAAACTTTTATCAGAGTAGAACTTAGCCCCTGTGCAGGGTCCTGGCTCATGCAGGGAACTCACATGCCCATGCTGGTGAAGAGGGAGGAATATAGGTGTGATTTGCTCCCACTTACGGAGCCTCACAGATTGATCAAGGTGGGCCAGCAGGGGCTCAGAGAGTCAGCAGCACCCAGAGAGACTTTTTTTTATAGAGGAACTGAGCCTCCTTGCAGGCAACTTCCTTGTGTGCAGTAGCCAAGCCAAAAAGAGGGAGTAGGATGGGAGAAATTTGCTCCCACTCAGTGCATCTCAGGGACTGACCAAATGGGTGCAAAATGAGATGGATTATCTGTTCGGGCCTGGTGTAAATGCACAGGGTGGCCAGTATGGGCTGCACAGTGCTCTAAGGGCATGGTCTGGAAACTGAACACCTGTGATTATTGTGCCTTAGACTGAATCACAATCCCTACTAGAGCACTGACAAGAAAATAAATCTGAGCTCAGCCCCCTTCTACCTACAGGATACAGGGCAGACTTGAAAAACCATCTTGGCAGGATTAAAATCAGCAGAAACCGTTTTATTTTTCAAGAGTAAGATAATAGACCTGGAGTTGTAAGAAAACCAGAGACAGATCCAAAAAGGAGCCAGAAGGTGAACAAGAACAACAGAGACAAATTTCACTTTGCTCTTTTTCGCAACATGCATTTTTAAAATTTCTTTGCATTTCTTCTATTTTTGTTTGTTTGTTTTTGTTTGATTTGTTTTTTATTTTTCCCTTTATTTATTTATTTATTTTTTAAATACATTTGTCTCTGCCTCCCCCCTACTATTTTCCCTTGCCCCTTCCCTCCTTCCCTCCCTCAGCTATTCCCCTTTGGTTTTGCCCATGAGTCCTTGCTATATGTTCCTTGACTTTCCCCTTCCCTTCCCTTTCCCTGCCCGCCTCCCTCCTTCCTTCTTGTCTCTGTTGATTTCTTTTCCTTTCAGTGTTGCTGGTCATAGTTTCCTTGCATCTTTGTATTGTTGGTTAGGTTCCACTTATAGGTGAGATCATATGGTATTTGTCTTTCACCCCCTGGATTATTTCGCTTAGCATAATACTCTCTAGTTCCATCCATGCTGTCGTGAAGTTTAGTAGTTCTTTTTTTCTTTCTGCTGCGTAGTATTCCATTGTGTATATGTACCATGTTTTTTGATCCAATCATCTACTGATGGGCATTTAGGTTGCTTCCAACACTTGGCTATTGTAAATTGTGCTGCTATGAACATTGGGGTGCATAGGTTCTTTTGTATTGGTGTTTTGGTATTCTTAGGGTATAGTCCCAGCAGGGGAATCACTGGATCAAAAGGCAGTTCCATTTTCAGCTTTTTGATGAAATTCCACAATGCTTTCCACAATGTCTGCACCAGTCTGCATTACCACCAACAGTGGACTAGGGTTCCCTTTTCTCCACAGCCTCGCCAGCACCTGTTGTTTGTTGATCTGTTTATGATGGCCATTCTGACTGGTGTGAGGTGGTACCTCATTGTGGTTTTCATCTGCATTTCTCTGATGGCCAGTGATGCTCAGCATCCTTTCAAATGTCTCTGGGCCCTCTGTATCTCCTCCTTGGAAAAGCGTCTGCCCAGGTCCTTTGCCCATTTTTTGATTGGATCGTTTGTTGTCTTGGAGTGGAGTCGAGTGAGTTCTTTATATATCTTGGAGATCAAACCTCTATCTGATTTGGTTTTTAATTATCACTTTCATACTGAATTTTAATTTCTTTCAATTTACTCATATTCCAAATAACACACCACTCTTGGTCTTCTAATTTTTATTCTTTCTGTTCAGATTATATATTTCTTATCATACTATTGTTATTCCAAATCTCACACAGTACCCTTCCCGGGTCTTAATCCATTTTGCATCTTCCTAAGCTTTATTACTGTTGTGGTTAACTTTATTTCTCTCACACTAAGCCAAGTTTCTATTCCTTACTCTCACTATTTCTCCTCCATCTAACCTAACATACGCACTCTTCTTTCTTAAGTCTGCTCACATTCTTTTACCCTTCTAGCAAGAGTCTTATTTCTTCTTTAACTTTTAAAAACAGAGGCTAGTTGGGTGAAATATCACGATTATTGCTATACTTCACCAAGGGAACTCTTCTTTGTTCACTACTTCTTTGTACTTAAAATCCCATAAAATACTCTCCTGCTGTCTTATTCTATTTCAGCTTCATCTTGCCCTTGACCAGTTCAGTGAGGAATTTTATTTCATTGTTTCCTCTCTTTTTTTTCTTTTATGCCCCTCTCTCAACCAGGGATTTACCCTTACTCTTATTAGCTTGCTTCTCTCATGCCCTCAAAAGCATTTTTCTTAACTGTAGACATCACTTTCATTTTTTGCTGTTCTATAATATTCTTATTCCCTTACCACTTTTGTTAAACTTTATTCAGCTCTTGTTGTTATAGACCCTGCTGTCATTTTTCTGCAATTTTGCTCCCATTGGTCCAGTACCTTTTCAATTTTATTTCAAACCTCCTCATATACTTTTCCTTCTTCTTACCCTATTGTTACCATTGCACTTTCATATTTTACTGACATTGTAAATTTTGCCCTATCCCTTTCATTGCCTCGTTTCTATCCCAGTCCTTATCAATTCCAGTCCCTTTTAACACACAATAAAATTTTCCTCTCTTTTAGGCATCTCATATTCCCTGTGTCTTATTTTATATCTGCAATCTCTCTTCACCAGTATTAATCTTAGTTCAATTGCAGTTGAGACTGCTGATGTGGCAGAGGGATTCTTTTGCTAGTGTAGGTTTGGTTGTGTGGTAATACTGCTTTGTTAATGAATACCTGTACAACAGCATACAAGACAAGACAAAGTGGGAGCTGTGAATATCAGTAAATGCACTGGAGTGGAGAACCCACCAAAAAAGGAGCCACAAACAAGTTAAGCCCAAGTAAAAAAAGAGAAATTACATAAATGGAAGAAAAGGCAACCAAGTACATGCAAACAAGGAGATCAAAGAAACTGCAACACTGAGTCTCACAGAACTTGTACCACAGAAGTTCACTACATGAAGACAACTCACAAAGCAGAGCATCTGTAATCTCAGAAACAAACAAAAAGAGTCACCTAAAATGAGGAGACATAAAGAAAGAACCCACAATTGAAAAGAATGGAAGATTCCCAAGTAAGAGAGCTAAATGAAATCAAGGCAAGCAAACAATCAGATATAGAATTCAAAAGAATATTTATAAGGATGCTCAAGGAACTCAGTGACAGTTATAAGAAATTAGGTGGTAACCACAATGGTATGAAAAAGGAAGTAGAAATTATAAACAAGAACCAGGAGAAATAAAGAATACAGTACTTGAAATAAAAATTACACTAGAAGGAATAACAAGCAGGATGGATGAAACAGAGGACCAATTTAGTGAGTTAGAGGACACGGTAGAAAGTAACATCCAGGTAGAGCAGCTGCACAAAAAAAGACTAAAAAAATAGGAAGATAGCTTAAGGGAAGTGCAGGACAATATGAAATACAGGAACATTCATTGTAGGAATACCAGAAGGAGAAGAAAAGGAGAAAGGGATAGAAAACCTGTTTTACAAAAATGACAGAAAACTCCCTTAACTTGGAGAAGGGAAAAACCACACAAGTTCAGGGAGTACAGAGGGTCCCAATTAGGAGAATCTGAAGAAGTCTATCCCTGGAAACATAATTAAAATGGCAAATTTTAAAGACAAAGAGAGAATCTTAAAGGCAGCAAGGGAGAAACAGGAAGTAACATACACAGGAGTTCAAATTAGGATAGCAGCTGATTTCTCAATAGAACACTAGAAGCAAGAAGAGAATGGCAAAAAATATTCCAAGTAATGAAAAACAAAGACCTGTGACCAGGACTACTCTGCCCAGCTAAGCTCTCAATTAAAATGAAATAAGGAGTTTCTGAGACAAAAGAAGGCTAAAAGAATACACTTCCACCAAAACAGCGCTGCAAGATATGTTAAAAGGACTGCTTTAAGAAGAGGAAAAAAAGGGTGAGAGAGAAAGGAACACAGGTACTAAGGGAAAAAAATGTGAATGACTAAGTACATATCAATAATAACCTTAAAAGGAAATGGATTAAATGCTCTAATAAAAAGACTTAAGGTAGTTGAATGGAGAATAAAACATGACCTGCTTATACGCTATCTACAAGAGACCCAACAAAGAAAGACTTATACAGACTAAAAGTTAGGGTTGGAAAAAATATTCTGAGCAAATGTCCAAGAAAAAAACCTGAGGTAGCAATACTTATATCAGACAAAACAGACTTCAAAACAAGTGCTATAAAAAGAGACACAGAGTATGGGGAAGATGGCAGAGGAGTGAATGGGAGTCCCACTGACCTCCTCCCAAGACCAAACTGGAATTGTGACTAAATAGTGGAGAAATCACCTGGAAAACAATGGAACGATAGAGGGAGAGGAGCCTTGGGGCTGCGGACAGACAGTGGATTCAACTTTCACACATCCCAATGGGTGAGAAGTGTGGTGGAGGCTCGAGAGTGTAGGCTGGGTGCCCACGGACACCAGCACCGGAGGGACATTGAAGAGGCCAGTTAGCTCCCCGTGAGAAGAACAAGGTCTGAATCATAAACAGGGACCTCTAGACTACAGCAGCTAAAACCAGGAAAACACACAGGCAAAACGCAGCCCCGAAAAGCTTAGGGGTGCTCTTTGCCAGAGACAGGCAGCTGCGGATGCAAAGAGACATTTAAAGGGCCAACACAAAAGTTGCAGTGGCAGCCACCCTCCTTGATTTCTGGGCAGAGGTGGCAGCAGAGTGGGCTGGTGCCTAGGAAAAGACTGGGGAGGAAAACTTTGTGAAGAGAACTGAGACCTTGGCCAGCAGAGCCCCAATGATAACTCACCTCCCACTCTGTAGATACCATCTTGCTCAGGCATAAGGGAATCAATTAGCCTGCCTTTTGTGCACTCTGCACACAGCTTGTGCACTTGTGAGCTGGGGGGATAAGTGGAGACAAGCTGGAAGAAATAGAGGATCCCTGGACAAAGGGGTCACGCAGCTGCATTGAGAGCCTTGAGGAGAGACTGGAGATGGAGGCGTTGGGGAAAGAATAGGTGGAGGAACCGGGGAGTCCCAACTCCCTCCTCATTCCATAGTCTTCATTTTGGGCACTCAGGGAGCACCCCTAAAGAGGCAGAAGCAGATGCAGAGGAGCCAGATACCCTGCGAATATAACACGGCCCACAGAAATAGTGGATCCCTGGCCGAAGGGGTCACAGAACTGTCCAGAGACCGCTGAGGAGAGACTGGAAACAAGGGTGTTGGGGAAAGAACAGGAGGAGGAACCGGGGAGTCCCAACTCCTTCTCCTTTCCGTACTCTCCATTGTGTGTGTGCAGGCCACACCCTCAAAGAGCCAAAAGTTGAAAAGCACACAATAGACAGCCCAAAATCACCCAGTGCAGACGCGCGCACACACGTGCCGAGTGACCGGCAAGGGTTGGTGAGCCCGTGTGCAGACCTATGAGGGCTGAACAGAGCTCCTGCAGCTTGGCGCCCATGGGGCCTGCGAGGGAGTGCACAGATTGGCGAGGCAAGGCATAAACTGGCCCGTGTGGGCCCGCGAGCCCAGAGCAGTCTGCACAAATAGTAGATCCCAGGCAGAAGGGGTCACAGAGCTGCCCAGGGATGCTGGAAGAGAAACTGGAGACAGGATTAACCAGAGAGTCCTGAAGCTGACTTACTCCCATTTCTGTAGTCTCCATTTTGCGTGGGCAGGGGATGCAGCCAAAGAGCCAAAAGCGGGGAAAGCACAAAATAGAAGACCCTAAACTGACCATGCTGGGGTGCCCGCCCAGTGGGGGGGCCTTACGAGGGCGTGAGGTCGTGAATAAGTGCCCCTGGGCTGGGGCAAGCAAGTACACACCCAGGCGGGCGGAGGATCCTGCTGGGCCAGGGAGCACCTCAAAGAGCCAGCATGAGAGTGCAGAGCAATACACAGAAATAGAGGATCCCTGGCCGAAGGAGTCACAGAGCTACCCAAAGCAGGAGTCAGACACACACAGTAGACTTCTGGAAGGATCAAACAAACGACCCAAGCTCATATAGGGTCAACAACTGACATCATCAGAGGCAGGTCCAGAAAGAAAAGTAAAGAAAAAAATATAAAATAAATAAATATTAAAAAAAAATAATACATAAATAAATAAAAAGACGCGCCTACTACAATAGAAGTTTAATCCACAAAGTCAGGATATCTAGACAGCCCAACTGAAGCAGAAGCAAAAATAAATAAATTAATTAAAAAATTAAATATAGACTCTCACAAAAATGGGAAGAAAAAGAAGTTCCCTCCAAAGGAGTGGAAAAGGGGACTCCCCACAGAGAGAGCTAAATGAAATAGAGGCAAGGGAACTATCAGACACTGAATTCAAAACAATGGCTCTAGGGAAGTTCAATGAGGTCAGCCAGCTCAAAGAGAACTATGAGAAACTACAGAGAAACTATCAGGATCTTACAGCAAACTATATCAACCTGGAAAAGGACAGAGAAACTATCAAGAAGACACAAGAGGATATGAAGAATACCATTTCTGAATTGAAGAACACAGTAGAAGGATGCAAAGGAGTCTGGATGAAGCCGAGGATCGAATCAGTGATATGCAACACAAGGTAGAAAAAAATCTCCCAGAAAGAACAAGAAATGGAAAAACGACTCAAAAAGAATGAAGAGGCATTTAGGGAAATGCAGGACAACCTGAAACACAATAATATCCGCATAATAGGGACACCAGAAGGAGAAGAAGAGGAGCAAGGGATAGAGAACCATCTCGAAAAAGGAATGATGGAAAATTTCCCTAATCTGAGGAGAGAAAGGTTCTCAAGGATCCAGAAGGCACAGAGGACCCCATTCAAGAGGGACTCAAGGAGGTCCACTCCAAGACACATCATCATTAAATGGCAATTATCAAAGACAAAGAGAGAATCCTGAAGGCAGCAAGGGAGAAGGAGAAAGTGACATACAAGGGGGCCCCGATACGCCTAGGAGCTGACTTCTCAACAGAAACACTACAAGCCAGAAGGAAATGGCAACAAATATTCCAAGTCATGAAAAGTAAGGGCATATAGGCAAGGCTGCTCTACCCAGTAAGGCTCTCAATTAAAACAGAAGGGGAAATAGAGTGTTTCCCAGACAAGAGAAGGCTAAAAGAATATGTCTCTACCAAACCAGCACTACAAGATAGGCTAAAGGGACCAGTTTAAGCAGATGAAGGAAAAGAATGAGAGGAAGAAAAATACAGATACAAAGAGAAGAAATGAATAGGTTTCTATCAGCAATAACTCTCAATGCTAATGGACTAAATGCCCCAATCAAAAGACACAGGATAGCTGAATGGAAAAGAAAACATGACCCAAACGTATGCTGCCTACAAGAGACCCACCTTAGAGCAAAAGACCTACACAGATTCAAAGTAAAGGGATGGAAAAAAATATGCCAAGCAAATGGGCAAGAGAAAAAAAGCAGAGATTCCAATACTTATATCAGACAAAGTAGATTTCAAAACAAAGGCCATAATAAAAGACCCAGAGGGGCATTTTATAATACTTAAAGGAAGAATCTTTCAAGGAGACATAAACATTGTAAACTTATATGTTCCCAATGTAGGAGCACCCAAGTATTTAAGGAAACTGTTGGACGACTTCAAAAAATATATTGACAGCAAGACACTGGTAGTAGGGGATTTCAATACCCCACTGTCAAAAATGGACAGATCTTCCAAACAAAACATCAATAAGGCTATTGTGGAGCTGAATGACACACTGAATCAAATAGAATTAACTGACATATATAGAATCTTACATCCTAAAGAAGAAAAATACACATTCTTTTCAAATGCTCATGGCAGTTTTTCAAAGATAGACCACATGATATGACACAAAGCAAGCCTCAGGAAATTCCGGAAAACTGAAATAATACCAAACATTTTCTTGGACCACAAGGGCTTGAAGCTGGAAATCAACCTCAAGAGAAACCGCAGAAACTTGCAAACTCATGGAGACTGTACAGTAGACTATTAAACAATGAATGGGTCAATAATGAGATAAGAGAAGAAATCAAAAAAATGTCTGGAAACAAAGAAAATTAACAGACAACAGTCTAAAACCTATGGGACACATCAAAGGCAGTCCTGAGAGAGAAGTTCATAGCAATATAGGGTTACCTAAAACAGATAGAAACATTTGAAATAAGAGAACTAACAGTACAACTTCAAGAATTGGAGAAACAACAGCGAATAAATCCCAGAGCAAGTAGAAGGAAGGAAATAGTCAAGATTAGAGCAGACCTGAAAGACATAGAGACGAAAATAACAATTAAAAGGATTCAACCAATCTAGAAGCTGGTTCTTTGAAACGATCAAAAAAATTGACAACCCTTTAAGCAGACTCATCAAGAAAAAAAGAGAGAGGAGACAATATCAGAAACGAAAGAGGGTAATAACAACTGATACCACAGAAATACAAAGGATTTAAGAAACTACTATGAACAATTATATGCCAAGAAATTTGAAAACCTGGATGAAATGGACAAATTTCTAGAAAACTATTATCTTTCAACACTGAAGAAGGATGAAACAGAAAGCTTGCACAGACCAATAACAGCTGGCCAATTTGAAGTAGTAATGAAGAAACTCTCCACATACAAAAGCCCAGGGCCAGACTGTTTCACAGGAGAATTTTACAAAACATTTAAGGAAGAGCTAACCCCTGTCCTTCTCAGACTATTCCAAAAAATCCAAGAGGAGGGAAGACTCCCAGACTCTTTTTATGAGGCCAGAATCACCCTAATCCCAAAACCAGATAAAGACCCTACAAAGAAAGAAAACTACAGGCGATTTTCACCGATGAATGTAGATGCTAACATTCTCAACGAAATATTGGCAAACCTCATCCAGCAATGCATTAAAAAGATTATCCACCACGATCAACTGAGATTCATCCCAGGAATACAGGGATGGTTCAATATGCGCAAGTCAATAAACATAATACATCACATAAATCAAGAAAAGACATAAACCACATGATCATCTCGATAGACCCAGAAAAAGCATTCGATAAGGTACAGCACCCATTTATGATCAAAACACTCAGCACAATGGAAATAAATGGGGCATTCCTCAACGTAATAAAGGCCATATATGAAAAACCTACAGCCAACATCATACTCCACGGGCAAAAACTGAAAGCTTTCCCACTAAGATCGGGAACACGACAAGAATGTCTGCTTTCATCGCTTCTTTTCAGCATGGTATTGGAAGTCCTAGCCACAGCGGTCAGACAAGAAAAAGAAATAAAAGGCATCCAAATAGGAAAGGAGGAAGTAAAGCTATCATTGTTTGCAGTTGACATGATAGTGTACATAGAGAACCCGGTAGACTCTACCAAAAAACTCCTCAACCTAATGAGTGAATTTGGCAAAACAGCAGGATACAAAGTCATATTCAGAAATCGAACGCATTTTTGTACACCAGCAATGCAATACAAGAAGAAATCAGAAAAAAAAATACCATTCGATATAGCAAGAAGAAAAATAAATACCTAGGAATAAATTTAACCAAAGAGGTAAAAGACCTGTACGCAGAAAACTTACAACATTGAATAAAGAAATTAAGAAAGACACAAATAAATGGAAGCATATACCGTGCTCATGGGTTGGAAGAATTAATATCATCAAAATGTTCATACTACCCAAAGCAATTTATAGATTCAACGCAATCCCTATTAAGATACCAATGACGTATTTCACAGAAATAGAACAGACATTTCACAAATTTATATGGAACCATAAATGACACCAAATAGCTGCAGCAATTTTGAGAAAGAAACACAAAGTAGGAGGGTTCACAATACCGGACATCAAACTATACTACAAAGCCAGTCTTCTCAAAACAATCTGGTACCTGCACAGGAACAGATCCATAGACCCGTGGAACAGAATAGAAAGCCCAGAAATAAGCCTAGGTCTCTATGGGCATCTAATATTTGACAAAGTGGGCAGAAGCATAAAATGGAGCAATAATAGCCTCTTCAACAAATGGTGTTGAGGGAGCTGTAGGGCTACATGCAAAGAATTGAAATTGGATCATCAGCTGACACCATACACAAAAATAAACTCAAGGTGGATTAAAGACATAAATCTAAGTTGCAACACCATAAAAGTCCTAGAGGAGAACATTGGCAGGAAACTCTCAGATATCCCATGCAGCAGTTTTTTCACTGATATGTCTCCTAAAGCAAGGATCATAAAGGAAAGAATAAACAAGTGGGACCTCATCAAAATAAGAAGTTTCTACATGGCTAAGAAAACATCAGCAAACAAAAAGGGAGCCAACCCTATGGGAAAATATATTTGGTAATGACACATCAGATAGAGGTTTGATCTCCAAGATATATAAAGAACTCACTTGATTCCACTCCAAGAAGACAAACGATCCAATCAATAAATGGGCAACGGACCTGGCCAGACAGTTTTCCAAGGAAGAGATTCAGAGGGCCTAGAGACATTTGAAAGGATGCTCAGCATCACTAGCCATCAGAGAAATACAGATCAAAAGCACAATGAGGTACCACCTCACACCAGTCAGAATGGCCTTCATAAACAGATCAACAAACAACAGGTGCTGGTGAGGTTGTGGAGAAAAGGGAACCCTAGTCCACTGTTGGTGGTAATGCAGACTGGTGCAGACATTGTGGAAAGCAGTGTGGAGTTTCCTCAAAAAGCTGAAAATGGAACTGCCTTTTAATCCAGTGATTCCCCTGCTCGGACTACACCCTAAGAATCACAAAATGCCAAATTAAAAGAACCTATGCACTCCAATGGTCATAGCAGCACAATCTACAATAGCCAAGTGTTGGAAGCAACCTAAATGCCCATCAGTAGATGATTGGATCAAAAAATAATGGTACATTTACACAATGGAATACTACGCAGCAGAATAAAAAAAAAGAAATACTAAACTTCGCGACGGCATGAATGGAACTAGAAAGCATTTTGCTAAGTGAAATAAGCCAGGGGGTGAAAGACAAATACCATATGATCTCACCTATAAGCGGAACCTAAGCAAGAATACAAAGATGCAAGGAAAATAATATCAGCAGCACTGAAAGCAAAGAAAACCAACAGAGACAAAAGGGAAGGAGGGAGGGGGGTGGGGGAAAGGGAAGGGAAGGGGAAATTCAAGGAACATATAGCAAGGACTCATGGACAATACCAAAGGGGAAGAGTTGAGGAATGGAGGGAGTGGGCAAGGGAATGTGGTGGGGGGAAGGCAGAGACAAATGTATTTGAGAAAATAAATAAGTTTTTTTTTTAAAAAGAGACACAAATGGACACTTCAGAACACTCAAGGAAAGAATTCATGAAGAAGACATAAACATTATAAACATATATATCCAACATAGGAGCATCCAAACAAATAAGTAAAATTTCCAGAACTTCAAGATATGGAAGCAATCACATACTAAAGGATTTTTACATCCCCCTGTCAATAGTAAATAGATCTTCCAGACAATATATGAATAAGGATATTGTGGTATTGAACAATATCTCACATCAAATGGACTTTACTGATTTTATATATATAACCCTTTAAAGAAACACATTTTTTTCAAATGCACATGGAACATTTTCAGATAGAGGACATGATAGGGCACAAAATAAGACTCAACAAATTCAAGAAAATTGAAATTACATAAAACATTTCCTCAGAACACGAGGGTCTGAAGTAGAAACTAACCTCAGGGGAAAAATTTAAAAACATCCAAAACATGGATACTGAAAAACATGCTATTAGACAATGAATGAGATCAAGGAAGAAATGAAGAAGTTTCTGGAAACAAATGAAAATAATCAGACAAAAGTCCGAAACCTATGGGACACAGCAAAGGCAGTCATGGGAAGTCCTGTGAAAGACACAGGCCTACCTAAAAAAGATATAAGCATTTCAAATAAACTGTTTAACCCTACAACTATAAGAACTGTAGAAACTACAATAAACAAAGCCCAGAGATAACAAAAGGAATGACATAGCCAATGTTAGGGCAGAATTAAAAGACTTAAACTCTAAAAGAACACTTCAAAGGATCAATAAATCTGGGAGCTTGTTCTTTGAAAAGATAAACAAAATGAACAAGCCTTTAGGCAGGCTCCATAATAAAGAAAAGGAGAGAGGGCCTTAAATAAATATTATCAGATTGAAAGAGGAGAGATTAAAACTGATACCACAGAAACACAGAAGATTGTAAGAAATTTCTATGCCCAACTGTATGCCAAGAAATTTGAAAACCTCGGTGAAATGGATAAATTCTAGAAAAATAAAATCTTCTAAAACCGAATGAAAAAGAAACAGAAAGCCTGACCAGACTGATAACAGCTGGCAAAATGTAAGCAAAATGAAAAATTGCCCAGCACATATTAGCCCATTACAGGATGGTTTCACAGGAGAATTTCACAAAACATTTAAGGCAGAGCTAACTCCTCTGCTTCTCAGACTATTCCAAGAACTCCAAGAAGAGGGAAGACTCCCAAACTTTTTTATGAGGCCAGCATCATCCTACCCCAAAAACCACATAAAGACACAATAAAGACAGAAAACTATAGGCCAATAACAATGATGAACAAAGACACTGAAATCCCCAAGGAAATATGGCAAACACTATCCATTAATGCATTAAAAATTTTATAGACTATTATCAAGTGGGAAAATTCCAGGGATGCAAGGATAGTAAAATATTCACAAATCAATAAATGTAATATATCACAGAAAAAAGGAAATGCAGAATTCACATGTTTGAATCAGTGGATGTTGAAAAAGCATTTAATAAGGTACAGTACCCATTTATGATAAAAACACTCAGCAAAATGGGAATAAAGGGGGCATATCTCAACATAACAAAGGACATAAAAAAGAAACCTTCAGGCAACATCACACTAAACTGGCAAAAATAAAGCTTTCTCACTAAGATCAGGAAGAAGACAAGGATGTCCAATTTCACCACTTCTATTCAACAAAGCACTGGAAGTGCCAGCCACAGCAATCAGACAAGAAAAGGAAATAAAAGGCATCACTATTGGAAAGGAAAGGTTAAACTTTGATTGTTTGCAGATGACATGATAGTGTACATAGAAAACCCTGTAGGCCTTTCCAAAAAACTCCTCAACCTAAAGTGTGAATTTGGCAAAACAGCGAGACACAAAGCCAATATTCAGAAATTGAAGGTATTTTTTACACCAACAAAGAAATATCACAATCAGAAATCAGGAAAACATCTCATTGGATATGGCAACTAGAAAAAATAGTACATAGGAATAAGCCAAACCAAGCAGGAAAAATACCTGTACTCAGAAAACTACTCAACATTGAAGAAAGAAATTAAGAGGGACACAGGTAAATGGAGGTATATATTGTGTTCATGGATAAGAAGAATTAAACTTCACAAAACAGTCCAAAACCTATGGGACACAATGAAGGCAGTCCTGAAAGGGAAGTTCATAGCAATACAGGCCTACCTAAAAAAGATAGAAACATTTCAAATAAATCACCTAACACTCCAGCTTCAAGAACTGGATAAACAACAACAAACAAAGACCAGAGAGAGTAGGAGAAAGGAAATAATCAAGATCAGAGAAGAACTGAATGACATAGAGACTAAAAGAACAATTCAAAGGATCAACAGATCCAGGAGTTGCTGCTTTGAAAAGATAACTGAAATCAACAGCCTTTAAGCAGAACCATGAAAAAAAATGGGGGGAGAGGACCCAAATAAATAATATCAGAAATGAAAGAGGAGAAATAACAACTGATACCACAGAAATACAAAGGATTGTAAGAAACTACTATGAACAATTATATGCCAAGAAATTTGAAAACCTGGATGAAATGGACAAATTTATAGAAAAATATAACCTTCTAATACTGACTGAAGAAGAAGAATAAAGCCTGAACAGACCGATAACAGCTGGTGAAATGGAAACAGTTATCAAAATACTCCCAGCACACAAAAGCCCTTGACCAGACAGTTTCAAAGGAGAATTTTACAAAAGAGTTAAGGAAGAGCTGACCCCTGTGCTTCTCAGACTATTCCAGAAAAATCCAAGTAGGGGGAAGACTCTCAATGTCTTTTCATGAGCCCAGAATCACCCTAATTTCAAAACCAGATAAAGACACAAGCAAAAAAGAAAACTACAGGTCAATATCGCTGTTGAACATAGAAGCTAAAATCCTCAACAAAATGGCAAACCACAACCAGCAATACTTTAAAAAGTTCATACACCATGATCAAGTGGGATTCATCCTAGGAATACAAGGATGACACAATGTTCACAAATCAATAAACATATCACAAAAATTAAAGGAACAATAAAAGTCACATGATCATATCAATAGATCTGGAAAAAGCCTTCGATAAGGTACAGCACCCTTTTATGATTAAAACGCTCAGCAAAGAAGGTTTAAAGGGTGCTACCTCAACAAAATAAAGGCCATATAAGAAAAAACTATAGCTAACATCATACTCAATGGGCAAAGACTAGAAGTTTTCCCACTAAGACTGGGAACAATAAAAAAAGTCCGCTTTTCCCACTTCTATTCAACATAGTATTTGAAGTCTAGCCAAAGCAATCAGACAAGAAAAAGAAATAAAAGCATCCAAATTGGAAGGGAGGAAGTAAAACTACCATTCTTTCCAGATGACATGATAGTGTACACAGAAAACTATAGATTCCATCAAAAATTTACTCGATCTAATAAAGGAATTTGGCAAAACAGCAGGATGCAAAGTCAATATTCAGATATTAAAGGCATTTTTGTACACCAAAGATGAAATATCAGAAGCAGAAACCAGGGGGAAAAAATCCCCTTTGCTATAGCAACAAGAAAAACAAAGTGCTTAGGAATAAACTTAACCAGGGAGGTAGAAGACCTGTATGCAGAAAACTATACAACACTGAAGAAAGAAATTAAGGAAGACAAATTAATGTAAGGATATACCGAGTTTAATGACCAGAAGCATTAACATCATCAAAATGTCCATACTACCCGAAGCAATTTATAGATTCAGTGCAATCCCTATTAAAATGCCAATGACATATTTCACAGACATAGAACAAACACTTCAAAAATTTATATGGAACCATAAATGACCTGAATAGCTGCACCAATTTTGAGAAAGAAAAACAAAGTAGAAGGAATCACCATACCTGACATCAAACTATACTAAAAGGGCACTGTAATCAAAACATGCTGGTACTGGCATAAGAACAGACACATAGATTAATAAAATAGAATAGAAAACCCAGAAATAAACCCATGTCTCTATGGTTAATTAATATATGACAAAGAGTGCAGAAGCATAAAATGGAGTAAAAATAGCCTCTTCAACAAACGGTGTTGGGAGAACTGGAGATCCACATGCAAAAAAAATGTAATTTGATCACCAACTTACACCATACACAAAAATAAACTCAAGATGGATAAAAGACTTAGATGCCATTTGTGACACCATAAAAGTCCTAGAGGAAAACATAGGCAGGAAACTCTCAGATATCCCATGCAGCAATATTTTCACCAATATGTCCCCTAGAGCAAGGGACACAGAGGAAAGAATAAACAAATGAGACTTCATCAAAATATGAAGCTTCTGCAGAGCTAAAGAAAATATCAGGAAAATGAAAAGGGAGCCCACCATATGGGAAAATGTATTTGCTAATGATACTTGAAACAGGGGTTTGCTCTCCAAAATATATGAAGAACTCATATGACTCCACTCCAGGAAGGCAAACAGTGCAATTTAACAAAAGGGTAATAATGGATCTGAACAGACACTTCTCCAAGGAGGGCATACGCAGGGCCCAGAGACATATGAAAGAATGATCATCATCACTAGCCATCAGAGAAATGCAAAGTAAAACCGCAATGAGATACCACTTCACACTGGTCAGAATGGTCATCATAAACAGATCAATAAGCAACAGGTGCTGGTGAGGTTGTGGATAAAAAGGAATACTAGTACAATGTTGGTGGGAAAGCAGACTGGTGCAGCCACTGTGGAAAACAGTTTGGAATTTCCTCTAAACACTAAAAATGGAATTGCTTTTTGACTCAGAGATTCCACTGCTGGGATCATACCTTATGAATACCAAAATACTAATTCAAAAGAACCTATGTACCCTAGTGTCCATAGCAGAACAATTTACAATGGCCAAGTGCTGGAAGTAACCTACGTGCCCATCAGTAAATGAGTGGATGAAAAAACTATGGTATATTTACACAATGGAATACTACGCAGCAGAAAGAAAGAAAGAGCTACTACCCTTTGTGATGGCATTGATCAAACTGGAGAGCATTATGCTAAGTGAAATAAGCCAGGCAGTGAAAGACAAATACCATATGATCTCACATGTAAGTGGAGCCTAGCCAGCAATGCAAGCAGGCAAGGAAGATATGACTAGGAACCACGAAAGAAAGAAGCAGCTGAGAGAGGCAGGAATGAGTGAGGGATAGAGGTATTGAGGAGCGAAAGGAGAAGGGTCAGATCAAGGGACAGGTGTGAAGGATCCTTGGACAAAGACAAAGTGGGGAAGGATTGAGGTGTGGAGGTGGAGGTGGGTGGGACAAGGAAGAGTCGTGGTGGGTAAATGGAGACAAATGTATTAGAACAATAAAAAAAATTAAAAAAGAGGAATTAACATCATCAAAATGTCCCCACCATCCAGTTCAATTTATAGATTCAACACAATCTCTATTAAAGTAACAATGACATATTTCACTGATATAGAACAAACCTTTCAAAAATTTATATGGAACCATAAGTGACCCTGAATAGCCTCAGCAATTCTGAGAAAGAAGAACAAAATAGGAGGGATCACAATACCGGATATCAAAGTATATTACAAGGCCTCTGTAATCAAAACTGTTACTGGTATAAGAACAGACACATAGATCAATAGAAGAGAATAGAGAGCCCAGAAATACACTCATGTCTCTATGGTCAATCAACATTTGACAAAAGGGCTGAAGGAGCATAACATGGAGTAAAAATAGCTTCTTCCACAAATGCTGCTGGCAGACCTGAACAGGTATGTGCAGAAAAATGAAAGTCAACCACCAAATTACACTGTACACAAAAATAAGCTAAAGATGGATAAAAGACTTAAATGTAAGTTCAGCACTATAAAAGTCCTAGAGTAGAAAGTAGGAAGGAAACTCTCAGATATTCCATGCAGCAATATTTTCACCAATATATCCCCTAAAGCAAAGGAAAGAAAAGAATGACTAAACAAATGGGATTTCATCAAAATAAAAAGCTTCTTTATGGCTAAAGAAAATGTCAGCAATACGAAAAGAGAACCAACCATATGGAAAAATATATCAGCAATGATACCTCAGAAAAGCATTTGATTTCCAAAACGTAAAAAGAACTCACAACTCCACTCCAGGAAGACAAAAAATCTTATTAAAAAATGGGAAAAGACATGAACAGATACTTCTCCAAGGAGGATATACTGAGGACACAGAGAAAGATGAAAGCATGGTCAAAATCAGTAGCCATCAGAAAGAGGCAAAATAAAACCACAATGAGATACCACTTCACTTCAGTAGGAATAGCCATAATAAGCAAATCAACAAACAACAAGTGCTAGTGAGTTTATGGTGAAAAGGGAACTCGAGTATACTGTTGGTGGGATGTAGCCTGGTGCAGCCACTGTGGAAAACAGTATGGAATTTCCTCAAAAAACTAAAAATAGAACTCCATTTTGACTTGGCGATTCCACTGCTGGGATTTTATCCTAAGAATCCTGAAATACCAATTCAGAAGAATGTATGCACCACAATGTTCATAGCAGAATAGTCAAATAATAGAAACAATGTAAGTGCCTATCAGTAAATAAGTGGATCAGAAAACTGTGGTACATTTACACAATGGAATACTATACATCAGAAAGAAGGAAGGAGCTACTATCTTCATGACAGCATGGATGGATCTGGAGAGCATTATGCTAATTGAAATAAGCAAGGCAGTGAAAGAAAAATACCATATGATCTCACCTATAAGCAGCACCTAATCCGAAAAAACAAATGAGCAACAAAATATAGCCAGAGACATTGAAATAAAGAACAAACTGACAGTAACCACATGGGAGAGGGGAGGAGGATATCGGGGGAGAAAAGGGGATTGTCGTCAAGGAACATGTTAAAGGATCCATGGACAGCCACAGAGGACTATGAATGAGGGAGTGAGGTGAGGGTGAGTGGGGTGGCGGAGAGTGGTGGGAGGAAAATGAAGGCAACTGGACTTGTACAACAATCATACTTGTGTAACTTGTAAAATGGAAGATAGGCTTGTCCATTTGTGTGGATTCTCTTGTTGTACTTGGGCTGTATCTGCTGGTGGCTCCTTTTCTGGTGGGTTCTCCATTCCAGCGGGTTTACTGGTATTCACAGCTCCCACCTTGTCTTGTATGCTGTTGTGCAGGTGTTTGTTAACAAAGCAGTATTACTACATAACCAAATCTATGCCAACAAAAAGAACCCCCCTATAACATCAGCAATATCAATTAAAATTGAGCAAAGATTAATTAAATGAAGAGGGATTAAGAATATTATAAGACAAAGAGAATATAAGATGACTAAAGAGGGAGAAATTCTGTTGTGTGCTAAGAGGGAGTAGAATTTGTAAGGGTCGGGATAGAACCAAGGCATGAAAAGGAGAGAGCAAAATTTACAGTATCAGTAAAATATAAAAGGGCGATGGTAACAATGGGGTATGGAGAGGGAAGAGTATACGAGGAGGTTTGAAATAAAATCAAAAGGGTACTGGAACAATGGGAGCAAAATTGCAGAAAAACGACAGCAGGGTCTATAACAACAAGAGCTGAATAAAGTTTAACAAAAGTGGTAAGGGAATAAGAATATTATAGAACAGCAAAAAATGAAAGTGATGTCTACAGTTAAGAAAAATGCTTTTGAGGGCATGAGAGAAGCAAGCTAATAAGAGTAAGGGTAAATCCCTGGTTGAGAAAGGGGCATAAAAGAAAAAAAAAGAGAGGAAACAATGAAATAAAATTCCTCACTGAACTGGTCAAGGGCAAGATGAAGCTGAAATAGAATAAGACAGCAGGAGAGTATTTTATGGGATTTTAAGTACAAAGAAGTAGTGAACAAAGAAGAGTTCCCTTGGTGAAGTATAGCAATAATCGTGATATTTCACCCAACTAGCCTCTGTTTTTAAAAGTTAAAGAAGAAATAAGACTCTTGCTAGAAGGGTAAAAGAATGTGAGCAGACTTAAGAAAGAAGAGTGCGTATGTTAGGTTAGATGGAGGAGAAATAGTGAGAGTAAGGAATAGAAACTTGGCTTAGTGTGAGAGAAATAAAGTTAACCACAACAGTAATAAAGCTTAGGAAGATGCAAAATGGATTAAGACCCGGGAAGGGTACTGTGTGAGATTTGGAATAACAATAGTATGATAAGAAATATATAATCTGAACAGAAAGAATAAAAATTAGAAGACCAAGAGTGGTGTGTTATTTGGAATACGAATAAATTGAAAAAATAAAATGCAATATGAAAGAGAGAATAAAAAGTGAAATCAAACAAGAAAACAAACAAAAAAAAGGGAAAGAAGAGAAATAAAGAGAAACATACAAATTCTTAAAGACAGCAAAGTGAAATTTGTCTTAGTTGTTGTTCACCTTCTGACCTCTTTCTGGATCTGTCTCTGATTTTCTCACAGCTCCAGGTTTTATTGTCATACTCTTGGTGGCAGGGGAGGGAAAGCCTCCTGCTGATGTTAACCCTGCCATGCTTGTTTTACAGGTCTTTCAGTATCATGGAGGCAGAGGGGTCCTGGGCTGTTATTTCCTTTCCTTTGTTTCTGCAAGGATGGGTGCTCAGTCTGGGCTACAATAATCACAGGTGACCAGTTTCCAGCCCAAGCCCTCAGGGCACTGTGTAGCTACACTGTATGGTCTGTGCATTTGTGTCAGTCTGGCACTGATAATGCCCCTTGTTTTGAACTTCTTTGATAAGGCATGAGGTTCACTGAGTGGGAACATATTGCACCCATCCTCCTCCCTCGTTGGGCAGGCCACGGAGTGTGTGAGGTCTCTGCATGGCAGCTGAGTACCCCTTGACAAAAGTCTCGCTAGGTGCTGCTGCCTCTCCTAGCACCTGCTGCTCCCCTTTGATCAATCTGTGAGGTACCCTGAGTGGGAGCAAATCGCACCTACACTCCCTCCTCACTGGCTGGGAAGTTCCCGGCTGCACACACAAGGTCCCTGTGCACACGTGGTTCCTGCACAGCAGACAGTTCCCTTTTTGAGAAGAGTCTCCTTGGGTATTACCTGCTTCTCTTAGCAAGTGCCTGGCTTTCCACACAGTCCAAGCCTTTGACCAGTCCAGAGTCTATCTGGGTCATGGCAAGTCACAGCCCATGTCTTCTTCCAACTCCAGGTACTGCTTGGCTCTCCAATTTTTCTGATACTGTTCCAGCTGGCGACCACTACCCCAGCTGGGGTGCACCACCTTCTGTGTGTCACTTGCTGCCTTTTTCTCCCCCTGGGACTTTACACATCTAGATCTCTCCTGGCTCAGGTCTGGGGCTTCCCCAGTCTGGGAGGGGAAGGGAGCTGCTAGGTTGTTATCACTGCCCCAGCTCTCATTCAATGCTCCCACAGTAGCCTTGGTCTCCAGAATAAGGCCCAGGGACATTCTCGTCAGCCTACAAAATCTCCTTACCACCCGTTATTAAGTGTCCTCTGCATATTTTGGCTTCCAAACTTCCTATAAGCAGGGATTCTGTTGGCTGTTCCCTCTGTTCTTTGGAAGATTGGCTAGGTGTCCCAGTTGGGTGCATGAGCAAGTGTGCTCAGCTCCCACTTACATGGCCACCATCTTCCTACCTCTCTGAAATTTTTAGAACTATTTTTTTAAATTTTATTTTAGTTTATTTTTTCAAATACATTTGTCTCTACCTCCCCCCCACCACTTTACCTTGCCCCCTCCCTCCTTCCCTCCCTCAGCTCTTCCCCTTTGGTTTTGTCCATGAGTCCTTGCTATATGTAGAACTACTTTTAAATCTCTCCTTGATTAAAAAAATGTCTTCCCCCGAGCTGAGGGAGGGAAGGTGGGAGGGGGCAAGGGAAAGAGGTGGGGGGGAGGCAGAGACAAATGTATTTAAAAAGTAAATAAATAATAAAAAAAAAAGTCTTCCCCCAAAGATGACCACAACTGAATTCCTGGAACCTGTGTCTGTGTCATCTTACATAGTAAAAGGGATTTTGCATAAATAATTAGATTAAGGATCTTGATTGAGAGAAGAAATTATTCTGGATTTCCTGGGAGGGCCCAATATAGGTAATTATGAGTGCTTATAAAATGCAGGCAGCAAGGGCAAAGTGAGGAGAAACTGATGTGACAATAAAGCAGAGATTGGAGTGCTGTAGCTACAAGCCAGTAATGAAGGCAGACTCTAGAAAGTAAAAGAGACGGGAAATGGATTCTGCTCTGGAGACCCCAGAAAGGAACCAGTCCTTTCCTTTGTAAAAAGGACACAATTTTAGTCCTTTAAGATTCACTTTGGACTGATGACTTCCAGAACTATACAAATATGTTTGTGTTAAGTCACTAGCTTTGTGCTAATTTGTTATATCAGCAATAGGAAACAAATATATGTGGCTTTCTAAGCTTTTATTTTGCCAGCTTCAAAGAATTCCCTTATCATCTTTAACTTGGACTTAGTTAATAGGTCTCACACTTTCTTGTATTTTATTGAGAGTACAAACACAGGAGAGATTAAAGCTTTACTTCTCTTCAGCATATATCTGTTAATAAATTATTCCATTTTTCCTGAGCTATGCCCTTCACATTTTTACTTGTTTTTATTATTATTGCATTTACTCCTTTATCATTTAGTCCCGTTTTGCTCCCTTCTCCCTACAATCACCACACTGTTGTCCATGTCAATGAATCCTTTTTCCATTTTGCTCAATCCTTCCACCACTACCCTCCTCACTCCTTAATTGTCATCCTGCTCTCTATCTATGAGCCTGTCTCTATTTTTCTTGTTAATTCAGTTTGTTCATTCAATTCCATATATGAGTGAAATCATATGGTATTTGTTTTTCTCTGACCGACTTATTTCACTTAGCAAAGTGTTCTCTAGGTCCACCCATATTCTGGCAAAGGGTGAAATTTACTTCTTTTTTTATGGAGGAATAGTATACCATTGTGTAAATGTCCCACGGTTTTATCCACTCAACTACTGATAGACATTTAGGCTGCTTCCATATCTTGGTGATAGTAAATAACACTGCAATGAACATAGAGGTACTTATGTTTCTTCGAATTAGTGTTTTGGGTTTCTTTGGATATATTCTCAGAAGTGGAACTGCTACATCAAAAGGTGCTTCCATTTTAAATATATTGAGGTATCTCCATATTGCTTTCCTCAGTGGCTGTACCAATCTATATTCCCAAGTGCAAGATATCAACAGTGCAAAAAGGTTCCCTTTTCCTTGCATCCTTGATAGGACTTGTTTTTTGTTGATTTATTGATAATAGCCATTCTGACAGATGTGAGATAATATCTTCATTTTGGTTTTAATTTGCATTTCTCTGATGATTAGTGATATTGAGCATCTTGTCATACGTCTATTGGCCATCAGTATGTCCCTTTTGGAGAAGTACCTATTCAGGTTCCTTTCCCATTTTTTAATTGTGTTGTTTGTTTTTTAGTATTGAGCTTTGTAAGTTCTTTATAGATTTTGGATTTTAACCCCTTATCAGATGTATTAGCAAATATGTTCTTCTATTCTGTTGGTTGCCTTTATTTTGTTGATGGTTTCCTTTGCAGTGCAAAAACTTTTTAGTTTTATGTAGTCCCATTTGTTTAGTTTTTCTTTTGTTTCCTTTGCCTAGGTTGATATATCTGATAAAATATTGCTATGAACTATGTCTGCGATTTTGCTGCCTATGTTTTCTTCTACGATATTTATGGTATTAGGCCTAACATTTAAGTTTTTAATCCATTTGGAATTTATTATTGTGTGTAGTGTGAGAAGCTGATCTAGTCTCACTTTTCTGCATGTATCTATCCAATTTTCTCATTACCGCTTATTGAATAAAGTATATTTAGACCATTGTATGTGCTTGCTACCTCTGTCAAATATTAATTGGCTATAAATGGGTGGGTTTATTTCAAGGCTCCCTATTCCATTATATTGATCTATGTATCTGTTTTTATGCCAATACCAGGTTGTTTGGATTACTATGGCCTGGTAGTATAGTTTGATATTAGGTAGTATGTTTCCTCCAGTTTTGTTCTCTCAGCATTGTTTTTGTGATGTGGGGCCTTTGTGGGTCCATATAAATTTTTGAAATATTTGTTCTATTTCTGTGAAATACATCATTGGACTCTTTACAGGAATTTCATTGAATATACAGATTACTTTAGGTAGCATGGGCATTGTAATGTTGTTAACCCTTCCTATCCATGAACACAGTACGTGCTTCCACTTATATTTGTATCTTCTTCAATTTCTTTCTTCAGTGTTGTATAATTTTCCAAGTAAGGGTCTTCTACATTCTTGGTTAGATTTATTCCTAGGTATTTTATTCTTTCTGAAGCAATTGTAAATGGAATTGTTTTCTTAATTTCCTGTTCTGTAAGTTTGTTATTAGCATAGAAAAATGCAACTGATTTCTACTTTGCTGAATTCATTTATCACTTCTTGTAGTTTCTTGGTGGAATCTTTGGGGTTCCTAGGTACAGTATCATGTCATCATCAAATAATGACAGGTTTATTGTTTTCTTTCCAATTTTCATGCCTTTTATTTATTCTCCTGTTCTTGTTTCTGTGGCTAGGAATTCCAGTATGATGTTGAATAAGAGAGGTGAAAGTGGACATTCCTGTCTTGATCCCAGTCTTTTGGTGAACACTTGTAGATTTTGCCTATTGAGTGTGATGCTGGTAGTAGGTTTGACGTAAATGGTCTTTCTTATGTTTAGATATGTTTCCTCTATTCCCCTTTTGCTGAGAGTTTTGATCATAAACAGGTGCTAGATTTTATCAAATGCTTTTTCTCTGCAACTATTGATACGATCATGTGTTTTTTATTCTTCATTTTGTTTATGTGGTGAATGACATTAATTGATTTGTGAATGTTGTACTAACCATGCATTCCTATAATAAATCCTACATGATCATGGTGTATAATCCTTCTGATGCATTGCTGTATTCTTTTTGCTAATATTTTTGTGAATTTTATCAGCTATGTTCACCAGGTATATTGGCCTATAATTTTCTTTTTCTGTCATGTCTTTATCTGGTTTTGGAAGTAAGATAATGCTAGTCTCGTAAAATGAACTTTGGAAACTTTTCTTCTCTTGAATTTTTTGAAATAGTTTGAGAAGGAAGGGTGTTAATTCTTCTTGGAATGTTTCATAAAATTCATCTGTGAAGCCATGCCATCCAGGGCTTTTGTTTGTTGGGACTTTTTTGATTAGTGCTTCAATTTCACTAGGTGTAATCTGTATATTCAAATTCTTCCTGATTTAGTTTTGAAAAATTGTATGTTGCTAGGAATTTTCCCATTTTAACCAGGTTTTCCAATTTTTTGGCATATTAAATCTTCATAATATTTTCTTACACTCTTTTGTATTTCTTTGGCATCAGTTGCTATTTCTCCTCCTTCATTTATGCTTTTATTTATTTGGTCCCTTCCTCTTTTTTTCTTGATGAGTCCAATTAAAGGATTGTTAATTTCATTTACCTTTTCAAAGAACCAGCTCTTGGATTCGTTGATCTTTTATATCATTTTTTAAAACTCTATTTTGTTTATTTCTGTTCTGGTATTTATTATTTCCTTTCTTCTACTCTAGTCTTTGTTGTTCTTTTTCAAGTTCCTTTAAATGTAAATTTAGATTGTTTATTTGAGCTTTTTCTTGTTCTTTTGGAATAGACCTGTAAAGCTATGAGTTTCCTTCAGGGTTGCTTTTTCTGCATCCCACAGATTTTTGATCATTGTCTTCTCCTTTTCATTTGTTTCAATGTATCTTGATTTTTTTGTTGACCCATTTATAGTTTAAAACATGTTATTTAGCTTCCATATTTTGCATGTTTTTCAGTGTTCTTCTTATTGTTGATTTCTAGTTTCATAGCATTGTGGTCAGAGAAGTTACTTGATATGATTTCAATCTTCCTAAATTTATTGAGACTCATTTTGTGTCCTGAAATGTGGTATATCCTAGAAAATGTTCCAAGGGCACTTGGAAAGTATGTATATTCTGCTGCTTTGGGGTGAAATGCTCTGAAAATATCAATAAATCCATTTGATCTAGTGTACCATTTTATTTCTTTTTTTTATTGTTGTTCAATTACAGTCATTCCCATTTCCCCTTCATTATTCTCCTGCCCTACCCATCCCCCCGGTTTCCACATTCAATCCTTACCCCACCCATTGTCTTTGACCTTGGATCTTTTATACATGTTCCTTAACCATTTTCCTTCTTTCTCCCTCTATCCTTCCTCCCTCCCCTCAGCTCAGACCACTGTCTCCTTGCTGTTTTTCTATCAAGAAGATCTATCCATTGAAGTAAATATGCTGTTAAAATCCCTGACTATGACTGTATTTCTGCTGATCACTCCCTTTATGTTCATCAAGATTTGTTTTACATATTTAGGTGCTCCTATATTGGGTGTGTGTTTACTAGGGTTGTGTCCTCTTGTTGGATTTTCTTTTTATCATTATGTAGCATAGTCTTTTTTCTCATCGTACAGTTCTGGTTCTAAAGTCTATTTTGTTGGATATAAGTATTGCTAACTCAGCTTCCCCCCTTTCCATTTGCATGAAATATCTTTTTCCATCCTTTTACTCTTAGTCTGTGTTTATCTTTCAATACAGGGTGGGTCTCTTGAAGGCAACACACATATGGGTATTGTTTCTGATCCGGTCAGCTACCCCATGTCTTTTGGTTGAAGCATTTAAGTCATTTACATTTAAGGTGATTAGTGATATATACATATTTAGTGCCATTTTACTTTAGACTATTTTCCTCTGTTGGTTTTTTCTTTCTCTTTCCCTTATTTTTCTCTTAAAGGAAGTCTTTAACATTTTTTGCAGTAGTGGTTTGGTGTTAATAAAGCCATTTATCTTTTTCTTGTCTGGGAAGCTCCTTATTTCTCCTTTAATTTTAAATGATAGCCTTGCTGGGTAAAGAGCCTTGATTGTAGGCCCTTGCTTTTCATCACCTTGAATATTTCATACCACTCCCTTCTGGCCTGAAATGTTTCTGTTGAGAAATCAGATGACAGTCTAATCTGTGCTCTCTTGTAGATAATGACTTGCTTTTCTCTTGCAGCTTTTAGGACTCTCTCTTTGTCTTTAGGCCTTGCCATTTTAATTATGATGCCTCTTGGTGTAGGCCTCTTTGGGTCCAAATAGTTTGGGACTCTATGAGCTTCCTGGACTTGAGTGTCTTTTTCCTTTACCAGATTAGGGAGGTTTTGGTCAACATTTCTTCAAATAGGTTCTTGATCCCTTGCTCACTCTCTTCTCATTATTGTATTCCTATGATTCAGATGTTGTTATGTTTCATGTTGTCCCAAAGGTTTCTTAAGTTCTCCTCATTTTTCAATTTTTTTTTTCTTTTTGCTGCTCTGCTTGGGTTTTCTTTTTTCTATCTTGTTTTCTAAATCACTAGTTTGATCCTCTGCTTCATCCAACCTCCTGTTTACTCTTTCCAGTGTATTATTTATTTCAGATATTGTATTCTTTATTTCTGAGTGGTTCTTTTTTGTGGTTTCTATGTCTTTTTTATGCTCTTGGGTATACTTATAATCATTACTCTCAACTCTCTATCTGATAAATTTCTTGCCTTCATTTCATCTAGGCCTTCTTGTGGAGAATTACCTTGTTCTTTCATTTGGGGACTGTTTTCTTTGTTTTCTCATTTTGGTTGCCTCTTTATGTTCGTTTCTATGTAATAGGTAGATCTGCAAGACTCTGGTGCAGACCTAAGTCAAACCCGCCTATGACTGGCCCTGGGCAACCTGTTTGGAGCTATTGGTGATTCACAGCTTGTGGTTCCCTCTGCTGGGCCTGGGTATTTGCAGAAAGAACCAGATTGTGCATCAAGGCTGGCTGCTATCAGCATCAGACCAGTGGAAGGGTCATCTGATCTTTCTGAGCTCCCAGAGATTTGCTTCTGCCTTCAGGCTTTATGTTAGCCTTAAAATGTGAAAGTTTTCCAGCTGTACTGCTCAGCAGCAGGGCTCTAGAAGCACAGGGTGGGGCAGAGTAATTCCTGTGGATGTGGCTTCCCCTCACCCTGATGTTATTCAGAGAGGAATGTTTTGCCTGAAAGAGATAGGTCTTGTGATATAGGAAATGACTCAGTAAAGGGATCCTGGTGGCTGTTCCTTCTGTTTTCTCCCCAGAGCCATCAACCCCATATTTTCCCCAAGTGTCTCTAGTCCACTCTGCTCCCTCTCTGCCAGAGCCTAGGGGAAGTGGCTGCAAATGGAATTTTGGGCATTGGCCCTTTAAGGGGTTTTCTGTTTCTCCAGTGGTCTCTCTCTGGTGGACAGAAACCCTGCTGCATTTCACAGCTATGTTATTTGGGTTCCTTTCCCAGTTCTGATGCTATAGGCTGGGGACCCCAGCTTGGGATTTAGATCTCACACTTCTCAGGGAGAACTTCCTGGTTGTTGAAATATCCTTTCAGCTGCCCTCCATGGGAGCCTAGCCAGCCCTCTTGTCCCTCCTCTGTACTCCCTGCCAGTTTTGTTGTGGTGATGTGGCTGCTTCTGTGGTTTTAAGGTTTCTCCCCAGCTAGTGTTCAGTTGGTTATTCAGAATGATTTTCCTTTCATTTAGTTGTAATTCCAGTTTGGTCCTGAGATGATGTTAGTGTAGCTTCTACTTACTCTTCTGCCATTTTGGGTCTCTTCACAACTTTTTTTAATGAGGTAGATCTATTTTCCACACATTATTCAAGTCAAAGTGTTTGCTTTTTATTCACAAATAGATTGTGTAGTCCTGGTATTTATTCATCTTTAATTAATGTAGTTATCCAACTCTCTGCTGTTGAAATCCTTACCTCTGCTTTTACACTTGGAAATGATCAACATCTTCTCAAGTTTTTTATATTTTGTGGGTCTGCTTAGTTAAAGATATACTGATCTTTTTATCTTATATTTTTTGAGGGATGGGATTCATTATGATACCTTAAATAGTATTTATTTATTTATTTTGGAAATAGACATAGCAAATTAACACAAATACTTATTCAACTACTGCATGTTATACTTTCAAGACCATTTCAGGCTTGGTTCTTCAGCTGTTAATTTACATCTCTAGTTACATTTAATTTCAATGTTGCCTTGAAATAAGTATAAAAAATGATATGGGGGGTTATAGGAGATGAACCAACCCTGACAACTTTACAAAGTAGTTTTTTGAACCTAGTTTGGGGGTGTTTTTCTCTCATCTGGTCAGATTGGGAGCTTCTGTATGCATGACAGAGCCAAAATTGAAACCAATTAATAGAGATTTCACCTCCTTCCCAGTTCCATGCTGCTTGCCCTGCAGAGGGTCATTCTTAGGTTTTAAGATTTTCACTGAGTAAAAATTAAAATTTCTCTTCATTTATCACAGCTAGTTGAGAAGTTTTCCTGGGTTCTTCTGTTTCTGAAGGTTTGTAAAAATAATTGCTATTCCTCAAGCATTTCAATAGGAACATAATGATAGCAAGTCATTAAGCTTTTTGCCCTAATATACAAAAGTATTTAATTTCATTTTTATTTTTTAAACCTAGACAGGTATATGTTAATGTTGTCATTGTTTTTGTTTTTGGTAAAATGACTTTTCTTTTAGAGCAGTTGCAGATTTACAGCAAAAATATTTTTTATGTATTACCTGCCCAACATACGCATACCCTCTCCCATTATCAATATTCCATACTAGAGTAGTATGTTTGTTACAAATGATTAGTCTACATTGAGACATCATAATCACAGTTGGGTGATATATACTTTACTCCTTTCCCCAAAGTCTATAGTTTACATAAGTGTTCACTCTTGGTGTTGTACATTCTGATAGTTTTCACAAATGTATAAGTACATGTATCCATCATTAGAGTATAATACACAGTATTTTTATTATCCTAAAATTTCTGTGTTCTGCATATTCATCTCTAGTTTCCCAACTCCTAGCAACCACTGATTTTTTGAGTATCTCTATAGCTTTACATTTTCCAGAATGTGATGTAGTTGGAATCATCTATGCATGTATGATTGGCTTATTTTTTCAGATTGGCTTTTTTTTTCACTTAGTAATATACATTTCATGTCTTTTCATAGCTTGATGGCTCATTTCTTTTTAGCACTAAGTGATATTCCATTATCTGAATTTACAACAGTTTATTATCCATTCACCTCCTGAAGGACATCTTGAGTACTTCGAAGTTTTGGCAATTGTGAATAAAGATGCTATGAACATCTATGTGTAGGATTTGTATGAACTTAAGTTTTCAATCCATTTGAATAAATTCCAATGAGTGTTATCACCAGATCATATAGTAAGAGCTATGTTTAGTTTTGTAAGAAACTACAACAATGTCTTCCAGAGTGTCTGCACTATTTTGCATTTCTACAAGCAATGAATGATAGTTCCTGTTTCTCTACAACCACCAGCATTTTGTATTTTTCATTTTCTGGATTTGGACCATTCAAACAGGTGTGTAGTGATAACTCATTGTTGTTTTAATTTGCATTTCCCTGATGAGGTATAATATGAGGGGTCTTTTCATATAATTATTTGCCGTCTGTATATCTTCTTCGGTGAAGTCTTCTAAGTTTCCTTAGATCTTTGGACTTCTTTGGTCTACTAAGATCTTTGGAGCATTTTTCAACTGCTCCACAATTGTTTTCTCAAATTGTTTAGTTGTACAGTTCTTTGCATATTCTGGATACCTTCTCTTTTTAAGGTATTTTAAAGTTTTTTTTCCTCAAGGAATAATATAAAGTTATAAAAAGTGGCAGCAGTACGGGGCTTGACTCTGAAAGGGAGGAGGTTCTAGAAGCTCCATTGCAGTGGGTAGGCACTTTTTCATTAATGGGCTTTTGACTTCAGTGTAGAACACTTCTCCACAAAGGCCAGGGATGACCTGGCTTCTTGCAGCACACAGAGTAGGCTGCTTCAACAGAAAGGTAGGCTCAGAAATGCTTGGTCTTTATTGGCTAGTAGCAAGCAGGCAGATTTTTCCCTTCTTGACTACATCCTCTTCAGAGATGCAGTTGGTTGGCAGGACTTTGGCTAGGTGTCCATCTGAGAATCCATGACTTGTGTGGTGGGCTAATGAGGGCAGCCCTGATAATCCAGGGGCCCTGCCCACTTCATCCTTGGCCTTACTGTCCCATTAAGTCCCATGCTCAGGGCTGTTTTAATCTTGGCTGAGAAGCCTTTGCAGGTACAGTGCTTGACTTTTCCAATGGAATATAGGATGTAAACATTAGACTAAAATTTGAAAGTCATGGGGTCAGGGGATAACTTTCACTTTTGAAAAAGGGCCTCCAACTCTGCTTGTCCTTGCCATTGGACAGCTTTCTGCCCTTTGAAGGAACAAGCTTGCTGAAGGACAGATATGGGTGTTTGCATGCAGTGGTGAGGTGATGGTCTGGCTCTCATCCATGCACTCTGCCTGGCTGTAGTCAGCTGCCATACTGGGGAAGTCTACAGGGTAGCTGGATACAAGGCTGTCCTTGGTAAGATGGGGGTGGAAGCTGGAAAGGCAGGTCTGGGGTTTGGGCCTGGAAGATAAGAGCAGTTGCCCTTAGAGGATGAGCTCAGGGGAGAAGATAAGGAGGACCTGACGAGGTGGGATGAAGGCTCAGCCATAAGTGAGGTTGTCCACATGTGTGAGCTGAGATGTCTTTCCATCATGAAACTCAGTGTAGAGCAGAACTGGTCTAGTTTACAGCTAAACACGTAGCACCCTGGACTCACCAGCTGTTTCTCAAAGGGGAAGAATGTTGTGGCATGGCGGATCACATTGCATAATGGAGGAAAGTGAAGTCATCAGATGTCCCTTCTTCCTCATTCTCCTTGATGTAGGCCTGGGCTCCACCCCGGGGATGAGGAGGGGGAAGAGGCCTGGGTCCCTACCACAACCACAGCAACCTTCATCATTCAACTCACTCTCAGGATAGGACTGAGTCCTGGGCAGCACACAGTATGAGTAAGTTTTCTTGGCATGAGCAGATAAGGTGCTGCTGGGAGTGGCTGCCACTTATACAACCTGAGCTGAGGAAGAGGGCTCCTGGGAAAAGTGCTAGAAAACTGGCTCTTTACTACCTGGACTCTTCTCTTTTGTGTATATCTTCTCCCAGACTATGGTGTGTCTTCTCACTCTCTTAATATTGTATTTTGCAGAGCAGAAGTTTATAATTTTAATGAAATCCATATTATTTCTTTCATGTAGCAACTATTTCTTTCATGTACCATATCTTCGGTGTTGTTATCTAAAAAGGTATCATGGTACGTAAGGCCATCTAGATTTTCTCCTATGTTATCTTCTAGTAGTTTTATGGTTTTGTATATTATATTTAAGTCTATGATACATTTTGAGTAATATTTTGTGAAGGGTATCAGGTTTGTGTCTAGACAAATTATTTTGCATGCAGATGTTCAGTTGTTCCAGCACCAGTTGTTGAAGAGACTATTTTTGTTCCGTTTGCTCCTTTGTCAAAGATGAGTTGACTCTTATGGATTGTCTATTTCTGGGTTCTCTGCTTTTTTTCCATTGATCTACTTTTCTATTCTTTCGCCAATACCTCACTATCTTGAACCATAACTTTATAGTAAGTTTTGAAGTTGGATAGTGCAAGTTCTCCAACTTTGATCTTATTCAATGCTGTGTTGTCTGTTCTGAAACTTTTGCCTTTTCATATAAATTTGAGAATCAGTTTTACAATATCCAAAAAATGACTTCCTAGGGTTTTGACTGAAATTGCATTGATTCTATACACAAAGAGGAAAATTGACATCTTCACAATATTTGTGTCTCCCTATCCATAGACATGAGCCATTTCTCCATTTATTCAGTTCTTTGATTTCATGTATCAGAGTTTTGTAGTTTTAGTTATGTCAATATTGTACATAATTTTTAGATGTATATAATTTTGGGGGTGCTAATATAAATGATAGTGTGTTTTTAATTTCAAAATATACATGATCATTGCTGGTATATAGAAAAATGATTGAACTTTTTATATGTTAAACTTGAATCCTGCAACTTTTCCACAATTGCTTGACTGTCCCCAGTTGACTGTCCATCTCCCAAGAAGAGAGCAGGAGTGTGATTTCAGATATCTGATATTTATGCCCTGTAACATTCATTGTTTTGAAACAAACCTAAGGAAATAATTTCTCAAACTATATTCACCTAATCCTAAAGCTTCATGCCATTGCATATCCTTAAAGATGACTTAATGTGAAACTGAGTGTGTGGGGCTCTGCACTTTCTATAGCATTTTAGCCAGAGCAACTCATTTTTTCTTTATACTTTTAATATTAAAATTATTTTAAATTTACAGAAGAGTTGCAAAGATAATACAATACCTTTACCCAGTTTCTCCATTGTTAATTTATTACAGATCTATGGTACATAATTGAAAATATAAAAAAAATCTTAATTACTCTTAACTAAACACTAACTAAATTATAGGCTTTATATGGCTTATAGTGATTTTTCCATGGATGTACTTTTTAGAGCACCTCAATTGGGCTTAATTGAGAATTTATTTAGACAAATAAATTATTTAGCTGTTTTATTTATTATAAATTTTATTTGTTTATTATAAATAAATAATTTATTTAGCTGAAATTTAGTTGTTTCTCTCCTCAGGCTTTCCTTGACCATCACTATATAAAAACTTTCAATTACTGCTACTTAGAAACAAAATAAAACTGGAATAGTAGCTTCTCTTATCATCATCTCAAAGTGCTTTTTGGATCTATTACTTATTGAATCCTCCAATATCTTCATGAGGTCAAGGGGAATGAAGTAGATACCTTTAGTTATTGTTTTACAGATGGAGAAACTGAGGCACAGAGAGGGTGAGACACTTTTAGGTCAGAGTCAAATTGAAGTGGGTCTCCTGATGGTTGACATCCTCATCCTTTCCACAAAATCTTCAGGTAAGCAAAACATACCTGAGAGAGAAAAGCTGATCAGTCTTCGACTTCCTTGCACAGTCTCAAAAGAGCCAACACCTTTAAAAATCTGTAAGAAGAAGAAAAATGAGAGACATGCAAAATGAGCATTGAAATAGATATACTCCAAAACAAACATGCCTTATTATCTTTCCAACTACACTCTATGAAGACAGCAGCATTGTGATTTTATTAGGTTATTTTTGATTAAAACAAGCTTCTAGCAACCTAATACTTTTTTCCAGTAATAGAGTAGAAAATGCTAGTGAGGATGAGGCATACTTTCCAGAGAAATGGAAGTCAACACACAAAATTACTGTAATATTAGAGGCCCTTTGTAACTACTTACATAAACAATGACATTTTACATTTGAATTTGCAAAAAAAAAAAAAAAAAGCATTTATTAAAGCAGATCTAACAGGAGCAGAATGATAGTCAATAGACGTTTACTGTTGTAATTATAATATATTTTCATTTAGCAAAGTAAAATGTTAAATTGCTGTATCTCATAACATGAACAGTGGGCTGGCTGCTGGTGAATGTGTTATGGAATTGCACTACCAAACAGTTGGCGGCTGAAGTGAAAGTAAGGCAGTGAGAGGGTAAGCTGAAATTGGAAAGGGATATGAGATTGACTCAAGCAGACTGAAAAAACCTTTGGATGACAGCTGGAGCAGACCAGCAAGCAGCTGCAGGATCTGGCTCGTTGGTGTGTGCTCATTCCTGGGCATAAGCTCTCCAGGGCTAGAGTGAAGATGGCCATACCCCAGTCAGACTGGAATCCCTGTAAGGGGAATCCTATAGCAAAAAACAAGACTGACTAAGATGCAGAGGTAGAGATCAGAGGGCAGGAGGTAAGTGAGGGTCTTGCTGCTCAGCCAGTCATTTTTCAGATGCTGAAAACACAGCAGGAGAGGCCTGACAGGCAGGATCCAGACCTCCTGTCACCGACCTTAAGGTACTTGCACACATCGGCTTGACCATACACTCCCGCTGAGCTCGTGGATCTGGCAGAGAAGTTCAGACAGAAGGAACTTGAGTCAGCTGCAGTGTGGCTACTGCACCTCTGGGGCACAGTCACTGATGGTGTTGTGCTCTCTGGGGATGAACTGACCTCATTGGTGTCCATTACCACACACCGCTTGCTATGGCAATGCATTCATGGTGCCATATAATATAGTTAGAATGGTTTCCTGCTCTCCTGGTTCAAGGTGGGATACTGCACTGCCTGGCCCAATGAGGGTGACCTCCTTGTGACACAGCTCCACTGGACGTCCATGCTCAAGTTACAAGTGTTGCTCTGGGCAATGGGAATGTGCCAGGCCATTTATGTAGGTAGGTTTAGGGGACCGCGTACAGCCTCGCTCACTGCTGGGATGCATGATTGTATCATCCAGACCACAACTTCCACTGTTTATGGAACTTTAGCACCTGTTCTATCTACTCTGGTGGGCAAGCCAGTCCAATGAGCAGCCCAAACTATAGCAGATTAGAGGAAGGTGGAATTGGCAAGGCAGTGTAAGAGAGTATGGGAAGTCTGAGAGGAGAACACTCCTGAAGAATTTACAATCAAGGCTGAGGGGAAAGAAGAACCAGTGAGAGATATCCATAAACAGTTGTGGATAGACTTGACCACTGCAGGGGTGGACCCCAGAAAAATGCATAAGCAACCTAATCAGATGCCAGTAGTCTTGTGGCAACAGTTGCAACCACACCAGTATTTTCAACGCTTGCCTGAGGAAAATCCGAAGGCCCAACTTCCTCATCCTCAGGGAATGGATTTCCTCTTCCTAGGGGGCCCAACAGGGAGTAACTACATTGGTGCCTCCCTTGTCTTCTTGCCTTTGTTGTCTGATTTCATGGGCATACACCAGAACAAGGGTCCAGAGGTATGCCTCCCTCCAGTCCACCCAGAAGACAATCCATGGGGTAGCTTGCATAGCTAGGAGGAAGCCAAGGGCCCTGGTGGATGAAGGACTTGACTTCCAGGGACCAGAGGCCATGTGTGGAAATAGCTGTTTACTGCTCCCCCTGTAATGTGCAATAGACACTGGTCCTCATGGATACAGGAGGCAAGTGTATCCTTATTCATGGCAACCCAGAACACTTTTCAGGACCCCTCCTCAGCAACAATGGGTATGGAGGTCAATTTTTCAGGGCACATAAGGTCACACTAACTCTGGCAATCTGAATCCACAGCTTTATGCAATCTATATCTCCCCCATATCTGAATATATTCTAGGGGTTGACATCCTCTTGGGGCTGCAGCTACAGAAAACTGCAGGCAATTTTTCCCTGTGGGTCCAGGTGGTCAAGGCAGTTCTGTGAGGGCATGCCAAACATTCCCCTGTACAATTCCCTACACCTCACTGGGTAGTTGCAATGAGGCAATACAGGTTACCCAGGGGACACCATTAAATTGGGAAAACTATCCAGAAGCTAGCAAAAGTAGGCATCAGTTGTCTCACACACAGCCCTTACAACACTTCAGTGTGGCCAATTTGAAAACCTGAGGGCACCTGGTGGATGATGTCAGGCTTCAGGGAGTGGAACAAAGTAATTCCTCCTCTGTATGATGCAGTGCTTAATATTGCAGACCTCATCTTGAGCCATGAGTTAGGCACATATCATTTTGTTTTGGGCCTAGTTAATGTCTTTTTCTCTATTGATATCCACCCAGATTGCCAGGAACAGTTTACCTTTGCTTGGGAGAGCTGGCAGTGGACTTTTACCATCCTATTGCATGGGTATTTACACAGACCCACCATTTGCCAGAGCTTGTGGTGGAGGACCTGGAAGCCTGACACCATCCAGAAACTATAAAGCTATATCATTACATAGATGGTATCATGTTAACCTCTGATTTTCTTCCAGATTTAAAGATGGGGTACCACTCCTGGCATCATCTACAGGACTGAGGATGGGAAGTCGAACCAATAAATTGCAAGGACCTGGTTTCTCTGTCAAATTCTTGGGGGTTGTCTGTCAGGTAAGACAAAAATCATGCCTTCTTTGGTGGTGGACAAATTCCAAACATTTCCCTGCACAGCAACCTCACAACAATTGAAGGAATTCCTTGGACTCTTGGGATATTAGCAGGTGTTTATTCCCCACTTAGCTCAGCTGCTATGCCTCTTACACTGGTTAATCTGGAAATAAACCACCTGAGAATTGGGGGAGGGTACAATAAAAAGCTTTCATGACTACTAAAAAGCAGTAGCCACTGTCCAAGCCTTGTGGGTCTTGGACCAGACACAGCCTTGTGGATGTTTATGTAACACTGGATGGGTATCAATGGGGGCTCTGGCAATGATGATGGACAGACCCAGGTTCCCACTGGTTTCTAATCAAAGCTATGGAAAGGGGCTGAGGCAAGGTACAGTCCCATTGAACAAGTCAATGCCATGTGCTAGGTTTGTTTGGCAACTGAACTGCTAACAGTGCCTGTGGTGGTCATGGTCTGGACCACTTATCCCAGAACAGGATGGAGCCACAATGTGACAACATGGTTACACAATTCAGTAGCACAAACATCCACCATCTCCAAATGGGGTGCTAGTCTGTTACAACACAATTTGCTCTCCAGCAGCTTTGAGTCATGAACTACAAAAACTATTGAGACTTGTCACATATTGTGCTGAACATGGGGTAGCCCTGACTAACTCACCACCACTAGGATCCCCAATTAAGGAGGGTCATCAGCCAATCCCTAAGGATGACTGGTATACAGATGGCTCCTGCAAAAGACCACCAGCATCCTGGAGAGCCATGGGCTACCAACCACAGACTGACAGCATCTAGATGGAAGATGGAATGAGACACAACAGCCAATGGGCTGACCTATGCACCATCTGGATTTTCATCTCCCAAAAATGTGTACTTTTAACCATCTCTACAGACAGCTAGGCAGTTTTCCACAGGTTAAGACTGTGGCTGTCTCAGTGGGAACCACAGTGGACAATAATGGACAAACCCCTCTGGGGACAGGAAGTGTGGGAAGACAATATATTCCCACAGCAAGGAGAAGGGTATCACACTTTATCAGGTCTCCGGTCACTCCTCCTTGTAGTGTCCCAGGAATGATGAAGCAGATGCTTTAATGCACATCCACTGGCCAGAAGAAGCCCCAGAAGATGGCTGATGCACTGCATCATAAATTGAAACATGCATGACAAAAAAATACTTTATAGGAAGTGGGCAAATCTTGGGAATTGCCACTGTGCTATGCTGACATCGTCACTGCCTGTCAATCCTGTCTGGTGCTGAAAGGCAACCTCACCACAAGTACCCCAAGGTCTCCAGTGTGGAAATGTTCCCCTCAGATTGGCCCCTTACCCAGCTCTGAAGGGGTCTGATTTGCTTTGACCTGTGTGAACACAACAACTGGCTCCCATGCCTATCCATGCATACATGCCACTCAGTGGGCTACCACTTGAGGCCTTCGGCAGCTGTGTATCATTTATGACACACCTTAAGTCATTGAAAGTGATCAAGGAACCCATTTCACAGGCCATCAGGTCCAGCAATGGGCTAACCAGATGAACAATTATTGTAGCAGATTGACTGGCAATTTCGTCTACCTTACAATCCCACATGGGTGAGACTGGTTGCACAGTACAATGGTTTGCTGAATGATACCTTCTCACTGATCAACATTCTTTTAAGGGGTGGATGCCATGCCTACCTGAAGTACTCCAGGAACTCAGTGAACAACCTAGAGTGGGCCAAGCCTCCACTGTAAACCTGCTCACCCAACCCTTGGCTGTCCCCCTTAGGCTGCAGATCCATACTGTGTTGTTGCCAGCACCCTCAGACATACCCCTGGGGAAGTGTACCCTGTACTGTCCCTAGGAAACAGAATGCTACATGTTGGTTGTTGGTGTTCCCTGGTGGCTCCTTGGGAGGAATTCTGGGCATCAGAATTGGGACTCCTTTTGGGCCTGCCACCTATTCAAACAAACTGACTGGTGGTTGTATCCAACGGGCCTATTTGTACCCCCTGCTGGAAAAATCCTTATGCAAACCACCATAACCACTTTAGCAAATCATCCTGCTTTTGCTCTTAATCACACTAGAAATGCTGTATCCACCTGAAGAAGTCTTACAGATGAAAAAGCTTGTTTTGTAGAACCACATGGCCCTAGACCTTTAATGACAGCCTAGGGAGGAACCTGTGCCATCTTACATACTGAATGTTGTACATACATCCCCTATAACTCCCAGAACATGTCTCAGGCCTTAGATGCATTGCTTAATGAAATTACATACATCTCAGCATTGGCCTTGGAACTCTACCTCCTGGTGAAATTCTTTGGGACATGGGTATTATGCCTTTCTTGGCTTTTTTGGCCTTTCCTGTCTTCTCTTCCTGTTAGGGTATAGCTTAACTGTATTTGTGGCATATGGTTGCAGTGCATCAAAGCTCTTATCACCCAGGGCCTCTCTGTCAGGAAGAACTAACATGAAAATTGTGAGGTGCAGGAGAAATGTGAAGGTAGAGTGTGGGGTAGCTCAAGACATTGCCCTTCCATGACCTCACAGTGCAGGTGGACACATGGCCAGCAACCATAAGGAAGGAGGAAAAGGTCCCTGTGTTTATAATAAACCTGTAGCAGTTTCACATGTTACCATGGCTCTCCCTGCTGCTGTGCCAATGCTAATCCTATAAATAGTGCAAGATCAGAACTGGGGTGTGGTTTTTCACCATATCTACCACTGTCAGTACACTTTCCTGTAAAGTGAGTAATAAAGAGTATGTCCACATCTGCTGGTCCTCCAGCAGTAGTTTTTCAGAATATCATGAACAAAAGTGGAGTTCTCTGGCTTGGAGCTCCTGCATTACAATCATCCATCTTCTACTCTCTAAGGACATCATGGCTTCTCAGATAGGAACATTGTCATTTCCAGAGGCAGACAGGTGTGCTGTGGGCAATTGATTTTTTAAAAAAGAAATTTAAAGTTAATGCAAAATATGTATGCATTTTGAAGGTAAAGCAGGAGTTTTCAAAGAACTCTCTTGCATTTGAAAGGTCATTCTGAGCTGCTTCTCTGAATGTCCCAGACCTGAGTCTATTTCCTTAGGTACAAGATGGAGAAGCTCCCTGCAGCATACAGGACATTTCTTACAAGGGTGTGGCCACATTATTCTCAATTCTGATGTGATAACTTCATTTACATACTCATGATTATTTTTAAATAATTATAGAATGACTTATTTTCCTAAATTGCAGAAAAAGTTCGTATTTGGTTACAGAACAATTAAATCACAGTGATGTCAGAGATTGAAATTCATGACTTCACTGAGTTTTTATCTATTTACCTAACCCAGATAGTTTTGATTTTCCTATAAATAAAAAAGTATTTATTTATGTATTCATTTTTATTTATTTTCCATAAATAAAAATCCAATCGTGGATTTTTAGATTCTATGATTGATAATGGAATGTAAAAATCAGATGCAAAGTAGTATTGCATTATAAATAAATAAACATCCAAGCTGTGGCATATCAGTAGCTAGTAGCAGGAAATATGGGTTATATTTTAAATCAGAGATCAGAGATTCCTGCGAAGTTCAATATCTTCTGTGTCCAAGATAAAGTCTATTAAGTAATCTGATATGCCTCCAAGCTATCTTATAAAAAACAAAAATCAAACCAATTCAAGGCCCAACTTCCATTTTAACCTCCATATCTCTGAAAAGTTCAAGCATGCAAACAGTAAACAAAGAAACATGCCTATAAAGGTTTACAGAGCACTTCTGAGTACATTTTATTTATTGAATCCTTATAATATGACTGCTAGATGGGTAAACAGCTCAATCTAAATTCTCCAACACAGAAGCCTGTAAATCCAAACTGTAAAGCTAAAAAAAAATGAAACATAAAACTCCAAAGGTCAACAGCATCACTGGCAATATACCCAATCCCAGGGACACTTGGGATGGAAGCTTTGGTTTACAAAAGGGAGAAGACAGCGTGGATGAGTTTTATGTGTGTGCCAAGCACAGAATTGGTGCCTCTAGATACACTATTTTAACAGTTTGCAAATTCAGCATTATTCATTTCAGTCCATCTTAAAAATGTGAAAGCCGAGCTCAGAAAAATTTGTTGTCTTCTGAACACTTACCTGGGATGAATTAATCTCTGGTCTAGCTGACAAAATGAGAGTTGCAGAACCCTAGAATCTGTTAACCCACTGGGGTCATTTCTTCAGACCCAGTTTGGCTGCTTACTCGCTTTTGCTTATATTTGGTTCATATTCTACCTGTTCCTTCTGCTTTCTTTCTTATTTTTTTGGAAGTGAGCAATTAAAAAGACTTTTGTATTGCTGTTCAAGTATAGTTGTCTCCTAGCCAGCGTCCTGAGTCCTTACTGCTCCTGCTTTCTTTATAGTCTTGAAGGAAAGAAACAAACTTCCTAAGTATAGGGCTCTTCTACTAAGCACAGTAAGGAAAAAGAGAGTGGCTGGAATATGAGGCATTTCTCCTAGTGTTTATTATGTCAGTTAAACAAAACATGTTAGTTAAAGATGATTTTCTCAACTGATTTTGGTGACACAGAATTCAGATACTAGCACCAGGAAAAAATATGCTTGGGCCAAAAGTATTTGAGAGGGTAGGTTTTTGGTTTACTAAAAAGAAGATGATGAGAATGTGTAAGAAGCACTATGTGAACGAGAATGTTAGCTAGAAATAATCAAATAGTTTATTTTTCCTGATGATTTTTAGGCTTTCTAGTTATTCTGTTTAACATGGGTGTGTGTGTGTGTGTGTGTGTGTGTGTGTGTGCGTGCGCGCGCGCGCGCACGCGTGCGCACAGACTGTTCTGAAAGTGTGGACGTGAAAAACTCTACAAAATTATGAGAAATAACCGAATCATTTTATTTCCTCTAGGACAGAGGTTCTCCAACTACAGTGTGTATCATAATCAACTGCAGGGTTTTATAAAACACAGACTGTAGGCCCAACTCTTTGAAAGGTATGATTTTGTAGGTCTGGGGAGGCCCGAGAATCTGCATTTCTAACATATTTCATTTGAGGATGCTGCTGTAGGAGAGACCAAATTTTAAGCACCAGTCTCAAGCACTTACCTCTCTTAAATGTAACATAAGTGATGAAAAGCAAGGACCTACAACCAAGATTACCTTATCCAGCAAAGCTATCACTTAGAATTGAAAAGCAGATAAAACGCTTCCTAGTTAAGGTAAAGCTAAAGGAATTCATCATTTCCAAGCTCTTATTATATGAAATGGGACTAACTTAAGGAAAAGAAGAAGATTGAAACTATGAACAGTAAAATGACAACAAACTCACAACTATCAACAACTGAATCTAGAAAAGCAGCAAAAATAAACAAACAAAAAAAAACAACTAAGCAAACAACTAGAACGGGAACAGAATCATGCAAATGGAGATCACATGAAGGTTTATCTGTGGGGAGAAGGGAAGGGGAAAATGCAGGAAAAGGTACAGGAATTAAGAAGCATAATTGGTAAGTACAAAATAGACAGGGGTATGTTAAGAATAGTATAAGAAATGGAGAAGCCAAAGAACTTATATGCACAATCCATGGACATGAACTAAGGCGGGGATTGCTAGAGGGAAAGGGGTAGTGGGTAGAGAGGGGCAAAGGGGAAAAAAATTGGAACAACTGTAATACCATAACCAACAGAATAAAAAAAGATGCCTTAGATTTGTCTCTAACTACCACAACCCCTCAAAACTGTCTTGATAATAGTGCCAAGCAGCAGAAGCAGGTTCTACTGACACCTTGACCCGGGGTGTCCTCTGTGGTTATTTGGGTCTGTGCCTTCCATTAGGGACAAAGATCAGATCTCTGCAGATCTTACTTCCTTGCCTGAATGACTATCATACAACTGGTCCCTTGTTTTATGAAGGGGCCATCACTCCACTTTCTGGGGCTGATTATTCTCACCTGGGTTAAACTTGCTACAAGGCACCACTAGGCACAAGTGAAGGTGCAGGGTCTTGTATGACCCACTGATGTGATTTCTTTAGCCCACAGAGTTTTTGAGTTTTTCAAAAATAGTTTCTGACATATTTTTAAAAACCAGGAGATTTACTAAAAATGTAGGTTTCAGACTTTTTAATATAGAGCTTTTTTATTATAGAAGAAACATTATCCTTTTGAAATTATATACATACACAAGTTTAAATGCACATAAAACTACTGTTGACTTTTTGGTTTCAGACTTTTAAAATATCAATATGTCCAGCAATAAGCAGCTGGAGTTGAGAAATTATGATCTTCTTGAGAAGTACTAGACTTTCCTAGGTCTCCTCTCCATGGCTGGTTTAATCAGTCATAACACCTGTAGCTTCACATTCTATTACTCCGAAATCAAAGTTTGGCTAACAATCATTTTGCTTTGTAATTATAATTGGAAAGTTTTTTCTAGTTTGGTTGTGCAAAAATGAATAACTAGTTTCCAAATCTGTGGCATCTTATACTCCATGATATGGGATATGAACTAGAACTCTTAGGAGGTTTTGAATGTATAATCATTGATCTGCTATGCATGTATGTATGTTTTATTATTTTTTTCTGTCTTTTAAATCCTCACCTGAGGATATGTTTATTGATTTTAGAGATAGAAGAAGGGAGAGAGAGGTGGGGGGGGAACATTGATGGAGGAGAGAAACATCAGTCACTTCCCTCCTGTATGTGCCCCAGCTTGGAATCAAACCTGCATCCCAGATATGTGTCCTGGCTGGGAAAAGAACCTACAATATTTTGGTGTATAGGACAAGGTTCCAACCAACTAAGCTACCCACCCAGGGCTTCTTTTCTGTTTTATTTTAAAAGAATTTATGAGATAAAATTTACATAACATCAAATTGACCAGTTTTGAATGGAACAATTCAGTGGTATTTAGCACTTACACAATGTTGCACAACCACTACTTCTATCTAGTTCCTAAACAGTTTAATCACTCCAAAGCAACACCTTATACCTGGTGGATCTAAGATCACAGTGGAGGAGGTGGAAGATATGCCCACCTCCTATCAGAACCAAACTGAAATTACAACTAAATTATAGAACAATCAAAATCATTGTGAATAACCAACTGAATACTAGCTGAACAGAAGGGTTACAACTGAGGATTTACAGAAGAAGCAATATTGAGACTGGTAGGAAGGGCAGAGACAAGAAAAGGGCTGGCCCCACTCTGATGGGTGGTGGCTGAGGTTCAGGAGGGATATCTCAGCTGTGACGGGGTCCTCCTGAGAAGTGTGAGGTCTTAATCCTGAGCCTGGTTCCCCAGCCCAGAGCACCAGAAACAGGAGGAGACAACCACATAACATTTGGCACTGAAAAGCAGTGAGGTTTCTGCCCACTGGGGAGAGACAGAGGTCAGCTAGAGACACAGGCACACTTGTAAAGGACCAATGCTCAAAATTTGTTTGCAGCTGCTAATACTGAGCAATGCAGACTAGAGTTGCATAAGGAGGGTCTGGGATTTGTGCCTCTGGGGAGAAAGCTGAAGAGATAGCTCCCAGGATTCATATGCTGAGACATTTTCTTATACCATAGATGTCATACTTCTTAGGTGGAGCACTCTAACTTATGGGGCATCAGACTGAAGAAAATCAATAGCCCCAACCCTTGGGATTCACCCTTGCCCCATCCCACACAGCTTACACCTTGATAATGAGTCAGTTGCTTTGGCAGTGGTGTAGAAGTTCTGACAGACTGAGAAAGCGTCAGTGACTTAGTTGTTTGGCTTTGGAGTGGGGTCATTGCCAACATTTTCACATGCCCCTTTATGGGAGATTTGGTAACCCAAATCTCTTGGTTTACAGTGGCTTCACCCTCCCAACACCAAAGAGGTCTGGGTAGAAATCTGAGACAGACTGAGTTGTGTGGCTCAGGGGTGGGTATCATTCCTCCCACTTTCCATGAACTGGACTTGTGATTTCTCCTCATGGAAAAATCTGCAAGATCTCAGTCTCTGGGTCCCAGCAGAGCCACCCTCAAAACTCTGGCAGCCTCGCCCACCTACTTCTAGTGGCTTTGCCCTGCCAGTGGTGGAGAAAAATACGGAAAGACTGAATTATGTAACTCTGGGGTAGGAGCTACATTCCCCTATTTTCTCCAAAGCAGGACTGGCACATTTCCTTCACTGAGGATCCATTAACACCATTTTCCCAATTCCCAGTGTCCACATCCTATTGAGCTTCATCTCCTCTCTGCAGAAACTGGGACAGACTGAATTGTGTGGTTCTAGGACAGGGGAAATTTTTCTTTTGCCTACTCAAGCAATGCAGAGCCTTCCCTTTGCATGGCCTGTTAAACTCTGATGGCCTCATGCTGATGACTCCCTGACACCCTGCAGCAACAACAAAAAAGGTATGCAAGTAACTAGTGGGTGACAGCTAGAATTGGTATACCTGAGGACATTTCTTGAGTAGCCTCAGACCCAGACCTGGCACCAAGTTTGACCTGCATCAGTCTGGTGAACACCACTCATCCTTACCTTGATATTCATGGAGAATCTACCTAATGCAACTTGAACACATCCAGAGGCTGTTTCAGTGAGTGAACATAACAAGCAGCTGACAGGTGGAGGCAAGCAGAGGTTAGGGTAGCTCAGGAATTTTTCTGGCCTGGGTGTATGGACAGGCTGTTGCTTTCTGCATGGATTCAGCCCAGGAGAGGCAGCCACAAACTGTGGATTGCTTGTAGCCCAAAAATGATTGCCAAGGGCCACTCACAGGCAGCATCTGATATTGGGCTGCACCAGAGTCTCTCCAGAGAGGGCCAAAACCAGTACAACCAGTGGCCAATTTCAGACAACAGGGCAGAATCCATTCATCTTCATAAGCAGCGTATCCAAAAAGATATCTCAGCAGGCACCAGACAAGGCTGAGGCAAACTTGGTTTTGTGTGGTCAGTACCTTTATAGCAGCTCACATGCTGCAGTCAGGGCTGAGCCTCATAGTCAGCTGCAGGGGGCCACTCTGAGTGGTAGTGGGGACTGTAGTCCCAAGCAAGCTGGGGCCTGGGAGAGGCTTCATAAGTCTTGGCTGGAACACTGGTAATGCAGTTGATAGGCAGGACCTATAATAGCTCCAAGGGCCCCTGGGGGAAATCAGACCTGGAAGTAAATTATACTCCTTGAAGCATGCTTTGTTTCTCCATCAAGCTGTGTTAATTTTATACCAGATAACCAGCTCAAGGCTGGGAAGGAAAATACAAAATTCCTGGACCCTGATCAAAATCCCATTTGGCATCATTGTATTTACTCATCTCAGATCTAAGCAATTCGGTGAGTTCCTGCCATTTGTCATTTTCAAACATCACCTACACTCTGTAAACTTAAGATACTGATCTAAATAGCTCACCTATACATTCCTTCTACCTATCTCTCTCTGGTAACCTTCTCAATAAAAGACATTGAGCATAGGGGCTCGGGGTATCCTCCTTGAGAGAAAATCACCTTCCCTTTTCTTTGACAGGCAAACAGTATCTGGAATGACTCTTTCTTTTATCTGTGGCAAACCTGGGAACTTCTCAGGCCAAGTCCCCCATAGTCAGCCAGACTGAAGTTCAATCCCATGCACTGATGGGTCAAGAACAATCAAGACTCAATTACAACAGAAGGGCCCACATAATCTATATAAGAGACATTCCTGGAGCACTGAGCTCAGTTGAGAATGGAGACTGCACCACTAAACCCACAAAGACTCGGTTTCATAGATGGCCTAACTAATACATAGAAACAAACACAAAGAGAGAGCCATCCCACAAAGACTCGGTTTCATAGATGATCTAACTAATACATAGAAACAAACACAAAGAGAGAGCCAAAATGGGGAGACAAAGACGCATAATCCAAAAACAAAAAGGAGAAATGGAGGTAAGTAATGTGTCATATATAGAGTTCAAAAATATGATTATAAAAGTGGTCAAAGGCAGGGAATCAAGATGGCAGAGTGGTGAGTGGAAGTCACACTGACCTCCTCCCAGGACCAACCTGGAATTACAACTAAATTGTGGAGAAATTTCCTGGAAAAATAAATGAACAAGAGCAAAAGAGGAGTTTTATAACCTCAGATAGACAGAAGAATCAACTTTTGGCACAACCTTACTGGTAAGGAGTGCAGTAGAGACTTGAGAAGGCAGGGGTGGGGCACCCATGGGCGGCAGCACCAGTAGGATATTGAAAGGGCCAGTTGGATCCCCTTGAGAAGAGTGGGGTCTGAACCAAAAGCAGGAATCTCCAGCTTACAGCACCAGATCCCAAAAAGTGCACAGAAAATAGCCAGCTGCAAAAAGCAGCAGGGTTGCTCTCTGCCAGAGGCGGGTGGCTGAAGATGCAAAGAGCTGCTTAAAGGGCCAGCACATAAATTTTAATTGGCAGCTACTTACCCTGGTCTCTGGCAAAGGCGGGGGAGCAGATGGGCTGGAGATGCCTGAGGAGAGACTGGGGAAGGAGGCTTTGGAGAGAAAACTGAGGGAGTGGCTGAAGGGATCTCAGTGTTGACTCATCCCCCATGCGGCAGCAGCCATCTTGCTCAAGCAGAAACCACTCTCACTCCCCCTGAGTGGCAGCACCATCAGAGGACCCAGTAGCCCTGCCCCAAGGAGGGACTCCATCCCACCCTGAGCTACCTGAGCCAGCCTGCTGAGTGCAGAGTGAATAGATTAACAGCTGAACGAGACAGTCATAGAGAGTAAATTCCTGGAGGTCTAGAATAGACTGCCTAAGGTAAGACAGGGATAACATCTGACATCATCAGAGGCAGATCCAGAAAATAAAATCAGTGTTCTCCCACAATAGAAGTTCACACCACAAAGTCAGGATATCAGGAAAGATCAATTTAAGAAGCCAAAGCCAAAAAGAAGAGTCTCACAAATAATGGGGAGACAGAAAAATACCCCATTCCCACTCTAAGGGAAAGGAGGATTCTCCAGAAAGAGAATAAAATTAAATAGAGGCAAGTAAACTCTCAGATACTGAATTTCAAACAATGATTATAAGGAAGATCAATGAGCTTAGTGAGCTCAGAGAGAATTACAAAAAACTACAGAGAAACTATGAGGAACTTCCTGCGAACCATATCACCATGAAAAAGGACATAGAAGCTAATCAATAAGAGGCAAGAGAAAATGAAGAATACAATTTCTGAACTGGAGAACAGAGTAGAAGGAATCAAACGCATGCTAGATGAAGCCAGGGTTGAGTCAGCAAGCTGGAGGACAAGGTAGAAACAAGCTCTCAGAAAGAGCTAGAAAATGAAAAAAGAGTGAAGAGGCATTTAGGGAAATGCAGGATAACCTGGAATGTAATAAAATCCATATAATAGGGATATTGGAAGGAGAACAGAAGGAGGAAGGGATAGAGAACCTGTTTGAAAAAATAATGATGCAAAACTTCCCTCACTGGAGGAGAGAAAAAGTCATGCAAGTCCAGGAAGCACAGAGGGTCCCATTCAAGAGGAACCCAAAGAGGCCCACTCCAAGACACATCATCATTTAAATGGCAAATATCAAAGACAAACAGAGAATCCTAAAGGCAGCAAGGGAGAAAGAGATAGTAAATTATAAGGGAGTTCCAATATGGCTAGTAGCTGACTTCTCAACAGAAACACTGCAAGCCAGAAGAGAATGGCAAGAAATATTCCAAGTCATGAAAATCAAAGACCTGCAACCAAGAGTGCTCTATCCAGCAAGGCTTTCAATTAAAATGGAAGGCGGAATAAGGAGTTTCCCAGAGAAAAGAAGGCTAAAAGAATACACTTCCACCAAACCAGCACTGCAAAGTATGCTAAAGGCACTGCTTTAAGATGAAGGAAAAGAGTCTATGAATACCCAGTTCTTTTTACAGTTGCCAATACTTGATATTACCAATATTTTTATTATATATTAATTTGGTTGTGACAATGATATGTTATTTTCATTGTTCCTTTATTATTTGTTGAATCTAAACCTGTTTTTCTATATTTCTTGCCTATTTCTATTATTTTTAAAAAGCTTTAGAAGACTTTTTGGTGTTCTTTATCCATTTATTGATGAAAGGTTTGTATATTTTTTTTCCTAAAAAACAAAACAAAACAACTAAAACAACAATATTAATGCTTTTTTAGATGTGTGGCAAATACTTTCCCATTCTATTACTTGTCCTTTAACATTTTTTATATGCATATTACTCTATAGTCTTAAATGTTTAATATAGTCATATTGTCAATATTTTACTTTATAGCTTCTGGGTTTGAATATTTTATTTCAGGGTAAGAAAAATATGTTTGTATTATCTCCTAAAATTAGATTCTACATATTGATTTTGAACTCACCTGAATATTTCTTCTATATCATGTGAAATAGGGCTCTGTATTTGTTTTATTTCAAGTAATAGTGGTCCAGTCACCTTATTTGTTGAATATGCCTTATTTTCCCCATTGATTTGAAATATTAGTTTAATCATGTATTACATTGTTAGGCAGATACACACACACACACACACACACACATTTTTTTCTAGAATACTCATTTTATTTCATTGATCTACTTATTTCTGTGCTGATGTCAAGTTGTTCTAATTGCTGAGAATTTATAATGGTTTTAAAATTTTTAATATTTTATAATTGACTTTGACATTTAAAAAATAAATGAAATCAATCTGCATTTAGAAAGAAAGAAAGATGGAATTCCTACCTTTTGTGACAACATGGTTGGAACTGGAGAATATTATGCTAAGTGAAATTAGCCAGCTGGTGAAAGACAAATTCCATTTGATTTCACCTATAAGCGGAATCTATTCAACGAAATAAACTAATGAAGAACATAAACCACAGGCATGGAAACATGAAGCAAAATGAAAGTGGCCAGAGGGGATGGGAAAGGTGGACAACGGTAGAAAGAAGGAGAAGGGGCTAGACAAAGAACATGTATGAATGATTCATGGACATGGAAAACAGAGTGGGAATTTACTGTGGGAGTGAGGGGTTGGGGTGGGATGGGTGGAGGGGGGTAAAGGGAGAAAAACTGAGACAACTGTAATAGAATAAGCTTGATTTAAAAAATTAAAATTAAATAAATTAAAATTTAAAAAGTGCTCAAAGGCATAAAAATGACATAAAATCATAAAAAGATCCAGTCATAAATGAAGAATACAATATGTGAAATGAACAATACACTGAAAGGAATAAATAGTAGGTAGAAGGAAATATAGGATATAATCAGGGATTTAAGACAAGGTACAAAAAAACCATTAAAGCAGCAAAATTTTTTTACAATTATAAAAATGAGGATAGTTTAAGGACCTTCAGGACAACATTAATCATAACATCTACATCATAGAGGTACTAGAAGAAGAAGAGAAAGAGCAAAGATTCAAGAACCTAAATGTAGAAATAATGATTGCAACTTTCTTCACTTGGTGAAGAAAAAAACAAAACAAAACACAAGTCCAGGAAGCACAAAGTGTCACAAGCAAGATGAACTCAAACACACCAAGACAGATTATAATTAAATGGGTAAGGTGAAAGACAAAAGAGAATCTTAAAAGTGGCAAAAGAATGACAGTTAGTTACATATAAGGGAGCTCTCCTTACACTGTCAGCTAATTTCTCAAAGGAAACATTTCAGGCACTAGGGGATTGTCAAGAAACATTCAGAGTGATGAAAAGTAAGGACTTACAACGAAGATTACTTTATGCAGCTGTGGAGAAAAATGGTATTTGTCTTTTACCAACTGGGTTATATCACTTACCATATCAATTTCCAGGTCCATCCATTCTGTCAGAAAGACAAATACCATATGATCTCACTTATACGTGGAATCTAAACTCATGAAAAAGTAGAAGCATGGAAGAGACTGACTTTTGTCACAGGGGTGAATTGGATGAAAGAAGTTAAAGGAATTAGCTAAAGGACATATATGCATAACCCATAGAAACAGACAAAAGTGTGAAAATGGCAAGATGAAAGGGGGAAAGGGTTGGAAGTGTGCAAAGGGGGAGAAATGAGGATATCTATAATAGTATAAACAACAAAAAATAAAATAAATTGAAGGAGCAATAAAGAGTTTCTCAGACAAGAAAAAGGTAAAGGAGTTTGTTACAACCATACCTGTATTACAAGAACTATCAAAGGGTCTTCTTGAAAAAGAAAAAAAAAAAAGGAGGAGGAGGAGGAGAAGGAAGATGTAGGAGGAGGAGAATAAAAAAGAAACATAGTTAAAAATAATAGAACAGTAATCACATACCTATCAATAATCATCATAAAAATAAAATGCTTAAATTTTCTAATCAAGAGACATAAGATAGCTGAATGAATTAGAAAATGAGACCTATATATCTGCTGTCTGTAATAGACCCACTTCAGATATACATAGTCTGAAAATAAAAGGATGGACAAAGACATTTCATGTGAATAAAAAAGAAAACTGAAGTAGCAGTACTTATTTAAGACAAAATAGAATTTAAAACAAAGGTTAGAGTAAGAAATAAAGGATACTACATACTGATAAAGAAATCAATTTAATAAAAGGATACAACCCTTGTAAATATTTATTCATCCAACATAGGAACATGCAAATATATAAAGGAAATATTGATGGACATAAAGGGATAGACTGACAGTAAACCAGCCACTGATTTCAATGGATATATATTCCAGGCAGAAAAAAACAAGGAAAAAGATGCCTTTAATTGCACACTAGATCAGATAGATTTAATATATATCTTCAGAGCATTTCACCCCAAAGCAGGAAATATATGTTTATTGATTGAACATAAAACATTTTCTAGGATAGATAATATGTTAGGACCCAAAACAAGTCTCAAACTTAAGAAGATAGCAATTATGATTAGTATCTTTTGTGATCATAATGGCATAAAACTAGAAAACAACAACAAAAAACCCTGGAAAACACAAGACATAGAGGCTAAATAACATGTTACTAAAAAATTCATGGGTTAACAATGAGATCAAAGAAAAAATTGTAATGCTCTCTAGTTCCATCTATGCTCTCATGAAGGGTAAGAGCTCCTTCTTTCTGCTACATAGTATTCCATTGTTTAAATGTACCATAATTTTTTTTATCTACTCATTTACTGATGGGCACTCAGGTTGCTTTTAGAGCTTGGCTATTGTAAATTGTACTGCTGTGAATATTGTGGTGCAAAGGTTCTTTTGAATTGCTATTTCAGGATTATTAGGATATAATCCCACATTATACTAAATGAAATAAGCCAAGCAGTGAAAGACAAATACCATATGATCTCACCTATAAGTGGAACCTAGTCAACAAGACAAATAAGCAAGGCAATTATAACCAGAGACACTGAAATAAAGAAAAAGGTAAGAGTAGCCAGAGGGAGAGGGGAGGAGGATAATGAAGGAAAGAATGGAAAGGGTCATCAACAATCATGTATAGAGGACCCACGAAGCCAAACAGAGGTAGGATTGAGGAGGGGGAGGTTGGGGTTGGTGGGGCAGGGGAGAGTGGTAGGGGGAAAATAGAGACAACCATACTGGAAAGACAGTAAAAAAAAGAAGTGATCAAAAGATACTTTGAAGCAAATAAAAATGAGAACTCAACCCAAAATCTATGGGGCACAGCAAAAGCAGTACTAAAAGGGAAATTTCATAGTACTACAGGTCTACATCAAGAAACAATAAAAATATCAAATAAACGATCTAACTTTACACTTAAAGAAACTAAAAAATAACAACACATTTGTCCCAAAGTGAGTATATGTAAAGAAATAATAAAGATCAGAGGAGAAATAAGCAAAATTTATTCTAAAAAATAGAAAGGAACGATAAAACCAAGAGCTGGCTTTTTGAAAAAATAAACAAGATTGACAAACCTTTAACCAGAATCATCAAGAAAGAAAGAGTATCCAAATAAATAAAATCAGAAATGAAAGAAAAGAAGCATCAACAGATACCAAAGAAATACCATGATGGTAAAATAATATCATGAAAAACCATATGCCAACAAATTGTACATCTGGGCAAAATGAACAAAATCATAGAAACATACAATCTTCCAAAATGACCCAGGAAGAATCAGAAAATCTGAATAGACAGATTCCAACTAATGAACATGAAGCAGTAATTTAAAAAAAAATCAACAAACGTAAGACCTGGACAGTATGGCTTCACATGAATTTTACCAAATATTCAAAGTAAACTAACATTTGTCCTTCTCAAACTATTTAAAACCATTCAAGAAAAGGTAAAACTACCAAGCTCATTTTAGGGGGCCAACATTAACCTATTGCAAACGGACTACTAAGAAAGGTGAGATACATGCTAAAATTTTCAACAAAATGTTAGCAAACACCATCCAGCCATATGTTTAAAAGATTATAAACTGTGAACAAGTGGTATTTATTCCTGGAATTCTAGGTTGGTACAATATCCACAAGTCAATCAATATGACACACAAATAAACAAAATGAAGAATAAAAACTACATTATATCCCTGGCTGGTGTGGTTCAGGGATTGAGTGCCAGCCTGTGAACTAAAGGGTCACTGGTTCAATTTCCAGTTAGGGAGCATGCCTGGGTTGTATGTCAGGTTACCAGTGGGGATATGCAAGAGGCAACCAGACATTGATGTTTCTTCTCTCCCTCTTTCTCCATCCCTCCCCTTCTCTCTATAAATCAATCAATCAATCAATCAATCTTTGGAAAGCCACATTATCATATGAACAGATGCAGAAAAAAGCATTTGATAAGATCTGGCACCGATTTATGTTAAAAACTCTTAGTTAAGTGGGCTTAGAATGAACATACCTGAAAATAATAAAGGCCACATATAAGACAAACAACAGCCAATATCATACTGAGTAGGGAACTACTACAACTATTTTCCTTAACTGGGGAATAAGACAGGGATGTCCATTTTTATCATTCTTATTCAACATAGTACTGGAAGTCTTAACCACCACAATCAGTAAAGAAGAAGTAAAGTCCTCAAAATTGGAAAAGAAGTAAAACTGTCATTATTTGCAAATGACATGATACTGTATACAGAGGAACACTAAAGATTCCAAGAAAAAAAAACTACTGGAAGTAATAAATGAATTCAGAAATTTTAATCAGGGAGAGGAAGATGGCAGAGGAGCGAATGGGAGTCATGCTGACCGCCTCTCAAGACCAAACTGGAAAAACTACCCTAAGAACACCAAAACGCCAATACAAAAGAACCTATGCACCCCAATGTTCATAGCAGCACAATTTACAATAGCCAAGTGTTGGAAGCAACCTAAATGCCCATCAGTAGATGATTGGATCAAAAAGTCATGGTACATATACACAATGGAATACTACGCAGGAGAAAGAAAAAAGAAGTACTAAACTTTGTGACGGCATGGATGGAACTGGAGAGCATCATGCTAAGCGAAATAAGCCAGGGGGCGAAAGACAAATACCATATGATCTCACCTATAAGGGGAACCTAACCAACAATGCAAAGATGCAAGGAAAATATGACCAGCAACACTGAAAAGGAAAGAAATCAACAGAGACAAGAGGGAAGGAGGGAGGGGGGCAGGGAAAGGGAAGGGAAGGGGAAAGTCAAGGAACATATAGCAAGGACTCGTGGACATAACCAAAGGGGAAGAGCTGAGGGAGGGAGGAGGGAGGGGGCAAGGGAAAGTGGTGTGGGGGGAGGCAGAGACAAATGTATTTAAAAAGTAAATAAATTAAAAAAATAAAAATAATAAAAAGTATAAAGAAAGAAGAAAGAAAGAAAGAAGGAAAGAAAGAAGAAAGAAAGAAAGAAAGAAAGAAAGAAAGAAAGAAAGAAAGAAAGAAAGAAAGAAAGAAAGAAAGAAAGAAAGGAAGACCAAACTGGAATTGCGACTAAATAGTGGAGAAATCACCTGGAAAACAATGGAACAATAGAGGGAGAGGAGCTGCGGAGCCATGGACAGTGGACTCAACTCTCACACATCCCAATGGGTGAGAAGTGCAGAGGAGGCTCGAGAGGGTGAGCTGGGTGTCCTTGGGCACTAGCACCAGAGGAACATTGAAATGGCCAGCTGGATCCCCCTGAGAAGAACAGGGTCTGAACCATAAACAGGGACCTCTAGACTACAGCAGCTAAAACCAGGAAAACACACAGACAAAATGCAACCCTGAAAAGCTTAGGAGCGCGCTCTGCTAGAGACAGGCGGCTGGGGATGCAAAGAGACATTTAAAGGGCCAACGCAAAAATTTGCAGTGGTGGCTACCCTCCTTGATCTCTGGGTAGAGGTGGCAGCAGAGTGGGCTGGTGACTGGGAAAAGATTGGTGAGGAAGACTTTGTGAAGAGAACTGAGATGGTGGCTGGCAGAGCCCTCCAGTGATAACTCACCTCCCACTCTGCAGCTACCATCTCGCTCAGGCATAAGGGAATCAATTAACCTGCCTTTTGTGCGCTCTGCACACAGCTTGTGCGCTTGTGAGCTGGGGGGATAAGTGAAGACAAGCTGGAAGAAATAGAGGATCCCTGGCGGAAGGGGTCACACAGCTGCATAGAAAGCCTTGAGGAGAGACTAGCGACGGAGCTGTTGGGGAAAGAATAGGAGAAGGAACCGGGAGTCCTGACTCCCTCCCCATTCCATAGTCTCCATTTTGGGAAGTCAGGGTGTGCCCCCAAAGAGGCAGAAGCAGGGCGCCAATGAGCCAGATGGCCCGCAATTACAACGCGGTCCACAGAAATAGTGGATCACTGGCCAAAGGGGTCACAGAACTGCTCAGAGAGCCCTGAGGAGAGACTGGAGACAGAGGTGTTGGGGAAAGAAAGGAAAGAAGAACCCGGGAGACCTGACTCCTTTTCCTTTCTGTAGTCTCCATTGTGCGGGAAGAGGCCACACCCCTAAAGAGCCAAAAGATGAAAAGCACACAATAGACAGACCAAAACCACCCAGTGGAGGCACCCACACTCGCGCCCAGTGGCTGGGGAGGGTTAGAGAGCCTGTGTGTGGACCCACGTGGGCTGGCGAGGGCTCCCGCAGGTTGGCACCCACGGGGCCTGTGAGAGAGTGTGTAGATCGGTGCAGGGAGGCATAAACCAACCTCCATGGGCCCACAAGGGCAGAGTGGTCCACAGAAATAGTGGATCCCTGACTGAAGAGGTCACAGAGCTGCCCTAGCAGGAGTCAGACACAGACAATAGACTCCTGGAAAGCTCAAATGACCCAAGGTAATATAGGGTCAACAATTGACATCATCATAGGCAGGCCGAGAAAGAAAAGCAAAGAAAAATTTAATAAATAAATAAATAAATAAATAAATAAATAAATAAATAAATGAATGAACCTGACACCTACCATAGAAGTTTAATTCACAAAGTTAGACTGCCCAATTGAAAAAGAAGCAAAAATAAATAAAAAAATAAATTACTTCACAAACTCTCAGAAAAATGGGAAGAAAGAGAAGTTGCCCCCAAATGAGTGGAAAAGGGGACTCCCCACAGAGAGAGCTAAATGAAATAGAGGCAAGGGTACTATCAGATACTGAATTCAAAACAATGGCTCTGAGGAAGCTCAATGAGCTCAGCCAGCTCAAAGAGAACTATGAGAAACTGCAGCAAAACGATCAGGGTCTTACAACAGATTATATCAGCATGGAAAAGGACATAGAAACTATCAAGAAGACACAGGAGGATATGGAGAATACCATTTCTGAATTGAAGAACACAGTAGACGGAATCCAAAGCAGGCTGGATGAAGCCGAGGATCGAATCAGTGAGATGGAGGACACGGTAGAAAAAAGCTCCCCGAAAGATCAAGAAATGAAAACAAGACTCAAAAAGAACGAAGAGGCATTTAGGGAAATGCAGGACAACCAGAAACGCAATAATATCTGCATAATAGGGACACCAGAAGGAAAAAAGAGGAGTAAGGGATAAAGAGCCTCTTTGAAAAGTAATGATGGAAACTTTCCCCAATTTGAGGAGAAAAACAGTCTCATGAATCCAGGAAGTACAGAAGACCCCAATCAAGAAGGACCCAAGGAGGTCCACTCCAAGACATATCATCATTAAAATGGCAACTATCAAAGAAAAAGAGAGAATCCTCAAGGCAGCAAGGGAGAAGAGAGAAAGTAACATACAAGGGAGCCCCGATACAGCTGACTTCTCAACAGAAACATTAAAAGCCAGAAGGGAATGGCAACAAATATTCCAAGTCCTGAAAAGCAAGGGCCTACAACCAAGGCTGCTCTGCCCAGCAGGGGTCTCAATTAAAAGAGAAGGGGAAATAAGGAGTTTCCCAGACAAAAGAAGGCTAAAAGAACACATCTCTACCAAACCAGCACTACAAGATATGCTGAAGGAACTGGTTTAAGAAGTTGAGGGAAAAGAGTGAGAGAGGGAAAAACAAAGGCACAAGAGAAAAAATTAATAGGTTTCTATCAGTTATAACTCACAATGCAAAGAGACTAAATGCCCCAATCAAAAGCCATAGGATAGCTGAATGGATAGGAAAACATGATCCACACATATACTGCCTACAAGAGACCTATCTCACAGCAAAAGACCTACACAGATTGAAAGTAAAGGGATGGAAAGATATATTCCAAGCAAATGGACAAGAGAAAACGGCAAGGGTTGCAATACTTATATTGGACAAAATAGATTTCAAAACAAAGACCATAAAAAGAGCCCCAGAGGGGCACCTTTTAATCCTTAAAGGAAGAATTTATCAAGAAGACATAAACATTGTAAACTTATATGCTCCCAATACAGGAGGCCCCAAGAATATAAGGAAAATCTTGGATGACTTCAAAAAATATATAGACAGCAACACACTGGTAGTATGGGATTTCAATACACCACTGTCAAAAATGGACAGATCTTCCAAACAAAATATCAATAAGTCTATTGTGCAGCTGAATGAAGCACTGAATCGAAGAGACTTAACTGACATATATAGAACCTTAAATCCCAAAGAAGAAAAATACACATTCTTTTCAAAGGCACATGGCAGTTTTTCAAAGATAGACCACATGATAGGACACAAAGCACACCTCCGCAAATTCAGGAAAACTGAAATAATATCAAACTTTGTCTTGGATCATAGGGTTTAAAGCTGCAAATCAGCCTCATGGAGAAACATCAAAAACTTACAAACTCATGGAGATTGAACAGTAGGCTATTCAACAATGAAATGGTCAATAATGAGATAAGAGAAGAAATCAAAAAAATTCTGGAAACAAAGGAAAATGAACAGACAACAGTCCAAAACCTATGGGACACAGCAAAGGCGGTCCTGAGAGGGAAGTTCATAGCAATACAGGTTTACCTAAAAAAGATAGAAAAATTTCAAATAAAAGACCTAACACTACAACTTCAAGAACTGGAGAAACAACAACAAATAAATCCCTGAACCAGGAGAAGGAAGGAAATAGTCAAGATTAGAGCAGAACTGAGTGACATAGAGACAAAAAACAATTCAGAGGATCATCCAATCCAGAGGCTGGTTCTTTGAAAAGACTAATAAAATTGACAAGCCTTTAAGCAGACTCATCAAGAAAAAAAGGGAGAGGACACAAATTAGTAATATCAGAAATGAAAGAGGAGAAATAACAACTGATACCACAGAAATACAAAGGATCGTCAGAAACTACTATGAACAAGTATATGCCAAGAAATTTGAAAATCTTGATGAAATGGACAAATCTCTAGAAAAGTATAATCTTCCAACCCTGAAGGCGGAAGAAACAGAAAGCTTGAACAGACTGATAACAGCTGGGGAAATTGAAGCAGTCATCAAGAAACTCCCAGCACACAAAAGCCCAGGGCCAGACGGTTTCACAGGAGAATTTTATAAAACATTTAAGGAAGAGCTAAGCCCTGTCCTTCTCAGACTATTCCAAAAATTCCAACAGGAGGATCGACTCCCAGACTCCTTCTATGAGGCCAGAATCACCCTATTCCCAAATTCAGATAAAGACTCTACAAAGAAAGAAAACTACAGACCAGTTTTGCTGATAAACATAGATGCTAAAATCCTCAATAAAATATTGGCAAACTGCATCCAACAATACATTAAAAAGATTATTCACCATGATCAAGAGTGATTCATCCCAGGGATGCAGGGATGGTTCAATATACGCAAGTCAATAAACGTAATACATCCCATAAAAAAAGAAAAGATAAAAAACACATGATCATCTCGATAGATGCAGAAGAAGCATTTGATAATGTACACCACCCATTTATGATCAAAACATTCAGCAAAATGGGAATAAATGGGGCATTCCTCAATGTAATAAAGGGCATATATGAAAAACCTACAACCAAAATCATACTCCACGGGCAAAAACTGGAAGCTTTCCCACTAATATCGGGAAAGCGACCAGGATGTACGCTTTCACCACTTTAACATGGTATTGGAACTCCTAGCCACAGCAGTCAGACAAGAAAAATAGATAAAAGGCATCCAAATAGGAAAGGAGGAAGTAAAGCTATCATTGTCTGCAGATGACATGATAGTGTACATAGAAAACCCTGTAGACTCGACTAAAAAACTCCTCAAACTAATAAGTGAATTTGGGAATACAGCAGGATGCAAAGTCAATATTGAGAAATCAAAGGCAGTTTTGTACACCCGCAATGAAATAGAAGAAGAAATCAGGAATAAAAAATACCATTCGATATAGCAAGAAGAAAAATAAAGTACCTAGGAATAAATTTAACCAAAGAGGTAAAAGACCTGTACCCAGAAAACTATACAACATTGAAGAAAGAAATTAAGGATGACACAAATAAATGGAAGCATATACTGTGGTCACGGTTTGGAAGAATTAATATCATAAAAATTTCCATACTACCCAAAGCAATTTATAGATTCAACGCAATCCCTATTAAGATACCAATGACGCATTTCACAGACATAGAACAGACATTTCAAAAATTTATATGGAACCACAAATGACCCTGAATAGCTGCAGCAAAATTGATACAGTAAAATAAAGTAGGAGGGATCACAATACCAGACATCAAACTATATTACAAAGCCACTCTTCTCAAAACAGTCTGGTACCTTCACAGGAACAGATCCATAGACCAGTGGAAGAGAATAGAGAGCCCAGAAATAAGCACAGGTCTATATGGGCATCTAATATTTGACAAAGGGGGGCAGAAGCATAAAATGGTGCAATAATAGCCTCTTCAACAAATGCTGTTGGGAGAGCTGGACGGCTACATGCCAAAAATTGAAATTGGATCATGAGCTGACACCATACACAAAAATAAACTCAAGACAAATAAAAGACTTAAATCTAAGTTGCATAACCCTAAAAGTCCTAGAGGAGAACATTGGCAGGAAACTCTCAGATATCCCACGCAGCAATTTTTTCACTGATATGTCTCCTAAATCAAGGGACATAAAGGAAAAAATAAACAAGTGGGACCTCATCAAAATAAGAAGCTTCTGCACGGCAAAAGAAAATCAGCAAAATGAAAATGGAGCCAAACCTATGGGAAAATATATTTGCTAATGATACATCAGATACAGGTTTCATTTCCAAAACATATAAAGAACTCACTCGACTCCACTCCAGGAAGACAAACGATCCAATCAAAAAATGGGCAAAGGACCTGGGAAGACGCTTTTCCAAGGAAGAGATTCAGAGGGCCCAGAGCCATTTGAAAGGATGCTCGGCATCAGTATCCATCAGAGAAATGCAGATCAAAACCACCATGAGGTACCACCTCACACCAGTAGGAATGGCCATCATAAACAGATCAACAAACAACTGGTGCTGGCAAGGGTGTGCAAAAAAGGGAACACTCATACACACTTGGTGGGAATGGAGACTGTTGCAGACATTGTGGAAAGCAGTGTGGAATGTCCTCAAAAATCTGAAAATGGAACTGCCTTTTGAATCAGTGATTCCCCTGCTGGGACTATACCCTAAGAATCCCAAAATGCCAATTCAAAAGAACCTATGCACCCCAATGTTCACAGCAGCACAATTTATAATAGTCAAGTGTTGGAAGCAACTTAAATGCTCATAAGTAGATGTTTGGATCAAAAAAGTATGGTCCATTTACGCAATGGAATACTACACAGCAGAAAGAAAAAAAGTACTACTAAACTTCGCGACGGCATGGATGGAACTGGAGAGCATTATGCGAAGCGAAATAGGCCAGGGGGCGAAAGCCAAATACCAGATGATCTCTTGTATAAGCGGAACCTAACCAACAACACAAAGATGCAAGGAAAATAAGACCAGCAGCACTGAAAGGAAAGTAAATTAACAGAGAGAAGAGGGAAGGAGCGGGGAGTGGCGGGGTGAAAAGGAAGGGAAACGCAAGTCAAGGAACATATAGCAAGGACTCATGGACAAAACCAAAGGGGAAGGGTTGAGGGATGGAGTGCGCAAGGAAAAGTGGTGCGAGGAAGGTAGAGACAAATGTGTTTGGAAAAAAATACTTTAAAAATAATTAATTAATTAATTATTAAAAAAATGAATTCACTGTTGGTGAGTCTGCTTAAAGGCTTGTCAATTTTATTTATCTTTTCAAAGAACTAGCTTCTGGATTGGTTGATCCTCTGAATTGTTCTTTTCGTCTCTATGTCATTCAGGTCTGCTCTAATTTTGAGTATTTCCTTCCTTCTACTATCTCTGGGACTTATTTGTTGTTGTTTCTCCAGTTCTTGAAGTTGTAGTGTTAGGTCTTTTATTAGAAATGTTTCTATCTTTTTTAGGTAGGCCTGTATTGCTATGAACTTCCTTGTCAGGACTGCCTTTGTTGTGTCCCATAGGTTTTGGACTGTTGTCTGTTCATTTTCCTTTGTTTCCAGAAATTTTTTGATTTCTTCTCTTATCTCATTATTGACCCATTCATTGTTTAATGGTCTACTGTTGAGTCTCCATGAGTTTGCAAGTTTTTGGAGTTTCTCTTTGAGGTTGATTTGCAGCTTCAAGCCCTTATGGTCCAAGAAAATGTTTGGTATTATTTCAATTTTCCTGTATTTGCTGAGGTTTGCTTTGTGTCCTATCATGTGGTTTATCTTTGAATAACTTCCATGAGTCTTTGAAAAGAATGTGTATTTTTCTTCTTTGGGATGTAAGGTTCTATATATGTCAGTTAAGTCTCTTTGATTCAGTGCTTCATTCAGCTCCACAAGAGACTTATTGATGTTTTGTTTTGAAGATCTGTCCATTTTTGGCAGCAGGGTGATGAAATCCCCTACTATCAGTGTGTTTCTGTCTATATCTTTTTTGAAGTCATTCAACAATTTCTTTGTAAACTTGGTGGCTCCTATATGGGGAGCATATAAGTTAACAATGTTGATGTCCTCTTGATAGATTCTTCCTTTAAGTATTAAAAAGTGCCCCTCTGGGTCTCTTTTTATGGCCTTTGTTTTGAAATCTACTTTGTCTGATACAAGTATGGCAACACCGGCCTTTTTTTCATGTCCATTTGCTTGGAATATTATTTTCCATCCCTTTACTTTCAATCTGTGTAGGTCTTTTGCTCTGAGGTGGGTCTCTTGTAGGCAGCATATGTGTGGGTCATGTTTTCTTATCCATTCAGCTACCCTGTGTCTTTTGATTGGGGCATTTAGTCCATTCACATTGAGAGTAATTATTGATAGAAACTTACTCATCTTTTCTCTTTGTACCTGTGGTCCACCTCACACCGATCAGAATGGTTATCATAAACAGATCAACATACAACAGATGCTGGCGAGGGTGTGGAGAAAAGGGAACCCTAGTCCACTGTTGGTGGGAACGCAGACTGGTGCAGTCATTGTGGAAAGCAGTGTGGAATGTCCTCAAAAAGCTGAAAATGGAACTGCCTTTTGATCCAGTGATTCCCCTGCTGGGACTATACCCTAGGAATCCCAAAATGCCAATTCAAAAAAACCTATGCACCCCAATGTTCATAGCAGCACAATTTACAATAGCCAAGTGTTGGAAGCAACCTAAATGCCCATCAGTAGATAATTGGATAAAAAAGTCATGGTACATATACACAATGGAATACTACACAGGAGAAAGAAAAATGAAGTACTAAACTTCGTGACAGCATGGATGGACCTGGAGAGCATTATGCGGAGTGAAATAAGCCAGGGGGTGAAAGACAAATACCATATGATCTCACCTATAAGTGGAACCTAACCAACAGTACGAAGATGCAAGGAAAATAAGACCAGCAACACTGAAAGGAAAAGAATACAACAGAGAGAAGAGGGAAGGAAGGAGGGGGGGCGGGGACAAGGAAGGGAAGGGGAAAATCAGTGAACATTTACCAAGGACTCATGGACAAAACCAAAGGGGAAGAGCTGAGGGAGGGAAGGAGGTAGGCGGCAAGGGAAAGTGGTGGGGGGTAGTCAGAGACAAATGTATTTGAAAAAATAAAATAAAATAAATCTACAAAAAAAATAAATGAATTCAGTAAAGAGCAAGGTACAAAATAAATATTCAGAAATTAGTTGCATTTTTATACACTAATATTAAACTCTCAGAAAGGGAAACTGAAAAATCACATGAACAAGTGCATCCCAAATACCTTGGTATAAATTTAAGCAAGAATGTAAAAGGTCCCTACAGGGAAAATCGCAAGACACTGTGTTAGGAACCATCCCACCTGGTTTCAGGGACTGTAGCTTTGCCGACAGGTTGGAACTGAGCAAGACGGCCTTGGGAAAATAGGCCACTGAGGAGACAAAACCTGTCCCCCTGGCAGGGGTGTAGCACCTGCCTCCCTCACATCACCTTGTGTGGCTCCAGAGGATGGCTGGTTAGTCAATGATGGTAAGATCTGTTGATGGCAGGGACAACGTAAGACAGGCACAGTCTCATAGTGGCTATCAGGGAAGGACTTGGGGAACATGGAGAAGGGGCAAAAGACTCTCACCCCTTGACTTTGTCATGGCCAGAGTCCTCATTTTACATGAAAGAAGTCTCCTTATTTCTTGGCTGCTCTGCCTGGCCACCTGACTGGGTCAGTGAAACAATACTAAAGGCAGGTCCAACCCTAAATTGGATCAGGCAGTTCCCCAAGGATAATTAGGCCTGGGAAAGAAATGCATTAAATTCCATGAAACTTACTTTGCTAAGAATTCCCTCGAGTTGAAGATTACTGGGGTTGGGGGTCCAAGCATAGAATGAGATCAGTTTCCCAGGTTTCAGGGCCGACTGGGTACCACCATGTCTACTAGACTTGACCGGAGGCAAATCTCTGTGTTCCTTCAGTTGTTATCTATGATCTCTATCTGTTTTCTGTAAACATAGCCTTTTGACATTGATTGATGAGCTTTGCATGCATACTGTATATCCCTGTGAGTATTGTTCTCAGTTAAACCACTTCAAGAGAAGGGCTTGGGGCATTCTCCACTAGAGGGAATTGCCACTCCCTTTTCCTAGCAGACCAAGAGTGTCTGGAACGACTTATTTCCTTCACCTGTGGCAACCTCGGGGGACTCTGTGGGATGGGGTACTCCCCTCATAAGGGACCTGAACTGGGACCCCACAACAATGAAGAATGAAATTGAGGAAGATCCCAGAAAGTAAAAGCATATACCATGTTCAGGAATAGAAAATATTAAATATTCTTTGAAATGTGCATATTTTCCAAAGAAATCTATTGATTTAATGCAACTCCTAAAAGGATACCAGTGATGTATTGCCCAGGACTAGAAGAAATATTCCAAAAACTTACATGAAACCACAAAAGACCCAAATAGCCACAGCAATATTGAGAAATAGGAACAAATTTGGAGGGTCATGCTACCTGATATCAATCTATAGTACAATACAAGGCCATGGTAATCAAAATAGCATGTTTACTAACATAGAAACAGACATAGATCAATGGAACAGAATAGAAAGCCCAGAAATAAACCCTGACCTTTATGGTCAATTAATATTTGACAAAGGATGCAAGAACATACAATGGGGTAAAGATAGTATATTTAATAAATGGTGTTGGAAGTATTGGACAAATAAGTGCAAAAAATTGAAACTAAACCACCTTTTTACACCATAGACAATAATAAAGTCAAAATAGATTAAATACTTAAATACTAGTCTCAAAACCATGAAAACACTATAAGAAAACATAGGCAATAAATCTTGGACATTTTTCATAGGAATATTTTTTCTGATATATCTCTTCAAGCAAGGGAAACAAAACAAAAAATAAACAAATGAAACTACAATAAATTAAAAAGTCTTTGCACAGCCAAGGAAAAAAATCAACAAAATGAAATGAAAACACACTGGATGGGAGAACATATTAGCTAATAATATAACTGATAAGGAATTAATATCCAAAATTTATAAGGAACATATAAAACTCAACACCAGAACAAAGAACCAAAAAAATAATCCAATTAAAAATGGGCAAAGGAAATAGACACTTCTCCAAAGAGGACAGGCATGTTGCCAAAAGATATGTGAAAATATACTCAGCCCCACTAATCAACAGAGAAGTGCAAATTAATGCCACAATGAGATATCATCTCAAATGTGTTAGAGTGGCTATCTTCCATAAATTCCATAAAACAACCAACCAGTGTTGGTGAGGATGTGGAGAAAAAGGAACCCTTGTGCACTCTAGGTTGAAATACGGATTGATCACTGTGGAAAACAGTATGTAGTTTCCTCAAAAAATTTAAAAAGGACTTGTCTTATAACCCAGTAATTGCACTTCTGGGAATATGCCTGAATAAACCCTAAACAGTAATTCAGAAGAATATATGCACTCCTATGTTTACTGCAGTATTACTTACAATAGCCAAGATTTGGAAGCAGCCCACATGCCCAACAATAAATGAGTGGATAAAAAAGTGGTTCTACATTTACACAATGGAATACTATTTGACCCTTAAGGAGAAGAAAATGTTACCTTTTGCAACAGCATGGATGGACCTGAAGATCATTATGCTAAGAGAAATAAGCAAGTCAGAGACAGAAAAGTACCATATGATTTCACTCATATATGGAATCTAATGAACAAAATAAACAAACAAGATAGAAAGAGACCCATAGATACAGAAAACAGACTGACAGATATTAGTGGGGGCTGGGTAAAAAATATGAACAGGTTAAGTTAAAAAAACAAAATAAAACAAAACAAGAACAACCTCATAGACACAGACATAAGCATGGTGATTACCAGAAGGACAGGACAGTGGGAACAGGGAGAAGAGTATAAATGGGAATAAATAGTGACAGAATGTGACTAGATTTTAGGTGGTAAATACACTACATAACATACAGATGATGAATTATAGAATTATACACTTGAAACCTATAGAATTTTATTATCTAATGTATTCCAAATAAATTCAATTAAAATAAGAGAAAAGAAAGTGGGTCCTCTTGTCTTGTTCCTGATCTTAGAGAAGAAATTTTCAGCATTTTATTGCTGAGTATGAGGTTAGCTGTGGGCTTGTTATATATGGTCTTCCTCATGTTTAAGTGTGTTCCTTCTATGACAGTTTGTTTCATTTCTTTTATTTTTATCACAAAAGTTCTATAGACACGATTATATAATTTTCAACTTCCATTCTATTTTATGTACATTTATTGATTAATTTATGTTTTTATTGATTAATTTACTGGGTTTTTATCCAGTAAATTAATCTATCCTTGCAACCCAGGAATCATAGAGTATGATCCTTTCTATGTGCTGTTGAATTCTGTTTGCTAATATTTTATTGAGAATTTTTCATTTATATTTATCAGGAATATTGGCCTGCAGTTCCCTTTAATGTAGGATCCTTATGTGGCTTTGGAGTCAGGGTAATGATGGCCTTATAAATTGAGTTTTGGAGAGTTTCTTCCTCTTCAATTTTTCTGGAAGTTTGAGAATGATTGAAATGAATTCTTATTTATTTATTATTTCCATGGTCTAAATTCAATTTAAATTTATATTTATCTATATTTTTATTGAGGTATAATTTATTTAAATTTTTCTTTTCTTTTTATTGAACTTTGGGGTATCATTGGTTAATAAAATTCTGTTTCAGGTGTACAATGATTTCACTAATCTGTGGAATCTAATGAACAAAATAAACTAACAGACAAAATAGAAATAGACGCAGAGAACAGACTGACAGCTGTCAAAGGGGAGGGGAATTTCAAGGCAAGGTTAGAAAGTTGAAGGGATTAGAGGAAATTATAGATATATACAAGAGTGTGGTGATTAACAGAGGGAAAGGAGGTTGGAGGAAAGTAAAAGAGAGTAAATAGGAGATAAGCGGTAAAGAATCAAGACTTGTGGCGGTGAACACATCATACAGTATAGAGATGATGTATTATGGAATTGCAGACATTAATTGACTTAAATTATAGAAATAACTGGTGGAATCACCCATTTTGGGGCTTTTCTTTCAGATTTTAATTACAGATTCAATCTTCTTTCTTGTCGTTAATGTTTAGATTTTCTATTTCTTCCTGATACAATTTGGATAAGTTGTTTGTTTCTAGGAATTTATCATTCTCTTTTAGATTATCAATTTGTTGGTGTACAGTTGTTCACAGCAGTGGTTTACTATCCTCAGTAACAATATTTCTGTCGTATCAGTGGTAATGTCTCCTTTTTCTTTTTTGATTTTATTTCACTCTTCTCTTCTTTATTTCTTAGTCTGCTAAAAAATCTGTCAATTTTTTTATATTAAAGAAAAAAAAGTTTTGCCCTGGTCAGGTGGTTCAGTTGGTTGGAGTGTCCTCCTGCACATCAGAAAGATTGTGGGTTTGATCCTTAGGAAGGGAGTGTATGGAAGTCAACTGATTGATGTTTTTCTCACATTGATGTCTCTCTCTCTCTCTCTCTCTCTCTCTCTCTCTCTCAAATCGAAAAATATATATCCTCAAGTTAGGATAAAAACTTTTTTCTAGTTTTTAAAATTATTTTCTATTTTTTTAATCTCTATTTCATTTATTTCTGCTTGGATTTTTGATATTTCCCTCTTTCTGTTGATTTTGGGCTTCATTTATTTTTGTTCTTGTTTAAGTATAAATTAAATTAATTTATTCTTAATGTAGACATTTATCACTATAAATTACTCTCTTGAAACTGCTTTTGAGGCATTTCATAAGTTTTGGTATTTTGTGTTTATATTTTTGTTTCAAGATTTAAAAGAATTATCTTTTGGCCTGGTGTCCACACAGACATTGTGCAATGGGATCTCTTTGTGGCTCATGATGTCCAGAGCAGCCCCAATACCTGAATTTCAAGGAGCACAGCTGTTCAAGATATGTATATTCCGGGAGAACACAGAAAAGTGTATTCTGCCTTGCCACTTCCTTGCTGTACACAGCAGTCCTCCTGAGGCACACTGAGGGGGTCAATGGTATTTGCTCATGTGTATTTGATTGTTTGGTAATACTGTTTTGTTAACCAAAAACTGTACGACAGCATATAAGACAAGGTGGGAGTTATGACTACCAGTAAGGCCAATGGACGGGAGAACCCAATATCAAAGAAGCGACCAACGAGCAAAACCAAGTACAACAAGGGAGTCCACACAAATGGAAGAAAGGGCAACCCTAGAGCAGACAAAGAAGGATATCAAAGAGACTGTACCACTGAGTCCCACAGAACTCCTACCATATAAATCCAACCCATGGAAAAAGGTAGATAAAGCAGAGCATCCTGAAATGCAGAAACAAAGAGAGTCACCTAAAATGGAGAGATGAAGAAAAAAAAAAAAACAATCAAAAGGAATTTAAGAATCCTCAGTAAAAGAGCTAAATGAAATTGAGGCAAGTATTTTATCAGATATAGAATTTTTAAAAAATGGGTATAAGATTGTTCGAGAACTCAGTGACAACTACAAAGAACAGAGTGGGAACTACAACAGCAGAAAAAAGGAAATAGAAACTATAAACAAGAACTAGGAAGAAATGAAGACTGCAATATCTGAAATTAAAAAAATAAACTAGACAGAATTACAAGTGGGCTAGATGAAGCAGAGGCCAAAATTAGCAATCTGGAAGACAAAATAGAAAGAAATACCCAGGTAAAGAAATAACAGGGAAAAAAAGAAGACTCCAAAAGTATGAAGATAGTTTAAGGGAAGATCAGGAAAACATGAAATGTAACAACATTTGCATTATAGGGATACCAAAAGGGGAAGAAAAGGAGCAAGGGTTAGAAAACCTGTTGAAAATATATGACCAGAAAGTTCCCTAATGTGGAGAGGGGGAAAGCCATGCAAGTTCAGGAAGCACAGAGGATGGCAATCAAGATGAACCCAAAGATGCCTACTCCAGGACAAATCATAATTAAAATGGCAAAACTTTAAGAAAAACAGAGAATCTTAAAGGCATCAAGGGAGAAACACCTAGTAACACACAAAGGAGCCCTGATAAGGCTAGCAGCTGCTTTCTCAAAAGAAGTATTGACAAGAAATGTTCTAAGTAATGAAAAGAAAAGGCCTCAAACCAAGACTACTGTACCTAGCAAGGCTGTCATTTAAAATGGAAGGTAAAATAAGGAGTTTCCAAGACAAAGGAAAGTTAAAAGAATACACATCCTCCAAGGAGCATTGCAAGACATGCTAAAGGACTGCTTTAAGAAGATGAAGGTATAGAGTGAAAGAGAGAAACACAGGTTCAAAAGGGGAAAAAAATGAGAATGAATAAGTAACTATCAGTAATGACCTTAATTGTAAATGGATTAAATGTTCCAATCAAAAGACATAAGGCAGCTGAATGGAAAAGAAAACATGACCCACATATGTGCTGTCAGAACAAAAGGTCTCCACAGACTGAAACTAAAGAATTGGAAAAAGAATACTTCAAGCAAATGGACAGTAAGAAAAAAAAAAAAGCCAGGGTAGCAATAATTATATCAGACAAAATAGATTTCAAAACAAAGCTATAAAAAGAGATAAAGATGGTCACATCATAACGCTAAATGGAAGAGTCCACCAGGAAGCTGCAAACTTTATAAAAATATATGCACGCAAAAGAGGAGCACTAAAATATACAAGGAAAATCTTGGAGAACTTCAAGAAAGATACAGACAGCAACACCCTTATAGTATGGGATTTTAACAACCCACTGTCAACAATGGACAAATCTTCAAAATAAAGAATCAACAAGAACATTGTAGCACTGAACAAATGGGCTTAACTGATATATACAGAACATCTTACCCCAAAGAAACAAAATACACATTTTTGTCAAATGCACATAGAACATTTCTGAAGAGACACCACATGATAGGGCACAAAACAGCCTCAATAAATTCAAGAAAATTGAAATCATAATAATTTTCTTGGGTCACAATGGCTTGAAACAAGAAACCAACCTCAAGGAAAAAACTCAAAAATAATCAACTCCATGGAGACTGAATAAAAAGTTATTAGATAATGAATAGGTAAAGAGTGATTAAGGAAGAAATCAAAAAGTTTCTGGAAACAAATGAAAATGGACACACAACAAATCAAAACCTATGGGACATAGCAAAGATAGTACTGAGAATTAAGTTCATAGAAATACAGGCCTACCTAAAAAAGATAGAAATATTTCAAATAAATGACTTAACTCTACATCCAAAAACTAAAGGAACAACAACAAATAAAGCTCAGAGTGATAGAAGGAAAGAAATAATCAAGACTAGAGCAGAATTAAATGACAAGAGACTAAAGAACAATTCAAAGGATCAATATATCCAGGATCTGTTTTGTTTTTTGTTTTTTGTTTTTTGAAAGATAAAGAAAATCTATAATCCTTTAACCAGACTCATAAGAAAAAAGAGAGATGATCCAAACGAATATAATCAGAAATGAAAGAGGTGATATTACAAACCAATACCACAGAAATATGAAAGATTGAAAGAAATTACTATGAACAATTATATGCCAAGAAATTTGAAAACCTAAGAAAAATGGACAAATTTATGAAAATGTATAATCCTCCTGAACTGAGTCAAGAAGAAGCAGAGAGCCTGAATAGGCCAATATCAGCCTATGAAATCATAGTAATAAAAAATTCTAGCACATGAAAGCACTAGGCCGGTTTCACAGGAGAATTTTACCAAACATTTAGGGAAGAGCTAATCCCGATTCTTCTCCAACTATCCAAAACATTCAAGAAGACGGAAGACTCCCAAACTCTTTTTATGACTCCAGTATTATCCTAATCCCAAAACCAGATAAAGATACAACAAAGAAAAAAAAAACACAGACCAATATTGTTGATGACCACAGATGCTAAAATCCTGAACAAAATATTGGCAAACTTTATGCAGTCATACATTAAAAAGATCAAGTGGGCTTCTTCCCAGGGATGCAAGGATGGAAGAACATACACATATTAGTAAATGTAATACATTATCTAAACAATACAAAAGACAAAAACCAGATGATAATATCAATAGATGCTGAAAAAGCATTTGATAAAGTAGAGCACCCATTTATGATAAAAACACTCAACAAAATGGGAATACAGGGAGCATATATCAACATAATAAAGGACATATATGATAAACCTACAGCCAATATCATACTCAATGGGCAAAAACTAATAGCTTTCCCACTAAGATCAGGCACAAGACAAGGTTGTCCGCTTTCAACACTTCTATTCGACATAGTATTGGAAGTTCTAGCCACAGTGATCAGACAAGAAAAATAAATAAAAGGCATCCAAGTTGGAAAAGAGGAAGTAAAACTACCATTGTTTGCAGATGACATGATAGTGTACATAGAAAACCCCATAGACTCCACCAAAAGACTACTCGACCTAATAAGTGAATTTGGCAAAACAGCGGGATACAAAGTCAACATTCAGAAATCAAAGGGATTTTTGTACACCAACAGCGAAATATCAGAAATAGAAATTAGGGAAAAATCCCACTTACTATACAAACAAGAAAAATAAAATGCTTAAGAATAAACCTAACCAAAGAGTTTAAAGACCTTTACTCAAAAAACTACACAACAGGGAAGAAAGAAATTAAGGAAGATACAAATAAATGGAAGTATATATCATGTTCGTGGATTAGAAGAAATAACATCATTAAAATGTCTGTACTATCCAAATCAATCTATAGATTCAACATAATCCCTAGCAAAATACCAATGATATATTTCACACATATAGAGCAAATATATCAAAAATTTATATGGAACCATATGTGACCCCCAATAGCCACAGCAATTTTGAGAAAGAAGAACAAAGTAGGAGGGATCACAATACTGGACATCAAAGTATATTGCAAGGCCACTGCAATCAAAACAGTTTGGTACTGGCATAAGAACAGACACATAGATCAATGGAACAGAATGGAGAGCCCAGAAATAAACCTATGTCAACATGGTTGATTAATTACTGACAAAAGTGTTGGAACTTAAAATGGCGTAAAAATAGTCTCTTCAATAAATGGTGTTGGGAGATCTTAACAAGTACATAGAAAAGAAAATAAAAGGAAAGGATAGGAAAGGAAAGGAGAAGAGAGGAGAGGGGAGGGGAGGGGAGGGAAGGGGAGGGGAGGGGAGGAAAAGAAGAAACAAGATCACCAACTTACACCATATACCAAAATAAATTCAAAATGTATAAAAGTTAAATGTAAGTTGTGACACCATAAAAGTCCTAGAGGAAAATATAGGCAGGAAAATTTCAGATATCCAATGTAGCTATATTTTCACTGATACATCCCCTAAGGCAAGAGATAAAGGAAAGAATAAACAAATAAGACTATACCAAACTAAAAAGCTTGTGCATGGCTAAATAAAATGAAAGGGAACGAACTGTATGGGAAAACATATTTTCCAATGATACCTCAGAAAGTTTTGATCTCCAAAATATATAAAAAGACTCCACACAAGGAAGACAAGCAGTCCAATTAAAAATGGGCAAAATACATGTACAGACACTTTTTCAAGGAGGACATATAAAGGGCCCACAGACATATGAAAAGATGTTCAACATCACTAGCCATCACAGAGGTGCAAATTAAAACCACAATGAAATAGCACTTCAAAACCTTTTTTACCCATTCACTTTCAGCCTATATGTGTCCTTAAAACTAAGTGAGTTTCTTTTTTTTATTTGTCAGATTTACTGTTGTTTATTTACTTTTATTTTTATGTTTTATTGTTCAAATACATTTGTCTCCATTTTCCTGCCACCACTTGTTGACAGCACAGTTGGGTCTTTTAAAAAAATCCACCCACTTACTCTATGTCTTCTGATTGGTGAATTCAATCCATTTCTTTTACAGTAATTGATAGGCAAGAATTTACAAATGCTGTCTTATTAACTGTTTTTTTAGCTATTTTGTAGTTCTTATTTTCTTTTCTTCCTCTCCTGCTGCCTTCCTTTGTGAATTGATGATTTCCTATAGTGGTATATTTTCATTTCTATCTCTTCATCTTTATGAATCTATTGTTAACTTTTTTGTTTGATGTTTACCACATGGCTTACATTGACCATCTTATAGATATAGCTGTCTATTTTATGCTCTTAATTTAACTTTGATTATATATAAAGCTCTATATTTTCCTATTTCATTTTCAAACAAATTCATGTCAAGCTGCTGATGCACACATTTTGTAAACAAAATAAGGCTTTAATGAAATAAAGAAAAATTAAAAGCAACAGTGCAGTAAGCTTGTGTTAGCTTTTACACCCATCAGTTTGCCCAGTCTACAGAGCTGATAAATTATCCTCCCTCACCTTCAAGCTAATCTTAGAGCCCATGGACCTGGGATGAGGGATCACAGTTTGACATTAGGGGTCAAAGGGCTGAAAAAGGCAGGGAGATGGAGATGGACATAATTTTTAGATGGATTCCATCAGAAGATTGAAGAAACATGCAAGGAGTTAGGAGTATATACCATATTAATTTGTGATCAGGCTGGGCTTAGGGAAAGTGCTTGGCAGTTCATGGAGGAGAAAACTGTTTAAGCCAGAGCTCAACTGCTTCTTCAGAGGCTATGTGCATCCCTGGGTGTGGGTTTCCATACAATGTGGGTAGTTAGGAACTCTTGGCTGAGTTGGAGTGATTTGGCTCTTCTCTCTCTTCTTCCACATTCAACCTCCAAATAATGGGAGGACTGAAAGGGCTTTTCCAAGCCTTTATAGAAGGCAGAATTCTAAGACTGATCCCAAGATTTCCTACTTCTTGTATACAAACCTTGCCTAATCTCAGGAACAGTGAATTACTCCCCAGATTAGGTTATGTCACACTTGACTTTGAGAAAGGGAAGTATGGATGGTCCTAACCTAATCATATGAAATCTTTATATGGAGGGAAGGGAGGGATTCAGAGATTCAAAGTGAGAAGGGTTTGATTATGCCATTAATGGCTTGAAGTTGAGGGAAGCTGTGGGGAAAGGCATGTGGGCAACCTGAAGAAGCTGAGAAGCCTGTAAAAAATGGGAACTTTAGTCTTACAAATACAAGGGACTGAATTATCCCAAGATTGGGCTTGAGAGCAGAATTTCCCCTATAACTTTCAGAAGAGAACTGACTGACACCTTGATTTCAGGTATTTCCCTTGTAATACACTGAGCAGAGAATCCAGTCATTCTATGCTGGATTTCTGACCTACAGAACTGCAAGTTTTGAGCTTCTATCTTTGTGGTAATTTGTAATACAACAATAGGAAATAATGCCACTTTCTTCACTGTATTTATTTTATGAGCCACAGCTCATTTTCAACACATTCTTTGCCTTGGGAGAAAGATCCTTTAGATTATAGAACCAAGAACAGTCATATTTCTCCTAAGCTGACTGTGGCCAGCTTTCATCCTTGGAAACCATGAACTCTGTAAACTTGCCTTGCTCCTCTTTTAGTAACGGCCACTTGAACACATAAAGATCAGCCCTACCATAGTCCCTGCAAAATGTGTGTCCACCAATGTCACAGGCATGTTTATATGATCCCAGATCACTACTCTTCACAGGTTAAAGTACCTTTTCATGTATTCTGCCAATAACCTGAACTCCATTCTGGAGCAAGGCAGGACAATGTGTTCACATGGTGCATGCATGTGAGCACATGCACATGCACTATTTTCCCTGTGTTTTCAGACTTTTAGACACTTTATAGGGGCAAGAAATGGGCAGCTCATGATTAACAATTGGATTCATTGCTTAAAATTTAATATACCAGGAAAGATGTTTTGAAGGTAAAGTATATTAATTATATTGTTTGGAAATATAACTTACTGTCTAAAAATGAATTTATTGCTGCTCAGTTTTTTAGCAAATATATGCATATATATACAATACACAACACATAATATATAGAATAATTTATGTTATATAGTATATGTATAAAACTTCTCTAGTCTCCTTGAATGACAACCTCTTTTAAGTAACAATCCATTTATTGTCAGGTATTCATTTTGTACTTACAACCATTTTGTGTTCTTATGTATTGATAGATCATACTTTCACTAACATATACTCTGAAAGTGATTGCTGAGGGGGAAGAAGTTGGAGGAGGATACCATAAAAATGCATGAAAGGAGAAGGGCAACTAGAGAGGCAGGGCCAAGGGCTTCTATGTGTGTGTCACATGTGGAGGATCGCCTAGTCTTGTCTTTCTTGAGCCTGAGTGTCATAGGGGTCTTTCATCTTCAGGAACTGATCTTTGATAGATGGGGTAGTGGGATGTCTTCTATGAAGTTGGAGGTATGGCCAAGGTTTGCTCTGGGGACTGAAGACTACTGAATTGGATATGTCAGGATGAGGAAAAGGAACTGGGGGAAAAACACTGTAGGTGGAGGAAATTGCAACAGATATGCAGAGTAGCTTGTTATTCTGGGATCCACAAGCTCTGTCACATCCCTGGGCTGGAATATGTGGTGACCATGAGGTTCTTCAGGAAATAGGAAATGGAGGCTAGTTTTTCCATGTCTTTGACATTATAATTTATTTATGTTTTTTTTTGTTTTCTTTGTTTTTTGCTTTCTTTATTTATTTTTAATTTTTATTCCTTTTTATGTCCTTATGAATTTGAACTCTATAGGCAAGAGAAATCCATTAAAGACTTGGTTTGTGTTTTGGGGTAAATAACATTTTTATTTAAATAATAACATTTGATTTAAAAAGTCATTTAAGATGATTGAAGATTCTCCAGACAGGGAAGTACAATGCTTACTTTGTGCACTGAAGCCTTGCTTCCTTAGGGCACTAGGCCTCTCCAGACCAGGTGAGGCTGACTCTCTGAGGGAAGAGTTGACATCTGTCCTTTTAAACGTTGCCCAGGTGAGTCCAAATTGTACCCAGGCCAAGGACCATGAAGTTGTAAGGTACAAGATGGAGTCAGTGAGATTAAATCAGAGGCAGCTGCAGTGGTCCAGGCAAACTACAATAAGAGTCCTGATAGTATGGTGAGAGGATGGTGAGGAGAGCAACGTCTTGTACAATTAAGTGACAAATGGGTAGAACCTGGTGACTGACTGGAGAAAGGTTGGAAAAAAGGTAAGTCTGACAGAATCTCTTTGTATTCTCTTTGAATTTAAAATTTTTCATATATATTATGGAATTCTTCCAAATCATTGTCTTTCCAGACCTGGGTTTTGTCTTTTACCACCAGCAAGTCCTTCTAAGGACTCAGGAGTGACAAGAGTTAGCTCTTTGCATCTAAGCATATGAGGTTGGAGAAAAAAAATGCTCAGTTTTACGTTTTTAATAACAGCTTTTAATTTACTACAAAACCTTTGGGTAAATAAAATCATAGGAAGTATGTCAGTTGGTATTGCATCTGGGTCAAACAGTCTATTCAGTGAAAGAAAAGAACTGCATTTTTGCAGAGAGCTCTATGCATCTACCTACCTATTCCTTGTGACTGAACAGACATCCAACTCCTGAGAGGGATGAGCATAGCTCATTCATTTGCATGCATCATGAAACTGGGACAATATTTACTCCTCCCGATGGAAGATATTCCAGAAAAGATGCCTATAAAATGATTTTGCTTTCACATCAACCATTTCCTGCTAACTTACTTGCTCTGAAATTTATAGGAGATACTCTCATATAAAAGTATATAAGTATTTAAATTCCAGGTAAAAATGTGTATTTCTACCTACTGCAGTGTCTTTTGTCCCATGACATGCCACAGGGATACTCATGTCACAAGAGAAACTAGGAAAAACACACTAAGATGCAAGGATGGGCTGGCTGTTAGCCACCAGGCATTCTGCCAAATCTAGGGCCCTGCTCTCCTATAGGAGAAACTGCATTCCCTTCAGATATGCTGTGGGAGCTTCTGCTCACTACAAGTGATGAGTGACCATATGATGAATGAGTATTTCCTTTTTTTCACATATGTCAGGAGAGTTCTTGCTTGTTCACTAAATACTGGTCAGCATCTAAGAACATCATACTTACCCACATCTGCATTTCCAGGGGCTACGTAAAAGCTGAGGCCCATCCTCTGATTGCCTAAGTTGTGATTTTCAAAGACAAATTCTCTAATAAGACCCACTTGTGCTCTAGAAGTAAACCATAGTACTTCTAATCTAGTTCTTTTCAAATATTTGTTAAAATCTACAGCTCAGCCATCATATTGCACTACTATCCATTCATCCATTTTACAGGTTCTATTCTATGGGCAGTGAATTCTTTTAAAGAAAATATCATTTTATTTACTACCAATTTTTTCTTTTTTTTAAATTTTTATTTTTATATCATGTTCATTCTATTACAGTTGTCTCAGTTTTTCCCCCTTCGCCACACCGCCCCCCTCTCCCACAATTAATTCTCACTCTGTTGTACATGTCTGTGGGTTATTCATACATGTTTTTTCTCCAGTCCCTTCTACTCCTTGTCCACCATTGTCCTCCTTCCCCATCCCCTCTGGTCACTCTCCATTTGCCCCATGTTTCCTTGCTTGTGATTTATTTTGTTTGGTAGTTTGTTTTGTTGACTAGATTCCACTTATAGGTGAGATCATATGGTATTTGTCTTTCACCAACTGGCTTATTTCCCTTAGCATAATATTCTCCAGTTCCATCCATGTTGTTGTAAATGGGAGGAGTTCCTTCTTTCCTCCTTTTTTTTAAATATGCACATTGATTTATTTTTTAAATGTCAAAATCCATTATAAGATATTAAAAATTTTAAAGTCTCAGCAATTAAAATAACATGACACCAGCACAGAAATAATCAAGCAGATAAATGAAATAAAATGAACATTCTAGAAACAAATATATACGTCTAACAATGTAATATATAATTAAATTAATATTTCAAATCAATGGGGGAAATAAGGCTTATTCAACAAATAAGGGGTATGGACCATTATTTCTTGAAATAAAACAAATATAGAGCCCTATTTCACACATGATACCAAAACTATTAAGGTGAGTTAAAAAACAATATGTATAATCTAAGGAGTTTTCAGAGAAAATAAAAAATAATATTTTTCTTACCCTGAAGTGACATATTCAAAACCAAATCTATAAAGTAAAATATTGACTATATGACAATATTAAACATTTAAGACTATATAGTAATGTACATATAAAAAAAGTTAAAGGACAAGTAATAGAATGTGAAAATATTTGCCACACCTCTAAAAAAGGGTTAATAGCGTTCTGGGTTTTTTATTTTAAGGAAAAGAATCTACAGACATTTTATCAAAAAATGGATAAAGAATACCAAAAACTCATTCAAATCTTTTCAAAAATATTAGAAACATGCAAGAAATATACAAAAACAGCCTTAGCTTCAATAAATAATAAAGTAACACTTAACACATCACTGTCACAATGTGATTAATAAATATTAAAAATACTGGCAATATCAAGTATTTGTGACTGTGAAAAGAACCGATTATTCATAGACTATCTTCTTAAAGCAGTCCCTTTAGCATATTTTGCAGTGCTGGTTTGGTGGAGGTGTATTCTTTTAGCTTTCTTTTGTCAGGGAAACTCCTTAATTTGCCTTCCATTTTAATTGAGAACCTTCCTGGGTAGAGCAGTCTTGGTTGCAGGCCTTTGCTTTTCATTACTTGGAATATATCTTGCCATTCCCTTCTGGTTTGTAGTGTTTCTGTTAAGAAGTCAGCAGCTGGCCATGCTAGGGCTCCCTCATATGTTACTACCTCTTTCTCCTGTGCTGCCTTTAAGATACTCTGTCTTTGATATTTGTCACTTTAATTATGATGTGTCTTGGAGTGGGCTTCATTGGGTTCCTCTTGAATGGGACCCTCTGTGCTTCCTAGACTTGCATGACTTTTTCTTTCTTCCAATTAGGGAAGTTTTCCACCATTACTTTTTAAAACAGGTTCTCTATCCTTTCTCCCTCCTGTTCTCCTTCTGGTATGCCTATTATATGGATATTATTATGGTTCAGGTTGTCCTGCATTTCCCTCAATGCTATTTCATTCTTTCTGAGTCTGTTTTCATTTTCTTGCTCTTTCTGGGAATTTTTTTCTACTCTATCCTCCATCTTGCTGATTCAATCTTCAGCTTCATCTAGCCTATAGCCTGCTTTTGATTCCTTCTACTGTGTTCTTCAATTCAGAAATTGTATCCTTCATTTCCTCTAGTCTCTTATTGATAGTTTCTATGTCCTTTGTCTTGCTGATATAGTTAGCAGTAAGTTCCTCATAGTTTCCCTGTAGTTTTTCATAATTCCCTCTTAGCTCACTGAGCTCATTGAGCTTCCCTAGAACCATTGTTTGGAATTCAATATCTGATAGTTTACTTGCCTGTATTTCATTTAGTTCTCTTTGTGGGGATTTCTCCTTTCCCTTCGAGTAGGAGATGTTTCTTTGCCTTCTCATTATTTGTGAGACCCTTCTTTTTTGCTTATACTTAATAAATTGATCTGTCTTGATTTCCTGACTTTGTGGTGTGAACTTTTTTTTTTAGTTTGTGATATTTTTAAAAAATATATTTCCTTTTTAAAAAATTTTCAAATACACTTGTCTCCATTTACATGCCACCACTATCCCCTGCCCCACCCAGCCCCTCCTCTCCCCCTCAATCCTCCGCACCTTGGTTTAGTCCATGTGTCCTTGTGGTGTGAACTTCTACGGTAGGAATCTGCTGTTTTTCTTTCTGGATCTGCTTTTGATGATTTCAGATGTTTTATCTTAGGCACCCTGTTTGAGACTTCCAGGAATCTATTGTCTGTGGCTGTGTCCAGCTGTTAATCTAGTCACTCTCCACTCAGCAGACGCCTTAGACGCCAATGGGTGAGAGACAGAGTCCCTCCTGGGAGCAGGGGTTATTGGGTCCTCTCATGGTGCTGTTGCTCAGGGGAGTGGTCTGCCTGAGCTAGATGGCTGCTGCCATGTGGGGGAGGAGTCAGCCCCAGGATCCAACTAGCTACTCTCTCAGTTCTCTCCCCAATGCCTCCATCTCCAGTCTCTCCTCAGGTGTCTCTAGACCACTCTGTGCCCTGTTATCCAGGGATCTCCTATCTGTGGCCGCCACTCTGTACTCAGTAGTCAGGCTTTAGCACCACTGGGCCAGGGCTGAGTCCCTCTGGGGGCGGGGTTATTGTGTCCTCTCACACTGCTCCCGCTCAGGGGAGTGGTTTGCCTGAGCAACATGGTTACTGCCTTTTGGGGGATGATTCAGCACTGGGATCCCACCAATTACTTTCTCAGTTCTCTTCCCAAAGCCTCCTTCCTCAGTCTCCTCAGGCATCTCTATCTCACTCTACACCTGCCTTTGTTGGAGACTAGGGCAAGTGGTTGCTCATAACAATTTATGTGTTGGCCCTTTAAATGACTCTTTGCATCTGCAGCTACCTATCTCTGGCAGAGAGGAATGCTGCCACTTTTTGCAACTGGCTATTTTCTGTGTATGTTTTGGGTTCTGGTGCTGTAGGCTGGAGATCCCCGCTTATGGTTTAGACCCCACTCACCTCAGGGGGATCCAACTGGCTGTTTCAGTATCCTTCTGGTGCTGCCACCTGTGGGCACCCCGTCTGCCTTCTCAAGTTTCTACCACACTCCATAACAGCTAGGTTATGCTAAAGCTGATTCTTCTGTCTGAGGTTACAAAGCTTCACTCTCACTATTTTTCAATTGTTTTTTCCAGGAGATTTCCCCACAATTTAGTTGTGATTCCATATTGGTCCTGGGATGAGGTCAGTGTAACTTTGACTCACTCCTCTGCCATCTTGTTTCTCCACAATTACCAATATTTTCTTGGCTATTCTCACTCATTCTTCCAGATAAGTTTCCCTAAATCCCTTTAGCATACTGATAATAATTATATAAATTTTATAAACTAAGACAAGGAGAACTGATGATTTATAACACTGACTTTACCCAGTCAGAAACTTCATATTTGTATTTCCAGATTTGCATTTAGCTTTTTATAATTCTATTTCCATAGGTCCTATATATTTCTTTTTGAGGATTCACACTGAAGATGCTTTAAAATCAGTTAACAGTTTGACAGGTAGCTATTTTCCAATTGCATTTTGTAATTATTTTTAGTGGAGCTGTAGGGAGCCATGACACCAGTGTCATCTCCAGGTTCTCCTTTAGCCCCACTAACGTGGCACCAATGTCAACAGATCTTTATTCTCCACAAATAGCAGCCAGTGCTGGAAATATTTCAAAAATATGTCAGCCTGAGACAGTTCCAGGCCTGCATACACGAAAGGCACTGTCACCTGAAAGTCAATAGATAGGGCAGATTCCCTGCTGAGGTCGGTCCTCAGTGATTTAGTGGCTACCCTTTGGCTCTCAGGGACACTCAGAGGTCCATCTTCTTGAGGCTGCAGGGAGTCTTCCCAGGCTGAGGGTGTATGGCAGCCATAGCTCCTCTGGCTTCCACTGTCAGGCCTTTGTCCCATCCACCCGAATAAAGCTGAGCCCCTTGCAGCTTTAACTGGACCCCTCATGAGAGGCAGAGAGCTGAAAGCAGGACCCACTGGGTTGGGCAAAAATGAGCTGGGTCACAAGAAGTGTTAATAGAGGAAACAGCAAGGAGCAGGCCATCCCACCACCCCACCCTCCATAAAGAAAATATCTTGAATATAAGAATTAGGGTCTTGCTTATAGGTAGTAACTCATTATTTTTGGCACTTTCAAACCTTGTGTATATTGTCAAATATGCATTTAGCTTTTCTATATTATATGATACTGAAATTTAAGTAATTTTGCAACTAGTGAGTTAGAGTAATCCCACAGAGAAAGTTATACCGGATCTAGTACCAAAAAAATCCCCTTTTTATTATAAAACCTTTTATTACAAAATCATAAGCATGTAATTATGTACACTCAAGCACACCATGACATTTTATGTGAAATTTTCATATTAAAACTATAAATTGCTCCACCCATATTAGTACACTACCCACTACACTCAAGTAAGTGTTACTTCTGCTGGACCTTGTAGATTCAGCACAGGAGACTCAATACTAATTAACTCTTACTGAATACTAATTTTTGGTTGGCAAGTGCTGAGAGAATCACAGGCATTATTTTATCTCATCCTAGATTACCTTTCAACAGTCCTGTGGAGTGGGTCCTATTTTTTTCATTTATCTGGACTATAATTTTAGATTCAGAAATTGAGCCTCAAATAAGTGAAATAACTTGTTCAAGCCTACCAAGTGGCTGAGCCAGGGTTTGGACTCATGTTTATCAGGTACAACTATTTTATGGAGTACCTGCCATGTGCCAGGTACTGTTCTAGCCAGTTCAGGGAAACCTTGAGTAGGATAAGCAGACATATTCATCATGCTAGAGGATAAATTTTGATAGGAGAAACAAACAAAAACCAGTTACAACACAAGCATCATTAACAAAAAACATAGAACAAAAAGAATGGAAAATGACTGGAGATGTCTGAAAATTATTTTAGAAAAGGTAGTTATTGAAGGCTGCTGTGAGCAGGTGACATCTTGGAAAAAGCCTAAATGAAGGGAAGAAGTAAAAAATTTAAATATCTGGGAGAAATATTCCAACCAGAGAAACAGCACAAGATGCAAATGCCCTCAGAGCAGACCAGTTTGATGTATTCAAGAGTCAGAAGGACAACCAGGAAGGCTAGAATTAAGTGGAAGAGGAGGCAGTAATGGTAGGCAGGAGCCAACCATCTAGGAAGGACTTAACAGCTATGGAATTAATATTGCATGAAAAAGAGCCAGTTTTGAGCAGAAATATTATGTGATAGGATGAAAAAAATGTCAAGTAGAGGGAAAAATTAACTGGACAGAGAGACTTAGTCTTAGAGGTGGTAGATCTCTAGAATTAGATATACTTTAAAAAAATTTTATGAACAACAAAAGTTTATTTCGCATAGTTTTGGAGGCCAGGAGGTCCAAGATCTTGGCACTGGTGATTTTGTGTCTGGTGAGCTGTCTTCACTGTGTCCTCACTTGTCAGAAGTACCTTGTGGTGTCTCATTTTTTTGTTTCTAAGGACATATTTTGATAGCACCATTTTATTTTATTCAACTACAAAACTCTTGATATACCAATTTCTGATTACAGCAATCAGAGTTTCTTAGGAGGCAAGAGAAGATAGGCTCCTGCATGCAAATAGAGAGGATGACTTGAAACAGTTGTAACAGGAAGGGAAGCATAACATGTGAGTCCGTGTGCAAGGGTGCTATAAGATTGGATAGTGTAAAGGCAAATTTGTTGTACTCTGATTGCCTCTATTTTCTCAATGAGAGAAGGAATATCAACTGATAGTGGAGAAAGGGATGGGTTCTGTAAGTCTGAGGGGAAAAAAAGTGTGAAACAGCCATCTATAAAAATGAGAAAGGTGAATTTTTTCTGGGGAGTGCTAGAGGGCTCTTGAGATCTGTGATCATAAGACTAAAGGAACACTCTTTTTCAGCCTAAAAGCAGGCAAAGGGTAGAAATAATTCAGTTTACCGGAGCTGAATTTTGCCAGGTGAGTGTGACAGAGAATAGGGCAAGCAACATATGATGGAATTTTAGCAAAGGAGAGAGGTGAAAACCTGAACCAATAAACTGGGGGTGGAAAAGTGAGCATAAACATGGAAGATGATGGTCCAAGAATGGTATAGTTGCAAATTAGAATTTCAAAATGATGCAGTCACTAATGTTGTGAGACTTAGAGCAAAACCATGAGGTTGATGGCTGAGCTAGATTGGTGTTAGGAACTGAGAAGGTGGAGTGTAAGATAAAATATCTCTTTTATATGAATATGAAAGCCACCAAGAATCACAATAGGATTATCTTTTAGATGATATTATAGTACAATTCTGGAAAATAAGATCAGTGGTCAATGATTATTTTCCTTGCTCATATATGGGGATAGACTTATAGAGGACAGAACTCAGAACGCATAATTCCCACTTCTAGATCCTAACTCAGTGAATAAGCCTGATGGTCAGTAGTATAAACCCATCTTAGCTTTTTGCATACCTGTTTACTATTTGGGAAATATAGTTCAGTGAAATACTTTTTTTCAATATTGGGCAACAAAAGCCCACTAAATGAATAAGAAAAGCATTACTTCAAATGTAATTCTCACAATTTAAGTAAGAAGAAGAATTATGACAAGATAGTATAATGCATTTCTTTATTTCACCCTTTCTCTGTTTATTCAATAAATAATTTTAAGAGTAGAAACAAAGTATAAGAAGGACTAAAGGAAATATATCGATATAACTTTTGGGGTTGCTATCCTTTGGGCCTAAAATAATGAATTTCCCCTCTTTCAAATATGCACAGCTAGTAAGTTAGAGAGCAGGGATTTGAATCCAGTTCTATTTGACTTCAGTGTGTTCATACCTTCCTATTCCTATTAGTTCGAAAAGATTGTGCATGCACCAACAAACAAATGTACACACCCGTAAGCAAAGATTACCCCCACATCCTACATCTGTAATGAAGATTGTCCATATTTTCTTTTCAGTTAAAAATGTTTCAAAAATTCAAATTTGGAATCTCTGAAAGAACAATGCAAAATTTTCCTATGGCAGGTTATCTGGGAGAGCTCCATCCTTATACCATGCAATTGCATCAGGTTATAATTAGCTCTTTGAAAAGTTAGATTTTCCTGCTCTTGACTAAACTTCCTTCTGACAAGTCCCCTTCTCCCCTCAACCAACATTGTGCACACAGGAAAGCAATATTAACTCATGTTCATTCTTCAAGTCCTTAAAAAAGCTAAACCAAAGAGACTTAGAAATTTTTTGAATTGAAGGAAGGGTCTAGGAAAAAAAGAAAAATGATTTCAAATAGATTAGAGAAAAATCTTAGTTTAATATTGGCAACTTTAAGCAAGCAAGAGTATTTAAAACCTGAAAGTGTAACACACATATATTATATACTTGACCATAAAATTAAATAAGCTTCAAGTAAACTCAAGGCATTCTTTAGAACAACTTAGTAGTTACTGTGCAAATGTATCTATTTGGGTGTATAAATAATTGTACCTATAAGCTAAAGCATTAATACTAAGATTCTATTAACTCCTCTGAAATGCAGTTATCTTTAGGTTGACAGAGTAGCCAATTTTTATAAATGATCATTGTAGTCAAGAATGCAGGCAGACCTGGCCAGTAGGTTAGAGTGTCATCTGATACACTAAGGTTATGGGTTTGATCCTGTCAGGGCACATGCAAGAATCAACCAATGAATGCATAAATAAGTGGAGTATATTGATGTTTCTCTCTCTATCTCTCAAAATCAAGAAATAAAAAATAACAAAGAAAGTTATCCCTAGCTATGGGGGAGGTATAAGAAAATCTCAGGAGAAGACTTCTGCTTTTGATCCTATGGCGGCCTGGCAATATTGGCTTCCTTTTGGCATAAGCACAGACAGGAGCCTTAACTGGGAGACTCTGGCAACATATCTGAAGACTTTACTAATTTAGGGGCTTCTGCCAATCTTTGTGCATTAAAATGAAGAATTTGATTGAGTTTTTGGGACTCTTTTACAAAACAACGCTGGCTTCGTCTCCCAGTCAACCATAGCACCTTAAATCCAGGGGCATTCACAGCTCAGTTCAGGTGGTTGAAGGAGGTGGGATCTAATGATTTATCAGAGTCTGAGGTTAATTATCGTAAGGAGGCAAGGTGAAGTTGCAAAGTGAAGAACAGATTCTTAAGTACATTTTGAGGGCTTCATTCTTTGAGTCAGTCTTGTGTCTTTCGAAGGAAGAAATCTCAGAGTTAATCCACTTATTACTTAATCTGAACTTCACTATCCTCATGGACCAGCAAAGGCAAAAGCACTGACAGTTCACTGTACATGATATCTGCAGAAAAAACTGATATCCAGTTTCATATCATTATGATATAGAAGATGCTTGAAATGATTTCAGTCCTCTTTAGTTTACACCAGCATGTGGTGTATTCTAGAAAATGTTTTATGTGCATTTCAAAGAATCTATATCCTGCAGTTTTAAGGTATAACACTTGGAAAATATCAATTAAATCCATCTGGTCTAATGTGTCACTTAAGGTTGATATTACCTTGTTGATTTTTTGGTCTGGAAGATCTATCAGTTGATTTCCATGGTGTATTAAAGTCTCCACTGTGATTTTATCACCGGTGCTCTCTCCCTTTATATCCATTAATATTTGCTTTATATAATTAGGTGCTTTTATGCATAAATGTTTACAGGGGTTATTTTCTCTTGTTGGGTTGATCCCTTTATCATTCTTTGTCTCCTGTTATGGCCTTTGTTTTAAAGTCTATTCTGTCTGATATATATATATTGCTACCCAGCTGTTTTGTTTCCATTTGTATGAAATATTATTTTCCAACCTTTACTTTGAGTCTGAGTGTGCCATTTGTTCTGAGGTAGGTCTCTTGTAGACGATATATGTAGGGTCTTGTTTTGTTATCCATTCAGCTACTCTATGTCTTTTGATGGAAGCATTTAGTCCACTTATACTTTAAGTAATTATTCATAAGTGGGTATTTATTGCCATTTATTATTTATAATTATGTTCTACACTTTTTCTTTCTTTTTTCCCTATAGAAGTCCCTCTAACATTTCTTGTAATACTATTTTTTTTTGTAACACTACCCCTCTAGGGAGGGGATCCAGTTCAGGTCAATATCAGATGCTGATCTACCTGATTTACCTTTTTGGAGCTACCAAGTGATCTGCAGCATGTGGCTACTTCTCCTGGGCCTGTGTGTGCATGGGAGGGGCCAAGCTGTGTACCAAGATTAGCTTCCAACAACCCTGAGCCCAAGGAGAAGTAAGCAAATGATCCAAGGCATCATGATATCTGCTTCCACCCATTGGCTGCTCTGCTACCCCCTAGGCTGCCAGGACTTCATAGAGAGCCTTTCTAAAAAGCCTGATAGTGAGCCTAGGTTCACAGCAGCCTACAGCTTCCATGAGCAGTGAGCTCAGAAGGAAGGGGTAAATGGGAGTTGGGAGGACAGAACTAGGAGATCTCTTTTGGGGAAATAGTGCTGATCTGGTGCCAGGGGGTAGAAATGGTCCTGCCCCAGGGCCATACAACTCAGTCTTTCCTGCAGAAGTCTCTGACAATCCTTGAGGATCCCTGGATCTTTTCAAGAGCTTCCCAAGAAAATGTATCACAGGCCCAAGTTGGGTGCAGCCAGCAGGCTTTTCTACAGGTTGCAAGCTTGACATAGTGGGGTTCCTAGGAATTGGGAGGATGGGGTTAGTGGATCCACTATTGGCAAACAGCACTGATTAGGTGGGTAGGGTAGGGCAGATGTCCCCTACTCTAGAACCACACACTTTAATCTTTCCCTGAGTCTCTGACAACCCCTGAAACTGCCTGGATCACCTCAAGTGCTCCCCAAGAAAGAGCAGACCATAAGCCCTATTTTTGCAGGTTGTGAGCTCAGCAGGGCAGGGCAACAATTAGTTGGGAAGGTGGGGCCAATGTGGTCCCCACAGGCCAATGCAATATGGAAGGGAGTATTTAACCCAGGAAAAATGGCATCTGTGCACCACGTGAAAGAGGGACACTGTCAGAGGCCTTGGTGGCTGACCCTCCAATTCTCTTCATGGGTCCACACAGTCAAGTTCTTCTCTGTATGATTCCAGTTTGCTCTGAGTTGCCTTCCCTCTGCCAGAGCCTCAGGTGAGTGACCAAGAATGAGATTTTGTGTGCTGCCTCTTTAAGAGCATTCCTGGGTTTCTAGCCAAATCTTGTCTGTCTGTGGTGGACAGGATCCCTGCTAGTTTTCACAGTCAGATGTTAAGTGGGTTCCACTTCCCAGCTCTAGTGCTTCAGGCTGGGGAGCCTGGCATGGAGTTGAGACTCTTTACTCCTTAAGAGGAAACTATATTTGAGATATTCTTCCAGATTCACAACCACTGCACGTGGATATGGGGCCAGCTCTTGCCAAGATTTTGCCTTTCCTACAAGATTCAGTGTGGCTTCTTCTAGAGATCCTTGGTTACAAGACTTCTTTTCAGCTAGTCTTCAGTTGGTAATTCAGGTTGATTGTTCTATAATTTAGTTGTAATTCCAGTTTGTCACTGAGAGAAGGTGAATGTAACATCCACTTACTCTGCTGCCATCTTGAATCTTCCCAGGACTAGTGCTTTTAAATCTAGAGTCTTCTCCAGTGTTGTTTCATTAAAGAGTGAGTCTCAAAAAATTAGAATCAAATCTCTGCATTTTAATGCATTATATGTGCGTGTATCTATTAAGGATATATGATAGACAGATAGACTGATACAGATGCTGTGCAGTGACAAATTTCAGGTCATTTCAGGGAGGCATGGCCTCTTCTATGGACCGAACTTGGCCCCCCTAAATTATATGTTGAAGTCATAACCCCTAATGTGACTATATTTGGAGATGCCTTTAAAGAGGGATTAAGATTAAATAATGTCTTTAGTGAGGGATTCTGATCCAATAATGCTGGTGTCTTCATAAGAAGATAGACACCAGTGATGTGCATACACAGAGAAAAGGTCATGTTTGGGCTTAGGGACAAGGTGGCCATTTGCAAGCCAAGTAGAGAGGCCTCGGGAAAAATGAAACCTACAGATACATGGTCTTGAAATTCTAGCCTCCAGAACTATTGGGAAATAAATGTCTGTTGTTTAAGCCCTACAGTCTATGGTATTTTGTTATAGAGGCCCTAGTCCACTGATAGGTCACCATAATTAGTCCTCCTCATTGCTGCTCAGGAATCTTTTATAAACTGGTCATAAAATATAAGTGAAGTTTATTGACATAAAAAGATATATTTCAATAGATTCAAGATAGTAAGTTACATCTTCAACAATGACAGGTCACATCTACATGTGCAATCTATACACTATAGGCACTTACCTCTTTGAGGTTTGTGATGGGTAATGGTCCCACAGAAATCCCTCTGAACTTTAACAAGTATGTAATTGCCCTTTGGTTTAAACAAGTAATTCTTATCATGGAGACTCTTGATATTAAAATGTTTTTTAAATTATTAGAATTAAAGTATCTCCTGTTTAACTCCTTCATACAATCAATCATACAATATATTTAATGTGTACTTGAATAGGAAAATAATAACTCACTCATAATTATATTGCCATGTTTTTAAAGCTAATTAGTTTTCTTATTTGCTATAAGTCTCTACCATCCACATTTCTTATACCTAAAATTGTATCTTTCATATGTGGGCAATTTCTCTATTGTTACATGCTTGAGCATATCTACTTGCCGTTGACCCCATAGATGGTTGAAATAGTAGAAAGCAAAATGTTTTTTTTAAATAATCATTTTGAGAAGTTTAGTGATTGGGAGGGGACAAAGTTTCTTGCCTTTTGTAGTTTCCCCTGCTTGATTATAAAATTTCTCAGCCTGAAATTTCTTCCAAAAGTACCTGACTGTATAATTCTGGAAGTTTGCTGCGTGGTGGATTATTTTCTTTCTTATTGATGTCTTTACATATATCATATATGTCTTTATGTATAATTATATAAACTCTAGATATAGGAAATATTAGTAAGACTTTCAATTTTAAGGCCAAGTTATATTATTTTTAAGTTTTTAATTACAGTTGAAATTCAATATTATATTAGTTTCAGGGGTACAGCATAGTAGTTAGACATATAACTTATGAGTGACCCACACAGTAAGTCTAGTATCCATCTTACACCATACATTTTTACTAAGATAATTTTTAACTACGTTCCTTATGCCATCTTTTACAATTCTGTGACTGTCAATTTGTAATTATTTTAAAAATATTTTATAATTTTTAAATTATAGTTGACATTCAGTATTGTTACCTTCAGGTGTATAACATAGTGATTAGACACATATAACTTGTGAAGTGATCATGCTGATGAATCTAGTACTCATCTGACACTATAAATAGTTATTACAATATTTTGATTATATTCCCTATGCTATACTTTAAATCCCCATGACTATTTTGTAACTACCATTTTGTACTTCATAATCCTCTCCTTTTTCTACCTATATCCACAAACCCCTCCTATCTGGTAACCATCAAAATGTTCTCTATTTATTTGTTTCTGTTTTTGTTTATTTTGTTTTTTAGATTCCACATATAAATTAAATTGCAAGGCATTTGTATTTTTCTGTGTGGCTTATATCACTCACCACAATACCCTCCAACGTCCATCTATGTTATTGCAGATAGCAAGATTTCAATCTTTTTTTAAGGCAGAGTTATTTTCTGTTATATATATGCATCAATTCTTGCCCACTCACCTACTGATATACATATAGGTTCCTTTCATATCTTGGTTATTGTAAATATGCTTCAATGAACAAATAGATGTGTATGTCTTTGAGTTAGTGTTTGGGGCTTCTCCTAATATGTACCCAGAAGTGAAATTGCTGGTTTCTTCTTTATCTCTTATTGTATCATTTAAGTATATTTTTATGGTATAAATATTGTTGTTCCAACTTCTTTTAAATTTCCATTTTCATTAAAATCTTTTTCTATCCCTTTCCAACTGAAATAAGTATTCTCATAGACATTGCATGTAGGTGCCTTGTTTTCTTATCCATTCAGCCACCCCATGCTTTTTAATTGGAACATTTAATGCGGTTACAAAGAGTTTAAAGTAATTGTTCATAGATATGTAATTATTGCCATTTAATTATTATTTTTGATATATTTATATATTAAATATACATTGAATGTATATAGTATATGTTTAGTATATATAGTGTTTGTATATACTATATATATAATATATATATGTGTATATATATATATTTTTTTTCTCCTTCAAGAAGTCCATTTAACATTTCTTATAATGTGGGCTTAATGGTGATAAACTCCTTTAGATTTTTCTTGTCTGGGAAGCTCTTTATCTGTCTTAGTGTAACCATAATTTAACATTTCAATTAAGTGATAGAGGGTATGTATTATGCTTTTTCTGAAGACTGCAGCCAATCCTCTGTTTTCCATAAATAAACCCCTGTGTTTTCATTTCTTTTTTATTAAATATTTTTTTGTTCTGTTACAATTGTCACAGTTTCCCCCTTTGCTCTCCTCCACCCAGACAAACCACCACTCCCACAGAAATGAGAAATCCATCCCCACCCTCATTTCTTATTTATCCTTTCATTTTTACAACTTAAAAAAAAATGTTTCAGGGAGAAAGGGCTACTTAATGCCAATCATGAGGATCCATAGGTGTTCAATAAATCTACAAATTCCTTTTGACAAAAGGTAGTGCCTAAATGAGGGGAGGAAGTTCAAGAAGCTGCAGATTCACACTCTGTTAGCCCCTTTCCTTTCTCATGCTCCCCTTTTCAGGAGAAGCAGAGCTTCACATTCCTCTCCCCCTTATCTCTTTGTTATACTTTCTTCTCCATTCTTGTATATGCCTCAGACTGTATTGAGATTTGGTATATGTTTTTTGAGGATACTTATATCTGCCCCATTTCGACAAAATGACAGCAACTTGAATAAACCACTTTCCTCTCAGTGCCTGTCCCAAAAGTTTGGCTTTTGTGGTGACAGGTAGCCATGGCCTCTGTATGAGTCTTTTTATGATTACGGATTTGGTGAACTAACCAGGAGCAAGTGGGGGCACCCCAAGAATGTGCTTGGAATTTAAAGGGGTTTCACCAGGCTGCTTGGGATGATGAACAACCCTGTGAGAGAGTTTGGGGGTCCCTAGGAACTGCCGGATGATTTTAACCAGAAACACTTTCTTGGTGACGGTTGTCCGCTATAGCTGGCTGGTGGAATACAATAGGTTAGTGGGGAGGGGTGCTGAAGACTTCAAGACTGGATAAAGTCCCTTGGTATGCACAACCAAAAGACCTCTGCCCCACCATCTAGTGTTCCATAGGAATCAGTAGACACCACTTAGCATGTGACAAGGCTTTGTGTCACAAAAAACCCCGTCCTCTTTCCCTTGTATGGGGGCATTTTAGGAGTACTTGCTCTGGTCTGGTTACATTGATTTGAGTACTAAATACTTTATTAATTGCTTATGTGTTGTAGGATGTTCTTATCATTACGGTTTTGATGTTGGATATGATTAGCTTAAGAAATTCATGCGGCAACAATACTGCTTTTTAACTGTTTTAGTTTGTTTCTCTGTACTAATCTCACTTCCTCCATGAGAGGAGGCCAGTTTCTGCTGAGAGCTCATGTCTCTCTAAAAGGAAATTTTGTCTTTGCTTTAGATTTTTTGTTTGTTTCTGTTTTAAAATGAGTAGCCTCCTCTCAGTTCCATCAGTGAGCCCATAGGGTGACATTTTAGCTTTCTGGTCAACTTACAGCCAAAAGCCAATGATTAATTATAATTGGTTTACCAAAGATCTTGTGAATAGGATAAAAATCTCTTTATGGGTAAGCTTACATATTGTTACATTAGAAGAATTCTATTCAGAGAGGATATAAATTGACAGCTAAAAGAGGGGGATGGGTTTTGCTTCCCTCTCAGATAGAAGTGGAAAAAATAAGAAAATAAGTCTGTTTAAATGTCACAAATCCTTCTCCTAGAGATTCAGAAGCTGATATAGTGCAGAAACAAAGGGAAAATTAATGCCAATTCCTGTAGAGGCAGTGGAAGCTTCATGAGTAGGAGTGCTGCTATGTCAATGCAAAGGAAAAATGTGACACTTTTAAATTCACACTCCCATGCATCTTCTCCAGCCTTCTGAAAGTTATTAAGAACTAATAAATATAATTAATATGAAGAGATTTTGATAAAGCTCATTACACAAACAAACATAGTTTTCCAAAGTCTTTGGTAACTTAAAACGCTGCAGTTCAGCTGGATTAATGGTAAAAATTATTAAACAACTAGGAAATTTAAAATAGCATACTAAAATATTACTTTAAGTAGACTAATTTTAGCTTCTTATATAGGAGAAGCTAGAAGATGGACTTTAAGATGGATGTGCATTTGTTAGTGAATATAACTTGTATTTTTGAAAAATATTTTTCTTGAAAATGAGTTTCTCAATGAAAAGTGTTACTAATAGTTATGAAATTTGTTCAAAATGGAATTAATCTAAAAATTTTAATTACTTTTAGTTGTCACAAAATTCAAGTTTTCTAAGAATTATTATTCTTCATTAAATTTGAAAAATTGTTATTTGATAATAGAAAATATAAAGTATAGTGATACTTATTGAAGAAAAAGATAGGCCTATATTGGTATGAAGTTTCCTCTCAGGACTGCCTTCACTGTGCCCCATAGGATTTGGACCATTGTGTGTTCATTTTCAATTGGTTCCAGAAACTTTTTGATTTCTTCTTTGATCTCACTATTGACCCATTCATTGTTTAAGAGCATGCTATTCAGTCTCCAAGAGTTTGAATGTGTTTGAGTTTTTTTCTTTAAGGTTAGTTTCTAGTTTTGAGCCCTTGAAGTTCAAGAAAATGCTTGTTATGATTTAAATTTTCTTAAATTTGTTGAGGTTTGTTTTGTGTCCTACTATGAGGTCTATCTTTGAAAATGTTCCATGTGCATTTGAAAAGAATGTGTGTTTTGTGGATGGACTTCGAAATGGAGGAGGAGTGAGTGGAAGTCACACTGATCTCCTCCCAGGACCAATCAAGAATTACAACTAAATTGTGGAGAAATCAACTGGAAAACAACTGAACAATAACACGAGAGGATCTTGAAAACCTAAGACAGACAGTGGAATCGGCTTCAGAACAAGCTAACTGGTAAGGAGAGCAGTAGAGGCTTGAGAAGGTAGGCTAGGAATATATGATTGACAATGCCAGAGGAATGTTGAAACCGTCAGTAGGATCTCCCTGAGAAGAGCGAGGACTAAACCATAAGTGAGGATCTCCAGCCTACAGCACCAGAGACGAAAAAGCACCCAGATAACAGCCAGCTCTGAAAAGCAGCAGTGTGCTCTCTGCCAGAGACAAGTGGCTGGAGACACAAAGAGCCATTTAAAGGGAGAAACCAAAAATTTATAGTGGCAGCCATTTTCCCTGGGCTCCAGCAGAGGTTGGGGCACAGTGGGCTGCAGCTGCCTGAGGAGAGACTGGAGAATGATGCCTGGGGGAAAGAACTCAGAAAGTGGACGGCGAGGTCTGGGTACTGACTCATGTCCCATTCTACAACTGCCATCTTGCTCAGGCAGATGACTCCTGCAAGTGGCAGTAGCTGGTAAGGACACAATAGCAACTGTGAGAGTAGGCTGGGCCCCGGCCTGGTGTTGTGCAGGCCCTGGTGCTGAGTGCAGAGTGGCAGTCACAGATAGGGGATGCCTGGCTAAAGGTGATACAGAGTGGTCTAGAGATGTTTGAGGAAAGTCAGGCGATGAAGACATTGGGGAGAGAACTGAAGGAGCAGCTGGGGCCATCCTGCTGCTGACACTGCCCTCATGTGGCAACAGCCATCTTGCTCAGGCAAATTACTCCCCCAGTGGCAGCAGCATGAAAGGACATAATAGCCCCACCCACAGGAGGGATTCAGCCCTACTTTGACTGCTGAGAAAAGAGTGACTAGATTAACTACTGGAAGAGACACACACACAGAGTAGACTCCTGGAATTCTCTTACAGACACCCTAAAGTCCGACAGGGTCAATAGCTGACATCATCAGAGGCAGATCCAGAAAGAAAGAAAAAAACAAAAACAAAAACAGCATTCTCCTACCAGAGAAGTTCACATCGCAAAGTCAGTAAGTCAAGACAGATCAATTTCAGAAGCAGAAACAAAGAAGAGTTTCACAAAAAAATGGGAAGAAAAAGAAATACCACCCCCCACTCGAAGGGAAAGGAGGGATCCCCAGAAAGAGAACTAAATGAAATAGAGGCAAGTAAACTACCAGATATTGAGTTCAAAACAATGGCTTGAATGAAGCTCAGAGAGCTCAGTGAGCTCAAAGTGAATTATCAAAAACAACAGGGAAACTATGAGGAATTTATTGCAAACTGTATCAGCATGAAAAAAGACATAGAACTATCAATAAGAGGCAACAGGAAATGAAGAATAAAATTTCTGACTTGAAGAACACAGTAAAAGGGGGAAAAAAAGCAGGCTAGATTAAGCAGAGGATCAAATCAGTGAGCTGGAGGACAAGGTAGAAAAAAGCTCCCAGAAAGGAAAAGAAAATGAAAAACGACTAAAAAAAAAAAATATGAAGAGGTGTTAAGAGGAATGCAGAACAACCTGAAACATAATAATATCCATATAACAGGGATACCAGAGGAAGAAGAGGAACATGGGAAATAGAACCTGTTTGAAAAAGTCATGATGGAAAACTTCCCTAATTAGAGGAGAGAAAAAGTCATGCAAGTCCAGGAGGCACAGAGGGTCCCATTCAAGAGGAACCCAATGAGGCCCACTCCAAGACACATCATCATTAAAATGGTAAATATCAAATAAAACAGAGAATCCTAAGGGAAGCAAGGGAGATAGAGGTAGTAACAAATGAAGGAACCCCAGTACGGCTAGCTACTGACTTCTCAACAGAAACACTATAAGCCAAAAGGGAATGGCAAGAAATATTCCACGTAATGAAGAGCAAGGGTCTGCAGGCAAGACTACCCTACCCAGCAAGGCTCTCAATAAAAATGGAAGGCAAACTAAGGAGTTTCCCTTACAAAAGAAGGCTAAAAGAATACGCATCCATCAAACCAGCACTACAAGATATGCTAAAGGGACAGCTTTAAGAAGATGAAGACAAAGAATGAGAAAGAGGTGATCACAGGTACAAAGGAAAAAAATGAATAAGTAGCTATCAATAATGATTTTAAATATAAATGGACTAAATACCCCAATCAGAAGACATGAGATAGCTGAATGGATAAGAAAACATGGCCCATACATATACTGTCTAGAAGACACTCACCTCAAAACAAAGACCTTACACAGACTGAAAGTAAAGGGATAGTAAAAAACATTCCAAGAAAATGGACATGGAAAAAAAACAGGGAACACAATACTTATATCAGAAAAAATAGATTTCAAAACAAAGGGCATAAAAAGATACCCAGAGGAACATTTTATAATACTCAAAGGAAGGATTCTTCAAGAAAACATAAAGAAGATCAAGATGGCAGAGGAGTGAGTAGAAGTCACACTGAACTCCTCCCAGGACCAATCTGGAATTACAAATAAATTGTGGAGCAATCACCTGGAACAAACAAGTGAACACTAGCAAGAGAAGAGCCTTATAACCTCGGAGACAGAAGAATCAGCTTTAGCACAATCTAACTGGAAGGAGTATCATAGAGACCCAAGAAAGCAGGTGAGGCACCCACAGGTGGCAGCACTAGAAGGATATTGAAAGCTCACTTGGATCCCCCTGAGAACAGCGGGTTCTAAACCAAAAGCGGGTCTCTCCAGCCTACAGCACCAGAGCCCAAAAAGTACGCAGAAAACAGCCAGCTGTGAAAAGCGGCAGAGTTGCTCTCAGCCAGACACAGGCGCTGGAGACACAAAGAGCCATTTAAAGGGCCAATGCATAAATTTTCATTGGCAGCCACTTACTTTAGACTCTGGCAAAGGTGGGGAGCAGAGAGGGCTAGAGATGCCTGATGAGAGACTGGGAAAGGAGGCTTCAGGGAGAGAACTGAGAGAGTAGACAGCAGGATCTCCATGCTGACTCATCTCTTATGTGGCAGCAGCCATCTTGCTCAGGCAGAGACTACTCCCCCTGAGCATCAGAGGACCAAATAGCCCTATCCCCAGGTGGGATCCCTACCTGCCCTGTGCTAAGCCACCTGCTGAGTGAGGAGTGGCAGACACAGATAGTAGGTCCCTGGCTAAAGAGGCTACAGAGTGGTCTGGAGATACTTGAAGAGAGACTGGGAATGGAAGCGTAGGGGAGAGAATGGAGAGAGAAGCTGGCGGGATCCCAGTGCTGACTCCTCCCCCACACGGCAGTAGCGAGAGAGGACCCAATATCCCCGCCCCAAGGAGGGACTCTGGCCTGCCCTAAGCGGACTAAGTTGCTCTAAGTAAGCAGTCTTCTGATGCTCTGTATTTGTTTTATTTCCAGTAATAGTGGGCCATTACTTCAAGTTGGCCTGCTGAGTACAGAACAACTGGATTAACAGCTGAAGGAGACAGTAGATGCCTGGAATTCTCGAACAGACTGCCTAAGGTCAGACAGGGACAATATCTGAAATCATCAGAGGCAGATCGAGAAAGTAAATACAGCGGTCTCCTGCCATAGAAGTACACACCACGAAGTCAAGAAATCAAGACAGATCACTTAAGAGCAGAAGCCAAAAAGAAGAGTCTCACAAATAATGGGAAGACAAAGAAACGCGCCCCCACTTGAAGGGAAAGGAGGAGTCCCCACAAAGAGAACTAAATGAAAGAGAAGCAAGTAAACTATCAGATATTGAGTTCCAAACAATGGCTCTAAGGAAGCTCAATGAGCTCAGAGATAATTACAAAAAACTACAGGAAAACTATGAGGAACTTACTGCAAAATATATCAGCATGAAGAAAGACATAGAAACTATCAATAAGAGACTAGAGAAAATGAAAAATACAATTTCTGAATTGAAAGACACAGTAGAAGAAATAAAAAGCAGGCTAGATGAAACCGAGGATCGAATCAGCGAGCTGCAGGACAGGGTAGAAAAAAAGCTCCCAGAAAGAGCAAGAAGATGAATAAAAGACTGCAAAAGAAACAAGAGCCATTTAGGGAAATACAGGACACCCTGAAATGTAATAATATCCATATAATAGGGATACCAGAAGGAGAAGAGGAAGAGGAAGGGATAGAGAACCTGTTTGAAAAAGCAATGATAGAAAACTTCCCTCATTGGAGGAAAGAAAAAGTCATGGAGGTCCAGGAAACACAGAGGGTCCCCTTCAAGAAGAACACAGTGGGGCCGACTCGGAGACATATCATCATTAAAATGGCAAATATCAAAGACAAAGTGAGAATCCAAGGGAAGCAAATGAGAAAGAGGTAATAATATATAAGGGAGCCCTGGTACCAATGGCACCTGACTTCTCAACAGATACATTAAAACCTAGAAGGGAATGGCAAGAAATTTTCCAAGCAATGAAAAGCAAAGGCCTGCATCCAAGACTGCTCTACTCAGCAAGGCTCTCAATTAAAATGACAGGCGAAATAAGGAGTTTCTCAGACAAAAGAAGGCTAAAAGAATACATCTCCACCAAACCAGCACTACAAGATATGCTAAAAGGATTGCTTTAAGGTGAAGAAAGAGTCTATGAATACCCAGTTCCTTTCACAGTTGTCAATACTTGATATTACCAATATTTTTAATACTCATTAATCTGATTGTGACAATGATGTTATTTTAATTCTTCCTTTACTATGTGTTGAAACTGAACCTGTTTTGGTATATTTCTTGCCTATGTCTTTTTTTTTTTTTAAAAGCTTTAAGTGACTTTTTGGTATTCTTTATCTGTTTTTTGATTAAAGGTTTGTTAAATTTTTTTTCTAGAAAAATAAACAACTATTAACACTTTTTGAGATGTGTGGCAAATACTTTCCAATTCTATTACTTGTCCTTTAACATATTTTGTATGCATATTACTGTATAGTCTTAAATGTTTAATATAGTAATATTGTCAATATCTTAATTTATAGCTTCTGGGTTTTAATATTTTATTTAAGGGTAAGAAAAATATTAGTTTGTATTTTCTTCTAAAACTTCTTAGATTCTACATATTGGTTTTTAACTCCCCTGAATATTTCTTGTATAATATGTGAAATTTTTGTGTAAGCACTCAGCAGGTGGCTTAGACAGCACAGGATGGGGCAGAATCCCACCTGGGGGTGGAGTTATTGGGTCTTCTGATGCTCTGTATTTGTTTTATTTCCAGTAATAGTGGTCCATTACTTTATTTGCTGAATACGCCTTATTTTCCCCATTGATTTGAAATATCAATTTAAACATATATTTCTTTGTTAGACAGATATATGCATTTTTTCTACAATGCTCGTTATATTTCACTGATCTACTTGATTATTCATGTGCTGGTGTCATGTTGTTTTAATTCCTGAGGCTTTATAATGGATTTAATTTTTTTTAATATTTTATAACTGACTTTGACATTTAAAAAAATAAATAAAATTAACCTGCATTTAGAAATAAAGAGAAAGAAAAAGAAAGAAAGAAAGAAAGAAAGAAAGAAAGAAAGAAAGAAAGAAAGAGAGAGAGAGAAAGAGAGGAAGATGGAGCTCCTACCTTTCGTGACAACATGGATGAAACTGGAGAATTTCATGCTAAGTGAAATAAGCCAGTTGGTGAAAGATAAATACCGTATGATCTCACCTATAAATGGAATCTATTCAACAAAATAAATCACAGGCATGAAAACATGGAACAGAATGAAAGTTACTAGAGGGGATGAGGACAAAGGACAACGGTGGAAAAAGGGGAGGGGACTAGGTAAAGGACATGTATGAATGACCCATGGACATGGACAATGGAGTGGGAGTTGACTGTGGGATTGGGGATTGGAGGTGGCATGGGTGGAAGGGGGCAATGGGGGGAAAACTGAGACAACTGTAATAGAATAAACATGATTTAAAAATTAAAAAAAAGAGAATGATAATGTTAGCAAAAAAAATAGCAATAAATATATACCTACAAATAATTTTAGAAAGAGACATAAGCATTGTAAACCTATATGCCCCCAACATAGGAGCACCCCAATATATAAGGAAAATCTTGAAGGACTTCAAGAAAGTTATAGACAATAACACACTGATAGTGGGGGATTTTAACACCCCACTGTCAAAAATGGATATATCTTCCAAACATAATATCAACAAGGATATTGTGGAACTGAATGACACATTAGATCAAATGGGCATAGCTGACATATATAGAACCTTTCACCCAAAGAAGCAAAATGCACATTCTTTTGCGATGCAAATGGAACATTTTCAAAGATAGACCGCATGACAAGACAAAAACAAGCCTCAACAAATTGGAAAGTCGAAATCATAACAAGCGTTTTCTCAGACCACAAGGGCTTAACTAGAAACCAGCTTCAAGGAAAAAACTGAAAATTATTCAAACTCATGGAGACTGAACAGCGTACTATTAAACAAAGAATAGGTCGATAATGAGATCAAAGAAGAAATTAAAAAGTTTTTGGAAACAAATAAAAATGAACACACAACAGTCTGAAACCTATGGAACTCGACAAAGGCAGTCCTGAGAGGGAAGTTCAGAGCAATGCAGGCCTGCCTCCAAAAGATAGAAAGATTTCAAATAAATGACCTAACCCTTCAACTTCAGGAAATGGGGAAACAAAAACAAAGAAAGCCCAGAGCCAGTAGCGGAAAGGAAATTATCAAGATCAGAGCAGAACTGAGTGACATAGAGAGTGAAAGAACAATTCAGAGATCAACCAAACAAGGAGCTGGTTCTTAGAAAAGACAAACAAAATTGACAAACATTTAAGCAGACTCATCAAGAAAAAAAGCGAGAGGACACAAATAAATAATACCAGAAATGAAAGAGGAGAAATAACAACTGAGGCCACAGAAATACAAAGGATTCTAAGAAATTACTATAAACAGTCATATGCAAAGAAAATTGAAAACCTTAATAGAATGGAAAAATTTATAGAAAAATATAAGCTTCCAGCACTGAATGAAGAAGAAGCAGAAAGCTTTAACAGACCAGTAACAGCTTGTGAAATGGAAGCAGTATTTAGCAAGGTCTCATGGACAAAACCAAAGGGGAAGGGATTGGTGGGAGGGGACAAGAGAAAGTGGTGGGAGGAAGGCCGAGACAAATGTATTTGAAAAAATTAAAAAAAAATTCCTAGCGCACAAAATCCTTGAAATGGACGGTTTCACAGGAGAATTTTATAAAACATTTAAGGAAGAGCTAACCTCTGTCCTTCCCCAACTATTCCAAAAAGTCCAAGGAGAAGAAAGACTCCCAAACTGTTTGCAGAGGCCAGCATCATCCTAATCCCCAAAAAAGATGAAGACACAACAAAGAAAGGAAACTACAGGCCAAAATTACTGATGAACATAGATGTAAAATCCTCAGCAAAATATTGTAAAACTGAATTCTGCAATATATTAAAAAGATCATCCACCATGATCAAATGGGATTCATCCCAGAAATGCAAGGATGGTTCAATATTCACAATTCAATAAATGTAATACATCACATAAACAAAAGAAAAGGCAAAAACCAGATGATCATATCAAGAGATTCGGGAACACTATTTGAAAAGGTATAACACCAATTTATGATAAAAACACTCAGGAAATTGGGAATAAATGGGGCATACCTCAACAAAATAAAAGCCACATATGAAACACCCACAGCCAACCTTATACTCAATGAGCAAAAACTAAAAGCTTTCCCATGAAGATCAGGAACAAGACAAGGAGTTCCACTTTCACCACTTCTATTCAACATAGTACTGGAAGTCCTAGTCACAGCGGTCAGACAAGAAAAAGAAATAAAAGGCATCCAAACTGGAAGGGAGGAAGTAAAACTATTATTGTTTGCAGATACCATGATAGTGTACATGGAAAACCCTATAGACTCCATCAAAAAATTACCTGACCTAATAAGGGAATTTGGTAAAACAGAAGCATACAAAGTCAATATTCAGAAATTGAAGGCATTTTTGTACACCAATAATGAAATATCAGAATCAGAAATCAGGAAAAAAAATCTCATTTGCTATAGCAAGAAGAAAAATAATGTACCTCGGAACAGTCTTAACCAAGGAGGTAAAAGATCTGTACACAGAAAACTACACAACACTGAAAAACTGAGGACACAAATAAATGGAGGCATATACCGTGTTCATGGTTTGGAAGAATTAACATCATCAAAATGTCCATGCTACCCAAAGCAATTTATAGATTCATCACAATCCCTATTAACATACCAAAGTATTTAACAGATTTAGGATAAACTTTTTAAAAAATTTATATGGAACAATAAACGATTCTGAACAGCCACAACAATTTGAAGAACCAAAAAAAAAAAAAAAAAAAGTAGGAGGGATCATAATACTGGTCAGAATGGCCATCATAAACAAATCAACAATTTCCAGAAAAGGAAACCCACTATCCTGTTGGTGGGAATGCAGACTGGTACAGCCACTGTGGAAAAGAGTTTGGAATTCCCTCAAAAATCTACAATTGCCTTTTGACCTGGTGACCCCACTGCTGGGATTATACCGTAAGAATCCTGAAACACATATTCAAAAGAATCTATGGAACCTAAAGTTCATAACAGAATTATTTGCAATTGCCAAATGCTAGAAACAGCCTAAGTGCCCATAAATTAATGAGTGGATCAAAAACTGTAGTGCATTTAAAAAATGGAATGCTACACAGCAGAAATAAAGAAGACACTCCTACCCTTCACAACAGCATGGCTGGACCTGGAGAGCATTATGCTAAGTGAAATAAGCTAGGCAGTGAAATAGAATACCATATAATTTCATCTGTAAATGGAGCCTAATAAACAAAAGGAAAAAGTGAGCAAATTAGGACCGCTGATATGGAAATAAAGGACAAACTGGCAGTACCCAGAGGGTCAGAGCAGGGGAATACTGGGAAAGGTCATCAAGGAACATATATAAAGGACACATGGACAAAGACAATGGTGGGGGGACGGTTAAATGTGGGACAATGTGGTGGGTAGGGCAGGGGAGAGTAATGGGAAAAAATGAGGACAACTTTACTTGAACAACAATAAAAAGAATAAATAAAAACTAAATAAAATCTTTAAGAAAAAGAACAGACACATAGATGAATGGAACAGAATAGGGAGCTCAGAAATAAACCCATATCTCTTTGGTCAATCACTATTTGACAAATGGTGCAGAAGCATAAAAAGGAGTAAAAGTAGCCCCTTCAACAAATGGTGTTGGGATATATTGAGAAAGGAGGCTTGTAACCTCAGACAGACCAAAGAATCAGCTTTAGCACAACCTAAATAGTAAGGAGTGCCATAGAGACTCGAGAATACAGATGGGGCACCCATGGGGGAAGCACCAGACAGATATTGAAATGGCCAGTTGGGTCCCCCTGAGAAGAGTGGGTTCTAAACTAGAAGCGGGGATGTCCAGTCTACAGCACCAGAGCCCAGAAACTAAACAGATAACAGCCAGCTGTGAAAAGCACCATGGTTGCTCTCTGCAAGAGATAGGCAGCTGGAGATGCAAAGAGACATTTAAGAGTCAATGCATAAATTTTTATTGCAGCCACTTACCCTGGTATTTGGCAAAGGTGGGGGCAGAGTGGGCTAGAGACACCTGAGGAGAGATGGGTGAAGGAGGCTTTGGTGAGAGAACTGAGAAAGTAGCCAGTGGGGTCCCAGTGCTGACTCACTCCCCACAGGGCATCATCCATTTTGCTCAGGTATACCATTCCACTAAGCAGCAACAGCATGAGAGGACAAAATAGCCCTCCCTCCAGAAGGGCTTGGGTCCCGCCCTGTGCTGACTCTAAGCAGGACTGCAGAGTAGCAGCCAAAGATAGTGGATCCCTGTCTAAAGGGAGCAAAGAGTCATCTAGAGACACTTGAGGAAGGGACTGGAGACAGAAACTTTGGGAAAGAATGGAGAGTAGCTGACTCTTCCCCTATATCGCAGCAGCCACCTGAGTCAAGCAGACCAGTCCTCTGAGTGGCAGCAGTGTGAGAGGACCCAATAACCCTGTCCCCAGGAGGGACTCTGTCCTGCATCATGGTATTGCTAAGCCTGCCTGCTGAATACAGAGTTACTACATTAACAGCTGATGGAGGCAGCCACAGACAGTAGACTCCTGGAAGTCTCAAACAGACTGCCTAAGTTCAGACAGGGACAATATCTGAAATCATCAGAGGCAGATCCAGAAAGAACCCCCCCCCAAAAAAAAAGCAACAAAAAACAGAGGTCTCCTACAATAGAAATTCACACCACAAAGTCAGGAAATCAAAGCAGATCAATTTTAGAAGCAGAAGCAGCAGCAAAAGAGAAGAGTCTCACAAATAATGGGAACACAGAGAAATACTCCTCACTTGAAGGGAAAGGAGGAATCCCCAGAAAGAGAACTAAATGAAATAGAGGCAAAAAAAACTATCAGATAGTGTTCAGAACAATGGTACTAAGGAAGCTCAGTGAGCTCAGTGAGCTTAGACAGAATTACAAAAACCTACAGGGAAACTATGAAGCACTTACTACAAACTATATCAGCATGAAAAAGGACATAGAAACTATCAATAAGAGACAAGAGGAAATGAATACAATTTATGAGCTGAAGAACACAGTAGAAGGTATCAAAAGCAGGCTAGATGAAGCAGAGGATCAAATAAATGAGCTAGAGGATAAGGTAGAAAAAAGCTCCCAAAAAGAGCAAGAAAATGAATAAAAGACTCAAAAAGAATGAAGAGGCATCGAGGGGAAATGCAAGATAACTGAAATGTAATTATATCCGTATAATAGGGATATCAGAAGGAGAAGAGGAAGAGGAAGGGATAGAGAACCTGTTTGAAAAAGTCATGATGGAAAACTTCCCTAATTGGAGGGAAAATGTCACACAATTCCAGGAATCACAGGTCTTATTTAAGAGGAACCCTACGAGGCCCACTCCAAGACACATCATCATTAAAGTGGCAAATATCAAAGACAAACAAAGAATCCTAAAGGAATCAAGGGAGTAAGAGGTAGTAACATATAAGGGAGCTCTGGTACAGCTCGCAGCTGGCATCTGAATAGAAACACTGCAAGCCAGAGGGAATGGCAAGAAGTACTCAAAGTCATTACAAGCAAAGGCCTGCAACCAAGACTGATCTCCCCAGCAAGGCTCTCAATTAAAATGAAAGGTGAAATAAGGGGTTTCCCAGATAAAGGGAGGCTAAGAGAATACACCCCCACCAAACCAACATTGCAAAATATGCTAAGAGGTCTGCTTTAAGAAGATGAAGAAAAAGAGTCTATGAATACCCAGTTCCTTTCGCATTCACCAATACTTGATATTACCAATATTTTTAATACTCATTAATCTCATTGTGACAATGATGAGCTAATTTAATTGTTAGTTTATTATTTGTTGAAGCAAAGGTGTTTTTGTATATTTCTTGCCTATTTCTATTATTTTAAGAAAGTTTTAGATGACTTTTTGGTATTCTTTATCCATTTTTTATTGTTTGTAGAATTTTTGCCCTAAGAAAAAAGAACACTATTAACCCTTTTTTAGATGTGTTGCAAATACTTTCCTACTTTGTTACTTTTAACTTTTTTATATGTATATTACTATATAGTCTTATATGTTTAATATAGTCATATTGTTGATATTTTACTTTGTAGCATCTGATTTTGAATAGGTTACTTCAGGGTGAGAAAAATATAACTTTGTATTTCCTCAGAAAACTCCTTAGATTTTACATATTGATTTTTAATTCCCCTGAATATTTTTTGTACAGTGTGTGAAACGGGGCTCTATTTTTTTTTATTTCAGTTAATAGTGGTCCATGCCCCTTATTTGTTGAATAAGCCTTATTTTCCCCATTGATTTGAAATATCAATGTAAACATATATTTCTTTGTTAGACAGATATATGCATTTGTTTCTACAATGCTCATTTTATTTCATTGATCTACTTGATTATTTCTATGCTGGTGTCATGTTGTTTTAATTGTTGAGACTTTATAATAGATTTAAATTTTTAAAATATTTTATAATGGATCTTGACATTTAAAAATAAATAAATAAAAATCAATCTACATTTAAAGAAAACAAAAAGAAGGAAGGCACTCCTATGTTTTGCATCAACATGGATCGAACTGGAGAATATTATGCTAAGTGAAATAAGCCAGTCAGTCAAAGAGAAATACCATATGAGATCACCTATAAGTGGAATCTATTCAACAGCGTAAACTAATGAACAAAATAAACTACACAAAGGAAACATGGAGCAGACCAAAAGTGACCACAGGGGATGGGGATGGAGGACAATGGTGGAAAGAAGGAGAAGGGACTAAACAAAGAACATGTATGAATGACCCATGGACATGGACAAAAGAGTGGGAATTGACTGTGGGAGCAAGGGGAGGTGGGATGGGTGGAGGGGGACAAGGGGAAAAACAGAAAACTAATAGAATAAACATGATTTTAAAATAAAATTAAAAGAAATTAAAAATATAAAGAAATTGTGTTGCAGTCTATATCTTTCTTGACATATGCCAAGATTTTTCTTATATATTTGGGTGCTCCTATTTTGGGTTCATATGTTTACAACATTTATGTTTTCTTGATGGATTATTCTCTTGAGCGTTATGAAGTGTTCTGTTTGTGTTTTTGTGGCTTTTGCTTTGAGTCTATTTTGTCTGATATAAGTATTGCTACCCTAGGTTTTTTCTTTTTCTTGTCTAGTTCCTTGGAATATTTCTTTCCAACCCTTCACTTTCAGTCTGTGTAAGTTTTTTTATTGGCAGCATATTTGAGTTTCTTGTAGGAAGCATATATGCAGGTCATATTTTTTTTTCTTCATCCACTCAGATACCTTATGCCTTTTAATTGGGGCGTTTAATTTATTTACATGAGGTTATTATTGACAGGTACTTACTCAATGACATTTTTTTCTCTTTGTACCTGTGTTCCTCTCTGTATCATTCTTTTTCTTCATCTTCTAAAAGCAGTCTCTTCGCATATCTTACAGTGCTTGTTTGATGGAGGTATATTCTTTTAGCCTTCTTCTGTCTGGGAAACTCCTTATTTCATCTTCCATTTTAGCTGAGAGTTCTATTTGGTAAAGTAGTACTTATTGTAGTACTTTTCATTACTTGCAATATTTCTTGCCATTCCCTTCTTGCTTATAGTGTTTCTGTTGAGAATTCAGCTGCTATCCTTACCAGGGCTCTCTTGTATGATACTTCCTGTTACTTCCTTGCTGCCTTTAGGATTCATTGTCTTTGAATTTTGACATTTTATTTATGATGTGTCTTGGAGTGGGCCTCTTTGTGTTCCTCTTGAACAATACCCTCTGTGCTGCTTAGACTTGTGTGACTTTTTCTCTCAGCATATTAGGGAAGTTTTCCATCATTAATTTTTCAAACAGGTTTTCTATCCCTTTTTCCTCTTCTTCTCCTTCTGGTATCCCTGTGATATGGATATTAGCATGTTTCATGCTGTCCTGCAGTTCCCATAACTCTCTTCATTCTTTTTGAGTATTTTTTCATTTTCTTGGTCTTTCTGGGAGTTTTATCTATCTTGCTCTCCAGCTCACTGATTATATGCTCAGCTTCATCTATTCTGCTTTTGATTCCCTCTACTATTTTTTCAATTCAGAAATTGTACACTTCATTTCTTTTTGGCTCTTGACTGTTTCTATGTCCTTTTTCACACTGATATAGTTTGCAGTAAGTTCCTTGTAGCTTCCCTGTAGTTAATGGTAATTGTCACTGAGCTCATTGAGCTTCCTTAGAACCATTGTTTTGAACTCAGTATCTGATAGTTACTTGCCTCTATTTAATTTAGCACTCTTCCTGAGGATTCCTCCTTTTCTTTTGATTGAGGGCTGTTTCTTTGTTTTCCCATTTTTTTGTAAGACTCTTCTTGTTTTCTTCTGCTTCTTAAATTGATTTGTTTTGACTCCCTGTCTTTGTGGAACAACTTCTATATTAGGATAACAGGGAGGTTCAGTGGTGCAGTCTCTTTGATCTCCTGAACTTGATGCTCTTGGGATGCACTTTATGCTATTTATGTTGGCTTTTGGGATGTATTGGAGTTGTTTGTTTTGGGGTCATTCTTTGGGGGTTCCTTTTCTCCAGCTGGTTGACTGAATGTCACTCTGCCCACTACATTGTTTATGCTGATTTGCAGGTGCTGCCAGAACAAAACACAAATCCCAGGAAACAAATCCACATCCACCAAAAAAAAAAAAAAAAACCTCTTCCCTGTGATCCCATTGTCAACAGCAAATCAACCAGTATTAATAAGGCTGTAAAATTAGACTATTACAAGAAAGGAGTGTGAATATGACATGACTTACTGAAAGAAAAATGATCTTGACAGGGTAAAGTGAGGATCACAAATTAGAGTTGGGAGTCAGGGCAATGCGAAGAGAAAAATGTAAAATTTATATCATGAATAAAAAAGGGAATAAAGAAGGTGGAGTAGACACAAACTTGATGGACAAGAAGTGAATGTTAAAAAGCTTTGCAGGAGAAAAATATTGCAAATCATGAAGATGACCACAGTAGATTTTGTCTTGGTAGCCTGTAGTATTTACTGCTCTTTTTACTTTCTGGATCTGCCTCAGGTGGTGTCAGATGTTGACCTGGTATAGGGTAAGTGGAGGCAGTCTGGCTTCCTCACCCAGATGTGTGGGTAACTAGAGGGAGTAGCTTCTCACAACCTTGGAGTATGATAAAGCAGTTTTCTCACGGCCTTGAGCCTGGGTCACATGGCCTTGAGTCTGGTTGTGATAAATTGCCCCTTAGCCTTGAGTAGGCTCCCATGCACAGCTCATGCTAGGTTACTTCACTTTTTGGCCTGAAGCCAGCTTTGTTTGTCCTAGTACTTAAGGAGGTACGGGTTTCTCAGAGAGAGAGGGTTGGGGAAAAGAGAGAGAGTGAGTTGGGGCACCAACATAGACACAGTCTTGTGGCTGGTGTGACTCCTGAATAAAGGCATGTCAAGCATCCCCACAGCTCCACACATCTTCTTATGTCTACCTGAGTCTCGAATGAACCTTCCCAGCCTCGGGAGGCTGCAACACGTGTGGCATAGGATGAGTTTCTCGGTATGGATATGGAGTCACGGGCTCTCCTGAGGGCAGCCTTGAGGGGTTTTTGAAGCATGGGCCAACTCTGGCTCCTTGTAAGGAACAACCACTAAAGAAGTTCAGGCTGGTGCATGAGCTTGGTTTTGTGAGATCTCAGGTAATCACAAGAGTAGACCATGCAGGGAAAGTTCTTAGCCAAGTATAAGGAGACTCAGATTTGGGACTTGCCAGTTCTTGTAGACTGTGTGGGGGCATGGCACAACAACAACAACAACAACAAACTACAAAAGCAGTGGCACCTGTTAGCATGAAGTACATTTTAATTTAAATAGAAAAGTTTTCATTTTTGTTTTATTGGTTATTACTTTCCTCTATGTACTATCTTTTTTAAGCATTCTTATTGTCGATAGATTTAATCTCAAGGTCTTTTTAAATTCTATTTTTATCTTGTATTTCTACTAAACTTTGAGTCAATTTTCTTAATTTGCCTTCCATTTCAGTGAAATACTGGAAATGGTTTCATTAAATTTGGGAATAAGACAAAAAAGTCACTATAACACTATTGCATATTTAACATTGTTCTGTAAGAAAAAGCAGTGGCATTAGTGAAAGAAATATCAGATGCCTTTTTGTATCTATGGAGAGGATGATGTGTTTTTCTACTAATAGACTTACTTTTTGGTAATAATAGCATTCTGAATATTGAAGCAACATTATACCCTGTGTATAATGCTCGTGTAGCAAAATTATTTAATATACTTTTGAAAACTACTTGCCAATATTTAAGTAAATGTTTTTATATTTGTATTCTGCAATAAGATCTGCCTATAGTTTTCCAATTTAGTGCTGTATTATCAGTTTTGTTTTCAGTGTTCTGGGGATTAAGAAAAACTATTTTGGAAGTTTTTCTTTTATTTCCTCCAAAAAGTTTAAATTATATCAGGTTTATCTATACTCAATCATTTGAAAGAATTAATCTATGAATTAATCTATTTTTTATTGTTTTATGTAAAACACTTTTTAATTTATCGACTCTATGAAAAACTCCTTGCCTCTAATCTCTGAGAAGTTAACATTTCTATCCTACTACAGAAAAAGAATTAAAATGTTATTTGAGAGGCCTTCATCTGATTGTCATGTCCTCCTGTATCTAGATCATTGGGTTACATTTATGTCAATATTCATCTCTTTTCTAAGTCTGGGTCTCTTATCTAAATATTTACTACCTGTTTCTTTTCATTAAAAAATCCCTGGCTTTACCAGGGCGCGAAAGATAAATACCATATGATCTCACTTATACATTGAACCTAACCAACAATACAAAGATGCAAGGAAAATAAGACCAGCAACACTGAAAGGAAAAGAAACCAACAGAGACAAGAGGGAAGGAGGGAGGGGGTGTGGGGGAAAAGGAAGGGAAAAGGAAAGTCAAGGAACATATAGCAAAGACTCATGGACAAAACCAAAGGGGAAGAGTTGAGGGAGGGAGGGAGGGAGGAAGGGAAGGAGGGAGGAAGGGAGGGAGGGAGTGAGCAAGGGAAAATGGTGGGGGGTAGGCAGAGACAAATGTATATGAAAAAATTAATTAATTAATTAAAAAAATCCCTGGCTTTATATAGCATCTCAAAGACTAGGGTTTTTACTTTAATAAAGGCAAAGGTAGACTTTTAATGGTACAAAGCCTGGCAAAGTAGGTCTCTGTATCACAAAGAGTGTCATTGGTGTTTCCTATAACATGGCTTATAAGCTTTCTGGGACAATAAACCCTGTTCTGAATCTGACGAAACCCTTGATCCACTCACTTGGAAAATGCACAAACAAGCATATCCTGTAACATCAGGGCTTCATAGATACCCCAATCCCAATTTAAAAACATGGATCTTACAAACATAGAGGATTTCAACTTTCCATTAGTTATTTCCTTCTTAATATTTTCTGATTGGGTTTCTATAGAAAATAAAACTTGAAGAGAAGGTTTAGAACTAACCATTGACAATCACAGAATGTGATTTAGCATTTTGCTTTCTATACTCCCCAAAAAGAAGGATGTAAACCTCTTCTAAGATAAAATAACTACAATGAAGCTGGTAGAAAAATCATATCAGGAAATGATACTTCCAGATCCAAGACCCCAGAATAGCCCTTGAGAGTGAGCTTTGAAACTCTTTCCTTAAAACTAATTTCTTTTTGAAAAATCTTGTATCATCTTTAATAAATGCCTCCATTTTTCATAGTACATGGCTGGATACTTTCTGAATAGACTTGTATTTACATACATGCGTACATCTCTATTTATTTCTATATTTATCCAAAACCATTAGTTCATACTGATTTTTTTCTAGTTTTATTGTGGTAAAATTAACAAAAAATTGTATCAAAATTGTACAACATATTTGAGATGCACACACACACACAAACACACACACACATATATGTTAAGAAATGATGACTACAATTAAGTCAGTTAACAAATATATTACCTCACAATAATTATCTTTTTTGTGTATGTGATCAGACTTTCTAAGATCCATGGGAAATTTCAAGTATACAATACAGTGTTATTAATTATGGTCACCAAGCTGTACATTAGGTTCCCAGAATTTATGCAAGTGAAACTGTTCTCCTTATCCTCTTCATTGTCTCATTTCTTCATTTCGTTTTGTTTGCTCGAACGATGTGCTGGAACTTCTCTACCGGACGCCCAGTCTACTACAAAGGATTGATGTTCTGTTGTAGGATAACAGAAGAAAACTCCTATTCTGCCACTGTGCATCTCATACTTTTTGTTCCAGTCCAATATCATAGGGGTCATTCCAGCTTTCCTCCTTTCCTTATTTGTAATTCCTCCTGATGTTGCAAATACTGATAAAAAATAAAACTTAGTCTCTATCAGGACAGTGTAAATGGCTTTACATACATATCTCATTTAATCTTCATAAAAACTCTTAATGTTTGGCCAGGATTGAATCCAATCTTCCAAGGTGCCTCTGAGAGAGGGTAATTGTAGGCCGGGTCTGAATAAATCACCTAAGAGAGGATGCCTGATGTGGCCACAACTTCCCTTTCCCTTCTGTCTCTTCTACAAAAACAAGTGCATCTGATGTGTCAGCTAAATTACAAATGTCTGTCCTCCTGCTTTAGTCTGATCAAAAACTCCAGGGACTTTTCCTGAATATATACATGTGAATCACATGCCTCTACACTTGACGATAAATTAGCATAAAAATAATAAAGGGCCTGATCAAGAATCATGGCTAAGGTGTGTACATGATTTGGTCTATTTCATCTATAAAGTCATCTGATGGGGTAGGGTGGTCTGAGCCTCTCTATCCTTAGTCCTCTTGAGGTATCCTGTAGGTCCACAACCACAGAGTTTAGAATAGTCCTATGTTAATGCATGTTTTCTTATTTATCTCCTCACTATTCTCTTATTCCCAGTTTTGTATGCCTCCAGGTTAACATGGAGGAGGTCCTTCATAAATATTTACTGAACAAATAAATGAATTTTTTAAGACATAGTTTACACAAAGGTGTACAAAACAACCATGTCTGAACAGACTTCCAAGTCTGGGGGATCAAAGTACTGCAAGAATTGTCTGGGAGCAGCTGAGGTGGTGGAAGCAGTCTCCTGGGGAAAAGGATGAAATGCAAAGGGCTCTGAGCACCATAAAGTAATATGCCATATCAGAAGTGAGGCAAAATGTAGCTGTTGATTCTCAGTTAGAAGTTATGTGTTATGTAAATACCTAAACATCAACTTCTCTCTATCCTTCTTAGTATCTTTTTTCTATTCCACCCTTGAGTTTGTGGAATGGAAACAGAATTTAACAGAATTTGTGGAATGTAACAGAGTTACAATACTCAAGAGACCTTATAAAATTCCCACTTAAAAAATCACTATAAAGCATGCCAGTAAATATCTGGGCAACATTGATCCTTTGCATGCAAATAAATTGCATGTGCAATTTTAGCTTGAGCACTTAAGTTTAGATTCATTGTGTTTTATTTGTAATATTTTATTTATAGCTTCTACAAATCAAAATATTCTCTTAAGTTCTCTCCTATGGAAAAGGTTAACAGAAATATATATATATATATATATATAAAATACACACATATATATGAAAAATAGAAATTTAAAAATTAAAATATCATTGTATAATTCTCCAGAATTCCTGTTAACCAAGTGTCAAGGTAAGACCTGACGTGGAGAGCTTGAAATTTATCAGTGGATAATGTGGTAAGGACAGTTTACCTACTCTGGCTTTTGGCAGATTGTCGGTATGTATAGATTTCAGTTCTTTGGTGTATAAATGAAGGGGGGAGGAAACTATCATGGAACTTATTAAGAGAGTCTGTAACATACAAGAGAAAAGTAGTTTGGACAAAAATACAGAAAGAAAGAGCTTACTTTAAAAAAGGATTTTCTACAGAAATAGGAAAAAAAATAAAGCATACGCTATGTGCTCCCAGTAAGATAGAAAAATTAGGGAAAACAAAGTTCATGTGCTGTATGGAAAACATTAAGTTGTATAATCATTAGACCTAACGCACGCCAGGCTTGTGGCATTTCACACCCCCGTGCCCTTGCACATACTCTCCTTTCTGCCAACTGTACCTTATTTACCTTCCAGGCCTGACAAAGTTCTATTTAGGCTGGCTGACTCAGCCTACGTGTCTTCATCTCCACAGTTTTCTCTATACACCAAAATATTGAGTTTTCACTCTCCAATACTGGGTCTTTTAGATAGTATTATGGTTTATAGTAGGATAACTTTCAGTTCTTAATGGCAGAGCTTATATTTCATTTACCTCTATAATCCTAACCCATTATAGTTTCTAATATACAATCAAGACTAATAAATAGATTCCAAGGTGCTTGCTGAGTACATGGAAGCTGCACTTACCTTCTGGCACCAAACTAGATTTACAGCTAAACTACAGAGCAATCAATGGAAATAACCAACTGAAGAGTAGCTGAATTCAAGTATTATAACCAATGATTTATAAAAGTAGCCAAATAGAGACTAGTAATAAGGGTGGAGACTTGGAAAGGGCTGGCCCACACACACATGAGGTAGCTAAGAAGCCAGAGGGATATCTTGGTTGTGAAAGTCCTTTCCCCAAGGATCCTGGGGCTCAACCCCATGCAGAAATCCTAAACTTAGAACAACAGAGACGAGAGGAGCATGCATAGAATCTGGTGGTGAAAATCAGTAGGAATTCAGTCTGTCTGGGAGAGAAAGACAGACTCGGGCAGCAATTGTATTGTGTAGCTGTAAAAACGAGACCAAACCTCACATCCCCCACACAGCTACACCCTCCACACACCTGTTGAATTACTTAGCTTACCCTTAAATCCCTGTGGCTCTGTCCTGCTGAGTTTAGTCCTCCCCCAGGGAGATCCAGGTGTGTGCAAAGCTGGCACTTTCAGAACATGTATCACTGAAAAGCTTTGGTCCAGGAATCAGACAGGCAGGTGCTACATTGTGTGACTACATTGTGGGGGGCAACTCTTACCACCCTTGCAAGCTCAGCCTAATGCCATTTCTCCACTGGGAGAACCCATTTGACCTGCCTTTGTAGCAGGTCATTCCCATAGTGGGATCAGAGAGGGGCTTGGAGCCAGGATGCTCCTGACTCCAAAAGTTGCTGGGTTATGTGACTGGCTTGTTGATCAGGGGGAGGCAAAACGTTTGCTCTAATACTGCTGTCTTGGCAACCTTCATCCCCAATGAAGACTCTTAATATGTCTTGCTGAGCCCCAGTGGCTCTGCTTTGCTGAGCTTGCTTCTGCAGAAAGAATGGCTTGCTGCACTCAACCAGAATGTAACATGTATCCCTCCTGGGGAAATTAGAACTGGAGGTTCTGGCAGAGACCATGTGACATGGGTCTGGAGTAGGTGCCACTTTCCCCTGATTGAGTGCCTATCAGTGCAGCCCCCAAGTAGGCGACCCACTAGCCTCATCTCCCTGAACCTGGTCACATCACCCTAGTGAGCATGCACCCTATGGAAAAGTCTGTGGATCATGGCCAGCGAGGGAAAATTCTATAGTCTTTATTCCAGAGGCTCAGGGGACCCTGAACAACAACTCATACATAGTGATTACAGTTTCTCTTTAGAGTCAGCCAGGCTGAGACGTTAATCCACCCATGAAAGGGTCAAAGGCATTAAAGACTCAACTACAGCATGAGGGTACACATAATCCAGAAGAAATATTCCTGGAGCACTGAGGCTGGGTGATCTGAAAGAGTATGGTGCTGAGGCCAACAAGATACCCACACAATAAAGTCATCATAAAAAGTTTGGCAGTCATAGCAGATCTGCATAATACACAGAGACAGACACAAAAAGACAGATAAAATAAGAAGAGAAAGAAATATGCTCCAAATGAAATAACAAAATAAATCTCCAGAGAAATAATTAAATGAAATGGGAGCAACCATTTCAGATTCAGAGTTTAAGACAATGGTTATAAGTATGCTCAAAAGCCATAGTGAAAAAACAAATGATCTCAGTGATAATTCAAACAAGGAGACAGTAAGCATTAAAAAGAACACAGAAACCATAAAAAACAGTCAGAAATGAAAAACACAATATCTAAAATGAAAACTGCACTAGAAGGAATCAATATAAGAAATCAAAACAGGGATTTAGAGGACAAGATGACAGTAAGCATCCATGCAGAATTTTGAAAAGAGAATTAAAAAAATGAGGAAAGCCTAAGAAACTTCTGAGACAGCATCTATTATAACAACCTTGAATCATAGCAGTACCAAAAGAGGAAAAGAGTGAGCAAGGGATCAAAATAGCTGTTTAATAAAATAATGTTCAAAAAATTCCCTAACCTAGTGAAGAAAAATTTACAGAAGTGCAGGAAGTAAAGAGAGTCCCAAACAAGATGAAACCAGAAAGGTCCACACCAGGACATGTCTTAGTTAAAATTACAAAGTTTAATGACAAATATAAAATCTTAAAAGCTGCAAAAAAGAGACAATTATTTATATTAAAGGGAACTCCCAGAAGGCTGTCAGTTTATTTGAAGTATGTCAACAGAAATACTTTAGGCCATAAGAGATTGACATGAAATATTTAAAGTGATGAGAAGAAAGGACCTGCAACCAGGACTGCTGTATATAGCAAGGCTATCACTTACAGTGGCACTTTGGCACTCATTGTTAATTCATTCTGAAACTCATGACAGTGTGGAAATCATGAAGCACCAAATGAGGAAGCATTTTTTCTTGCAGGGAAGCATCATGACTCATACAAGTTCTAGCAAGTTCAATGTGTCCTGAGCAAGTGCTGAGTGCTGAAACAATTTTTCTCATCAGAATGTCACAAGTACAGGGTTTGACAAGTTTTGAAGCTGATGAGTACCAAGGTATGAGTGAATTTATTATTTATAGATTTTATTCATTTATTTTTAGAGATGGAATAAAGAGAGAGAGAGAAACATCAATGTGAGAGAGAAACATCAATCAGTTGCCCCTTGTACACAACCAGGGACCAAAGCCGCAGCTCAGGTATGTGTCTTGACCAGCAGTCAAACTAGTGACCTTTCACCATTTGGGATGATGCCCAACCAATTTACCCAGACTGGTCATGGTTATCATTTAAAACTGATGAAAAATAAAGAATTTGTAGATTTAAAAACAAACAAACAGTATATCAAGAAATGTTAAAGGGCTAGCCTTCAGAAAAAGAAGGAAAAAAAGGAGTGACATAGGTATAAAAAATAAAATATAAGTAAGTACCATAAACAATAACCTTATATGTAAATTAATTAAATGATGCAATCAAAAGACAGAGAATCTCAATGGAGAAGAAAACATGACTCATATGTATATATACAAGAGACCCACTTCAGAACGAAGGATACATAGAATGAAAGCAAAGGAACAGAAAAAAATAATATTCCAAGTAAATGGAAACAAAAAAAAAGCTGGAGTAGTAATACTTAAATAAAGCAAAATAGACTTCAAAACAAAGGCCTTTACAAGAGAAAAAAGAAGGTCAGTACATAATACTGAAGGGCTCGATCCAAAAAAAGGATATGACCCTTATTAACATATACACACACAATGTTAAAACACCTAAGTATATAAAGAAAATCTTAGTAGACACTAAGGGAGAGAACAATGCCAATATAGTCATAGTAGAAAACTTTATCACCCCACTGACATCAATGAATAGACCTTCCAAATCCACCTTGTCCAAAAAAAAAAAAAAAAAAAAAAAGAAGAAGGAAAAGAAAAATCAACAAAGAAACAGAGACCTTAAATGACAAACTGGATCACATGGATTTAACTGACATTTACAGATCACTTTTTCCTGCAGAAGGAAAATATACATTCTTCTCAAGGGCATATGGAACCTTTATTTATTTATGTATTTATCTATTGATTTATTTATTTTTAATTGTTCGAATAGTTTTGCCTCCATTTACTTGCCACCACTTTCCCCTGCCCCTCCAACTCCCGCATCCCTCACTCAATCCCTCCCCACCTTGGCTCCATCAATGTGTCCTTCATACATGTTCTTTAATTTGACCCTTCCCATTCCTTTCTTATTCCTTCTCTCCTTCCTGCCTTCCCTCCTTACTCCCTTCACATTTCTGCTGTTTTATCTTTCAATCTGGCTGATTACATTTTCCTTGCTTGCTTGTTTGTTTTGTTAATTAGGTTCCACTTATACATGAGATCATACGGTATTTGCCTTTCACCCTCTGGCTTATTTCACTTAGCATAATACTCTCCACTTCCATCCATGCTGTCATGAAGGTTAGTAACTCTTTCTTTCTTTCTGCTGCGTAGTATTCCATTGTGTAAAGGTACCATAGTTTTTTGATCCACTGGTTTACTGATGGGCACCTAGGTTGATTCCGCACTTGGCTAATTTAAATTGTACTGCTATGAACATTGCGGTGCATAGGTTCTTTTGAACTGGTGTTTTGGGATTCTTAGTGTATAATCCCAGCAGTGGAATCTCTGAGTCAAAAGGCAGTTCCAGTTTTAGCTTTTGAGGAAAATACAAACTGTTTCCCACAGTGGCTGCACCAGTCTGCATTCCCACCAACAGTGTACTAGGGTTCCCTTTTCTCCACAACCTTGCCAGTACCTGTTGTTTGTTGATTTGTTTATGATGGCCATTTTGACTGTTGTGAAGTGGTATCTCATTGTGGTTTTAATTTGCATTTCTCTGATGGCTAGTGATGCTGAGCATCCTTTCAAATGTCTCTGGGCCTTGTGTATATCCTCCTTGGACAAGTGTCTGTTCAGGTCCTTTGCCCATTTTTTAATTGGATTGTTTGTCTTGCTGGAGTAGAGTTGTGTGAGTTCTTTATATATATTGGAGATCAAAGCCCTGTCTGAGGTATCATTGGCAAATATATTTTCTTATACAATTGGCTCCGTTTTCATTTTGCTGATGTTTTCTTTAGCCATGCAGAAGCTTCTTTTTTTTTTATGAAGTCCCATTTATTTATTCATTTCTTTATGTTCCTTACTCTAGAAGATATATCAGTGAAAATATTGCTGCATGGGATACCTGAGAATTTCCTGCCTATGTTCTCCTCTAGGACTTTTATTGTGTTGTGACTAATATTTAAGTCTATTATCCACCTTGAACTTATTTTTGTGTATGGGGTAAGTTGGTGGTTGAATTTCAATATTTTTCATGTAGCTGTACAGCTCTCCCAGCACCATTTATTGAAGAGGCTATTTTTACTTTACTTTGTTTCTGCCCACTTTGTCAAATATTAATTGACCATAAAGACATGGGTTTATTAATGGGCTCTCTACTCTGTTCCACTGATCTATGTGTCCGTTCTTATGCCATACCAGACTCGTTTGATTACAGTCATCTTGTAACATAGTTTGATGTTAGGTATTGTGATCCCTCCTACTTTGTTTTTCTTTCTCAAATTTGCTGCAGCTATTCAGGGTCGTTTATGGTTCTATATACATTTTTGAAGTGTTTTTTCTATGTCTGTGAAATACATCATTGGTGCTTTAATAGGGGTTGCATTGAATCTATATGTTGTTTTGGGTTGTATGGACATTTTGATGATGCTCATTCTTCCAGTCCATGAACATGGTGTATGCATCCATTTATTTGTGTTTCCTTTTATTTCTTTCTTCAGTGTTGTATAGTTTTCTGCATACAGGTCTTTTACCCCTTTGGTTAAGTTTATTCCTAGGAACTTTATTTTTCTTGTTGCTATAGAAAAGGAGATATTTTTCTTGATTTCTGCCTCTGATATTTCATTTTTGGTGTACAAAAATGCAGAAAATTCAATTTCTGAATATTGACTTTGTATCTTGCTGTTTTGCCAAATTCACTTACTAGTTTGAGTAGTTTTTTGGGGAATCCATGGGGTTTTCTATGTACCGCTCTCATGCCATCTGCAAACAATGATACTTTTATTTCCTCATTTCCAACTTAGATGCCTTTTATTTCTTTTTCTTGTCTGACTGCTGTGGATAGAACCTCCAATACTATGTTGAATAAAAGTGGTGAAAGCAGACATCCTTGTCTTGTTCCCAATCTTAGCAGTAGAGCTTTTAGTCTTTGTCCATTGACTATGAGATTAGCTGTAGGTTTTTCATCTATGGCCTTTATTATGTTGAGGTATGACCCATTTATTCCCATTCTACTGGGTGTTCTTATCACAAATGAGTGCTGTACCTTATCAAATGCTTTTACTTCATCTACTGATATGATCATGTGATTTCTGTCTTTCCTTTTGTTTATGTGATATATCACATTTATTGGTTTGTGAATATTGAACTATCCTTGCATCCCTGGGATGAATCCCACTTGATCATGGTTGATGATCTTTTTAATGTATTGCTGGATGTGGTTTGCCAATATTTTGTTGAGGATTTTAGCATCTATGTTCATCAGTGATATCGGTCTGTAGTTTTCTTTCTTTACTGTGTCTTTATCTCCTTTTGGGATGAGGATGACGTTGGCTTCATAAAAAGAGTATGAGAGTCTTCTCTCTTTTGGATTTTTTGGAATAGTCTGAGAAGGACAGTGGTTAGCTCTTCCTTAAATGTTTTGTAAAATTCTCCTGTGCAACCGTCCGGTCTGGGGCTTTTGTGTGCAGGGAGTTTTTTGATAACTGCTTCAATTTTACCTGCCATTTTTGGTCTGTTCAGGCTTTCTGCTTCTTCTTCATTCAATGTTAGAAGGTTATATTTTTCTAAAAATTTGTCCATTCATGGAGGTTTTCAATTTTTTTTTGGCATATAATTGTTCATAGTAGTTTCTTACAATCCTTTGTATTTCTATGTTATCAGTTGTTATTTCTCCTCTTTCATTTCTAATATTATTTGGGTTCTCTTGTTTTTTTTCTTGATGAGTCTTCTTAAAAGCTTGTCGATTTTGTTTGTCTTTTCAAAGAACCATCTCCTTGAATGGTTGATCCTTTAATTGGTCTTTATTTTTTATGTCATTCAGTTCTGTTATGATCTTATTTCCTCTCTTCTAATCACACAAGGCTTTGTTTGTTGTTGTTTCTCCATTTCTTTAACCTTGAGGGGTAAGTGATTTATTTAAAATGTTTCTATCTTTTGTAGTTAGTCTTGTATTCAGGACTGCCTTTGCCATGTCCCATAGGTTTTGGACTGTTGTGTGTTCATTTTCATTTGTTTCCAGAAACTTTGATTTCTCCTTTGATTGCATTATTGACCCATTCATTTTTTAATAGTATGCTATTCAGTCTCCATGAGTTTGAACATTTTTTAGTGTTTTCCTTGAGGTTGTTTTCTATGTTCTTTTGGTCTGTGAAATGCTTGTTATGATTTCAATTTTCCTGAATTTGTTGAGGCTTTTTTTTGTGTCCTATCATGTGGTCTATCTTTGAATATGTCTTGAGTACATTTGAAAATAATGTGTATTTTGCTTCTTTGGGATGAAAGTTTCTATATATGTCAGTTAAGCCCATCTGATCTAATGTGTCATCCAGTTCCACAATATCCTTGTTCATATTTTGTTTGGAAGATCTATCCATTTTTTACAGTGGGGTGTTAAAATCCCCTAGTATCGATGTGTTACTGTCTACATCTTTCTTGAAATACTCCAAGATTTTCCTTATATATTTCAGTGCTCCTATGTTGGTTGCATATACATTTACAATGTTTATGTCTTCCTGGTGGATTCTTCCTTTGAGTATTATAAAGTGTTCTCGTTGTCTTTTTATGTCTTTTGTTTTGAAATCTATTTTGTCTGGTATAAGCATTGCTACTCTATTTCTTTTTCTTGTCTGATCGCTGTGGCTAGGACTTCTAGTACTATGTTGAATAGAACTGGTGAAAGCGGACATCCTTGTCTTGTTCCCAATCTTAGTGAGAAAGTTTTTTGTTTTTTCCTGTTGAGTATGATGTTGACTGTAGGTTTTTCATATATGGCCTTTATCATGTTGAGGTATGCTCTCTGTATTCCCACTTTGCTCATTTTTATCACAAATAGGTGCTGCACCTTATCAAATGCTTTTTCCTCATCTATTGATATGATCATATGATTTCTGTGTTTCTTTTTGTTTATGTGATGCTACTATGTTTATTGATTTGCAAATATTGAACCATCCTTTCATCCCTTGGAGCCCACTTGATCATGGTGGATTATCTTTTAATTGTATTGCTGGATGTGGCTTGCCAATATTTTCTTGAGGAATTAGCGTCTGTGTTCATCAGCTATATTGGCCTGTAGTTTTCCATATGGAGCATTTTCAAAGACAGACTACATTTTAGGATAAAGAATAAGTCTTTAAAAGTTCAAAAACATAGAAAACATATCAAGCTTCTTTGACCACAATGATATGAAACAAGAAATGAATTACATTAAAAAACTTAAAAACGTTCAAACCCATGGATTCTAAATAACATGTAAGGAAACAATTAATGCTTTAAAACTGAGATAATGAATGAAATTAAGAGTTTCCTGGAGACAACCGAATAAGAACACTATTGGACCCAGTGAAAAACAGTGTTGAAATGAAAGTCATAGCATTATATGTCTACCTCAGGAAGAAAGACAAATTGGAAATATACAATTTAACCCTACAAGTGAAAGAACTAGAAAAAGAACAACAGAGAAAGGTAAGAGCAAGTAGATGGTAGGACATAAAAGAGACTAGAACAAAACTAATTGAGTTACAGTCTTATAAAACAATATAAAAGATCAGTCGAACCAAGGGTTTATCTTATTGTTTGAAAAGATAAAAAAAAAAATGGATGAACCTTTAGCCAGACTCATCATGAAAAAAAGGGATACAAAGTAGATAAAATCAGAAATGAAAGAAAAGAAGTAACACTTTATATAATACAAATACAAAGGACTGTGAAAAAAAAATACTATGAACAACCATATGCCAAGACATTAAACAACCTGGGTGAAATTAGTATATTTCTAGAAATACACAAACTTCTAAAACTGAACTAGGAAGAATCAAAAAACCTGAATAGACTAATAACAACTAATGAAATTGAAAAAGTAAAGAACTTGCAGCAAATAAAAGTTATAGACTGCATGGCTTCACAGGCTAATTTTCTCAATCACTCCAAAAAGAACACCTATCCTTCTCTAAATAGTCCAAAAATATTCAAATGGATAGAAGACATTCAATTTACAATAGCCAGGTATTGGAAGCAACTTAAGTGCCCATCAGTAAATGAATGGATCAAAAAGCTATGGTACATTTACACAATGGAATACTACACAGCAGAAAGAAAGAAAGAGCTACTACCTTTCACTACAGCATGGATGGAAGTTAGAGCATTATGTTAAGTCAAATAAGCCAGGGGGTGAAAGACAAATACTATATGATATAACCTATAAGTGGAACCTAATCATCAAAACATTAAGCAAGGCAAATATAACCAGCAACATTGAAAGGAAAAAGAAACCAACTGTATCAAGAGGGAAGGAGAGAGTTAGGTAGCAAGGGAAGGGAAATGAAGGTTCAAGTCAAGGAACAAGTATAAAGGACCCATGGATAAATCCAAAGTGAGGAAGAAGTGAGGGAGGGAGGGGGGCAGGGGATGGTGGTGGCAGGAAAATGAAGACAAATGTATTTGAACAATAAAATAAATTTTAAAAAAATCAACAAATAAATTTGGTAGGAAAAAAATAAAAATAAAAAGCTTTTGCACAGCAAAGGAAACAATAAACAAATGAAAACAGAACCCACTGCATGGAAGATCACATTTACCAGTGAAATATATGATGAAGGGTTAATTTCCAAAATATATAAAAACTTATACAACTCAACACCAAGAAGAGAAAGAACCCAATAAAAATAAGCAAAAAAATCTTAAAAGACACTTCTCCAAAGAGGACATACAGGTGGCCAATACATATATGAAAATATTCTCAACATCATTAATCATCAGAAAGATGCAAATTAAAGCCACAATAATATATCACTTCACACCTGTGAGAGTAGCTATCATCAGTAAATCAACAAACAACAAATCAAGTGCTGTGAGAATGTGGAGAAAAGTGAATCCTAGTGCAATGTTCATTGGAATGCAGACTGGTGCAGCCACTGTGAAAAACAGTATGGAGTTTCCTCAAAAAATATAAATAGTACTGACTTTTTACCTAGTGATCCTCCTTCTGGGAATATATCCAAAGAATACCAATACACTAATTTCAAAAGAATATATGCACTTGTATGTGCATTTCAGCATTATTTACAATAGCCAAGATATGGAAACTGCCCAAATGCTCATCAGTAGATGAGTGGATAAAAAGAGCTGAGATACATTTACACAATGGAATATTACATGACTCTGAGAAAGTAAAAAATCTTACCTTTTGTGACAGCAATGGATGGACCTGGAGATTATTAGGCTAAGTGAAATAATCCAGTCAGAGAAAAACAAATACCATATGATCTCACTTATATTTGGAATCTAATGAACAAAATAAACTGATGAACAAACTAGAAAGAGAGACATGAATAAATGGAACAGACTAACAGCTTTCAGTGTGGGTGGGGGTTAGGGATCTGAATGAAAGAAGGTGGAGGGTTTAACTAAAAAACATATATGCATAACTCATAGACACAGAAAATAGTGTGGTGATAGCCAGAGGGAAAGGGTATGGGGAGGGTTAGGTAGAGGTGGGCAATGTAGGGATAAATGGGGATGGAAAGAGACATTGCTATGGACAATGGGTCCATGATGCCATGGACAATGATGTTTTGTTGAGTTGTACACTTGAAACCTGGTTTAGTGAACCAATGTTACCCCAATATATTCAATAAAACAATTGTCCCATAAGGGCTGAGGAAAAGAAAATGGTTCAAAAATGGAAACACGTTCCAGAGAGTTAAAAGTATCACATAAAGTTACTAATATAATCAACTTATGTATATCTTAAGACTCTTTGCTCATATTTCACAACCTACTCTTTGTCCCTGAAGCAGGCTTTGTCATGTAGACTTTCTCTCCCACAGCCATGCACAGAACGGGAATGTGATCTCCCCCTTTCTACTCAAAGGCACATGGTGGTGCTGTTTGATTAGCTCTCTGCAGAAGAAGGAGCACCTGAACTGTAATGAATACTACTAAGCCCCATCACCCTCTCATTTGCATTTTATTCATCAATGTGGATATATTCTCTCTCCATTTAAATAATTTGGCTACCAATTATTTAAAGGCAATGATATTTTACTAGTGTTTGTTTCCTTCCATATCTAATAGAGTGATCTGCGTATAATATAGGCTTAATAAAATTTGAAGAAGTACGAAATGAATAAACTTTGATAATATGGGCTTAATGGCAAAAGAGAATATGATCATTACTGCCAAGAAATAAATGTTTGTGCTTTATAGAAGGGGAAACATACATTAATTATAGAGTCTGTGGTTTCCGACAGTCATAATGAGAGTGAAGAGTATTTGACCTGAAATTTTAAAAATACATGACCAGCTCCAACAAAGTATAGATAATAACAGGATTACATGGGAAAATGTTAGTCACGGGAAGATGGTGACAATATTTTTTTTATATACCAAGTGAAATGAAGAAACTAAACAGTCTGATGTTAAAGATGTCATTTGGTGTTTTGTCTAGTAAAATATACCTATCTGTAATTTTTAAAAAACTAAAAAATAAACATCCTAGAAAGACGAGAATAAATGACAACCATTTTTTATAACAGGGACCTCAACAGATGTCAGTGGAACAAAGAATAAGGTAGAATGAGGACATGAGAAAAAGAACTAATACATATTGATAACCTGTTATACTCAAAGTATTAAAGAACTGGTTATGCTAAGGGAGCATTTGATATCTTTTAAAAAATTGTTTTCATTGTTGACACTATTACAAATGTTCCCATTCCCCCAACTTTGCCTGCCTCTACCTAGCCCCTGCACCCACCTCCCCTCTGGCCATGACCACACCATTGTCTGTATCTATGAGTTATGTATATATGTTCTTTAGCCAGTCCTTTCACCTTCTTTCATCCAGTCCCTCTCTCCCCTCTATTCTCTAACAGCTGTCAGTCTGTTCCATATGTCCAGCACTCTTTTTCTATTTTGTTCATCAGTTTTGTCCCTCCTTTCAAAAATTACATTTTTAGCATATAGTCATAAACTCACTCAATACTTTTGAAACATATTATAATGTCCACAGACAACCAAAAGCTTCATGAGAGTTAACTGCAGCACCAGCAATCCTCAATTAAAAAAATGTTCAAATTTATTTACAAAATCATTTTAGGACACTTGAATAGCATTTCCCCTAGAAACAGTGTGCTTAAGTCCCAGATCAAACTGCACAGGCTTATTTAACCCAGAAGTTTCCTAGTTTATACTAGCAGCTGAACTGAGTTGCAAAAAAGTATAAGCTAAATTTGATTCATCTCCATCGCCATATAGCCAAATAGTTACTTAATCAAAATGATACTTATTGGTCATCTCAAAAATGACATGTAAATCAACTAGAATAATACAAGTAAATCTCCTTTGAAAAGTGGACCATGACATAGAACAGTAAGGGCCACTAAATGTTTAACTATTATGAAACCCAATTGCACATTAAAATACTGTCTTGAAGAAAAATGCATGATTCCTTCTGCCACATGACTCTTAGTGCTCATCTCCAATGAGGAAATAGGGTGATTACTCTGTCTCTGTCCCTGGTCTCACATGTGCTTTATTATTGTGCTCTTATATGCCTGAAGATTAAGAAGCAGCAAAAGTGGAATGTTCATCAAAGTGTCAAATGAAGTATCTACTGATTAATGTGAAAAAACCATTATGGAGATGATAATCAGCACAAAAGCAACACGTCAAAGTGTTTCAAGATGTCTGAGTTTTAAATACAAGCAATGGCAGTACACGTGGGATACAAAAATGAGTAGAGTGAGGGCTGACCCATAATCAATGCAGTCTCCCTAATATGATTGATGTACCTGGTGTGATGTTTCCTCTTCTCAGACGCAAACCTTTGTTCATGGCTTCAGCAGCCCCTCGTCACATGACTTGCTTCCCTAGCAAAAGCTAGCCAAGCCTACATCTGAAAGGTTTTTCCTAAATCAGTTCAACTCCACTTCCAGCCTCCTTTCTTGTCTGCTCTTGTTTAATGCCTTACTGCTTTGTCCACCTCACCTCTGGTTTACTTCAGTGTCAGCTCCAGCCATGCCGCAATGGTTTAACTGACCCCCATACCTTCACAATTGGCAACATGTATCAGGATCTCTTTGACTTTTCCAGGCACCTTCTTTTAAGGATGGTATAATGTGACTGGCAAAATGAGTCTGGTAATTTTCCACACTTTAATTCCTATCCCTGCCAATACATTACAGACATCATGTTCCAATTTAAATGGCTAGTGTGCAGAAAATGGTACAGCAGTCAAAAGTGCATGTGGTCCCTAATGTCCTCCCTTCCTTTTCCACTGCATGTCCCCTCAAAGTAAGTCCTAACACCTCTTCCCCACCACCCACTATGTTCTGCCCCAGGTCAGCATCCAGTTCTGCTCTACTTCTCAGGATGGAGGTAGATCTTGCCTGATAATCTCACTATTGTCACCAAGGACTCAACTTGCTCATCTTCAGCACAAGGATAAACTGATTTGTAAAACAACAAAATGGTGTCTTTTAGAGCGAAAGTACTTTCTGAGTCATTTATATTTCATTTCAAGTACTTTTCCCCTTTCCTCATAAGAAAAAAAAAAAGTAGCCTACATTGGCATGACAAAGTTCTCACTGGTTTTTGTTCAGTTTCTCCTATTCAGTAATTTTTAACTTATATGAAAAGAATAGAAATGCCATTTATAAGTAAATTTCAGCTAGCCTGATTATATGTATTAAGAACTAAGGTAAAAAGCACTAGACTGTAATTTAGGAAAAGGTACTATTACCATAGGAATGATCAAAGCCACAGGATAGGGAACAAAAGACATGATTTAAAACCCTGATCAGCAACTAGCTAGCTGTGTGACCTGAAGTACATTACTTAAGATATTTGAGCAGTTTCCTTATTCACAGAAAGAAAAGAAGATCAGAGACTCTAGTCTTTTTTAGGCTTACTATTTTATCATTATAGTACTAAAATTAGTGATTTAGTTATAAGCCTAAAAAGAAATTAAAACATATAACAGTATAAATATTTGAAATCAGAACATTTAAAAATGTGTTCCAAAGAAAGATTTATTCATTGTTATTAAGCATGACTTTGTTAGAAACATCTGGCTATCTACTGAAGCTTGACATTTCTCTAACAAAAAGTGATATGCATTTTAATAAGGTTCCTTTCAGATCTCATTCCTCTTTATTATTTTGGGATGTGTCTGTCTATTCACAATCTCTCAATATGTCTCCATATGTGTGCATGTATACACACATGCACACACACAAAAGGAAAAAAAGGAATAAGTAAAGAATCATGGAGTTAGGTTTGACTAAAGAGGAAGGAATGAGACTTACAGGAGATGCTGAGTTTTTGATCGTGACACTTGGGGTGGTAGCTCGCAGGGCTCCACTCACTCCATGGTAGTATTTGAAGCAGATCTTAGTTTCAGCTGAAAGACAAAAATAAAATGGGGCTGAGAAGTAAGGTATAACACAAGAAGAAATAGCTAGGGCCAGAGAGGACAGCCTAAGGAACTGCAATCTACTTTCTCCTGTGAGCCCTGAGAAAGCAGATAATTACTAACAATGGCTCCCCATCTCAAATTGGCCTTGAACTGAAAGAAAAAAAACAAAAAAACAAAAAACAAAAAACAAAAAACCAACACAGTAATTTCCATACAGGGGTCACTCCTACAAACTGCAGTTCAGGAAGAAACTTGCACTAAGCTGCCTGCCTTCTCCTACACTGAACTGCCTGCCTACACTGTTCCTGCCAACTGAACCATCCCTTATAAAAGGGTTCTTGGCATCCTATTCCAGCCAATAAGACTGAGGCTTTCTCCACCCACTGGAAGCTGCCCCTCAGCTCTATCCCCATTAGCTCCTTCACTGACCAATCAGAGAAGCTCCATTTTGACCAATAAAAACAGTGCCTTTGGACCAAACTGTGAGGATTTGGAGTCCTCATTCTAATTAAGACAAATCATTCAGGGATGGGATGGCACAAGGACTTCTGTTTATATAAGTAAACTCCTCTCCTGCTCTGAGAGCACACCTTTTCCTTTCTACCAAAGAATGAAAACTGCATTTCCCCACCTAGAGCTGAAATGCCCAAGTTTTCTCTCTGGAGCAGATTGGAGCAGATTGGAGCAGATCAGTGCAGAACAGACCAGTAGGGAGCAGAGCAGATCAAATATCGAGAAGAGCAAAGCTATACTGTACACTAGGGATCTGGCCCCAGGGCTTCCTCACTTCAGGGTTTCCCCATGACTGTGCTCTTTTCAAAGCCATGTTATATCACAATTGAGCTATTCCATAGTCATGCTGTATTTACAGCTGTGCTGTATTACAATTGGTTTATTCCACAGCTGGGCTGTATCACAATTGAGCTATTTGCATTGAATAAACTTTTTTCTTAAATGCACCACAAATTGGGGATTGTTGTTGGAGTTGAATTTAAGCCAAGGACTTTGTGGAAATTCCCATGAGACAGGCAGGTCCCAACTGACAATGATAGTCAACCAATGGCCTCATGGACAGGCCTGACTTCTTTCTAAAATGCATCATAAAAAACTGTTTTGGTCTTAGCATTTTTTAACCAAGTAAAAACCATTATTTAGACTTCTGTATTATAGGTTATCACAAGAGTTTATTTCTTTTAAACCATTAGTTCTAAAGTTTTAGAGAGTTTGATGCCTACGAATAGTGTATGTCTTATGTAATTTTGTTATATAATTCATTGTGATTAAAACTTGGGGATTAGGAAAAAGACTATGAGAAGTTATTAGAGCACAAGGAAGACAGGCATATTTTCTAAACACAGGTACACATCAATAATAAACTCTTCACATTTCAATTTGTCTTTTCTTTTTCTCTAAACAGCAAAGGTATGTCCTTGGGGAATCACGCTGTTTGGTTTTGAATTTTAGCTACATTTTTGATAATATGTGAGAAAATGAGCAAGTCAAACTCCCTGTACCACTTGGCCTTTCTGTGTAAAATAGGGCCAACAATAATACCTACTTAATAAGATGGGGGATACTTAAACAAAAGTGCTTAAAGTTCAACTAGGTGCTCAGTGAATATCAGTGATGAAGAAGATGATGATGATGACTACATGATAATGCTCTGAGTCCATTACTTTCTGGCATTTTGTTTATAAAAGACAACATCTGTGGCCAAGCTGCATTTAGTTAATTAGGTGAACTGCTTTCCTCAATTCACTGGTATAGGACATGTTTTTAAATTTGAAAAAATTGTCATGTCTTAGTCCCTTATATAACTTTTATTTTATTGAATGTACTGGAGTCACATGGGTTAATAAATTACATAGGTTTCAAGTATACAATATTATAATACATCATGTGTACGTTGTATTTTGTGTTCACCAAAGTCAAATCACCTTCTGTCACCATTTATCGCCACCTTTACCATCTTCTACCTGTTCCTGTTCTACTTTGCCTCTAGTAATGACATGCTCTTGTATCTTTCCATGAGTTTCTTCTTTTTTTTTTCATTTCCCTCACTTATTTCACACAGCCCCCAAACTCTCTCCCCTCTGAGAGCTGTCAGTCTGTTCTCTATCTATGAGTATGTATCTATTTGGTTGTTTATTTTATTCATTAGATTCCACATATGAAATTATATGGTGTTTATTTTTCTCTCATTGGCTCATTTCATTAGTCTAATTCCTTCTAGATCTATCAATGCTGTTGCAATAGGTAAGACTTATTATTTTTTATGGTTGAGTAGAATTCCATTGTATAAATGTACCAAAGCTTTTTTTCCCCCACTCATCTACTGAGGGCACTTGGAATTCTGTCAAATTTTGGCTATTGTAAACAGTGCTGAAGCAAACATAAGGGTGCACATATTGTTTTGAATCGATTTCTGATTTCTAACATATTTGAAGGAATGGAATCATGGTCATGAGGCAGTTTTGTTTTAAATTTCTTGAGAAAACTCTGTATTGTTTTCCACAGTGGCTACACCAACATGCATCCCCAACAACAGCACATGAGGGTTCGTTTTTGTCTGCATCCTCACCAAACTTGTTGTCTGTTGACTTATTAATAATAGCCATCCTAAAGGGGTGAGGTGATAACTTATAACGGTTTTATTTTGCATTCCCCCAATGATTAGTAATGTGGATTATCTTTTCATATGTCTATTAACCATCTGTATGTACTTTTTTCAAGAATTGTCTGTCCATAGTTTTTTGATCCATTCATTAACTGATGGGAACTTAGGTTGCTTCCAGCACTTGGCTATTGTAAATTGTGCTGCTATGAACATTGGGGTGCATAGGTTCTTTTGAATTGGTGTTTTGGGATTCTTAGGGTATAATCTCAGCAGTGGAATCACTGGGTGAAAAGGTACTTCCATTTTTAGATTTCAGAAGTAATTTCAAGCTGTTGCCACAGAGGCTGCACCAGTCTACATTGTCACCAACAATGTAGTAAGGTTCCCATTTCTCAACAACCTCGCCAGGATCTGTTGTTTGTTGATTTATTTATGATGGCCATTCAGACTGGTGTGAAGTGGTATCTCATTGTGGTTTTAATTTGCATTTCTCTGATGGCTAGTGATGATGAGCAACCTTTCATATGTCTCTGGGCCCTGTGTATGTCTTCCTTGGAAAAGGATCTGTTCAGGTGCTTGGACCATTTTTTGATTGGTCTATTTGTTTTCCTGGAGTAGAGTCATGTGAGTTCTTTAAATACTTTGGAGATCAAACCCCTGTCTGAGGTACCATTGGCAAATATATTTTCCCATACAATTGACTTCATTTTCATTTTGCAGGTGTTTTCTTTAGCCATGCAGAAGCTACTTTTTTATGACATCATATTTGTTTATTTTTTCCCTTATGCCCCTTACTCTATGGGACATATTGGTGAAAATATTGATGTATAGAATACCTGAAGAGTTTCCTGCCTGTATTCTCCTCTAGGACATATTTTTTTAGATTTTTTAAATTATTTATTTATTTTTTTCAAATATATTTGTCTCTGCCTTGCCCCCAACACTTTGCCTTGCCGCTTCCCCTGCCCAAACCTTTCCATTTGGTTTGCTCCATGAGACCTTACTATATGTTCCTTGACTTTCCACTTCTCTTCCTTTACCCCTGTCCCCGCTCCCTCCTTCCCTCTTGTCTCTGTTGGTATTTTTTCCTTTCAATGTTGCTGGTCTTATTTTCCTTGCATCTTTGTAGTGTTGGTTACGTTCCACTTATAGGTGAGATCATATGATATTTGTTTTTTGACCCCTGGCTTATGTCGCTTAGCATAATGCTCTCTAGTTCCATCCATACAGTCGCAAAGTTTAGTAGTTCTTTTCTTCTTTCTGCTGCGTAGTATTCCATTTTGTGAATGTACCAAATTTTTTGATCCAATCATCTACTGGTGGGCATTTACGTTGCTTCCAACACTTGGCTATTGTAAATCGTGCTATGAACATTGGGGTGCATAGGTTCTTTTGAATTGGAGTTCTGGGATTCTTAGGGTATAGTCCCGGCAGGGGAATCACTGGATCAAAAGACAGTTCCACTTTCAGCTTTTTGAGGAAATTCCACACTGCTTTCCACAGTGGCTGGACCAGTCTGCATTCCCACCAACAGTGGACTAGGGTTCCCTTTTCTCCACAGCCTCGCCAGCACCTGTTGTTTGTTGATCTGTTTATCATGGCCATTCTGACCGGTGTGGGGTGGTACCTTATCGTGGTTTTCATCGGCATTTCTCTGATGGCTAGTGATGCCGAGCATCCTTTCAAATGTCTCTGGGCCCTCTGTATCTCCTCCTTGGAAAAGCGTCTGCCCAGGTCTGTTGCCCATTTTTTGATTGAATCATTTGTCTTCTTGGAGTGGAGTCGAGTGAGTTCTACACATATTTTGGAGCTTAAACCGCCATCTGATGTATCATTATCAAATATATTTTCCCATATGGTTGGCTCCCTTTTCATTTTGCTGATGTTGTCTTTAGCCATGCAGAAGGTTTTATTTTGATGAGATCCCACTTGTTTATTCTTTCCTTTATGTCCCGTGCTTTAGGAGACATATCAGTGAAAAAATAGCTGCGTGAGATATCTGAGAGTTTCTTGCCAATGTTCTCTTCTAGGACTTTTATGGTGTTGCGGCTTATATTTAAGTCTTTTATCAGTCTTGAGTTTATTTTTGTGTATGGTGTCAGCTGGTGATCCAATTTCAATTTTTCGCATGTAGCCATCCAGCTCTCCCAACAGCATTTGTTGAAGAGGCTATTATGGCTCCATTTTATGCTTCTGCCCCCCTTTGTCAAATATTGGATGCCCATATAGACCTGGGTTTATTTCTGGGCCTTTTATTCTGTTCCATTGGTCTATGGGTCTGTTCTTGTGCCAGTACCAGATTGTTTTGAGTATAGTGGCTTTGTAGTATAGTTTGATGTCTGGTATTGTGATCCATCCTACTTTGTGTTTCTTTCTAAATATTGCTGAGGCTATTTGGGGTCCTTTATGGTTCCATATAAATTTTTGAAATGTCTGTTCTATTTCTGTGAAATACGTCATTGGTATCTTAATAGGGATTGCATTGAATCTATAAATTGCTTTGGATAGTATGGACATTTTTATGATATTAATTATTTCAAACCATGAGCACAGTATATGCTTTCATTTATTTGTGTCTTCCTTAATTTATTTCTTCAATGTTGTATAGTTTTCTGTGTACAGGTCTTTTACCTACTTGGTTAAATTTATTCCTAGGTACTTCATTTTTCTTCTTCTATATCGAATGCTATTTTTTCTCGGATTTCTTCTTCTTCTATTGCATTGCTGATGTACAAAAATGCCTTTGATTTCTGAATATTGACTTAGTATCCTGTTGTTTTGCCAAATTCAATTATGAGGTTGAGATATTTGGTGGAGTTTACAGGGTTTTCTATGTGCACTAGCATGTCATCTGCAAACAATAATTTTACTTCCTTCTTTCTTATTGGATACCTTTTACTTCTTTTTTCTTGTCTGACCACTGTGGCTAGGACTTCCAATACGATGTTGAAAAGAAGCGGTGAGAGCGGACATCCTTGTCGTGTTCCCGATCTTAGTGGGAAAGCTTTCAGTTTTTGCCCATTGAGTATGATATTGGCTGTAGGTGTTTCATATATGGCCTTTATTACGTTAAGGAATGCCCCATTTATTCCCATTTTGCTGAGTGTTTTGATCATAAATGGGTGCTGTACCTTGTCAAATGCTTTTTCTGCATCTATCGAGATGATCATGTGGTTTTTGTCTTTTATTTATGTGATGTATCACGTTTACTGATTGGTGTATATTGAACGATCCCTGCATCCCTGGGATGAATCCCACTTGATCGTGGTGGATAATCTTTTGAATGTATTGCTCGATGCGGTTTGCCAATATGTTGTTGAGGATTTTAGTATCTATGTTCATCAGCGAAATTGGCCTGTAGTTTTCTTTCTTTGTAGGGTCTTTATCTGGTTTTGGGATCAGGGTGATGATGGCCTCATAGAAAGAGTCTGGGAGTCTTCCCTGCTCTTGGATTTTTTGGATTAGTCTGAGAAGGACAGGGGTTAGCTCTTCCTTAAATGTTTTATAAAATTCTCCTGTGAAACCATCTGGCCCTGGGCTTTTGTGTTCCGGGAGTTTCTTGATTACTGCGTCAATTACCCCAGCTGTTATCGGTCTGTTCAAGCTTTCTGTTTCTTCCTCCTTCAGTGTTGGAAGATTACACTTTTCTAAAAATTTGTCCATTTCATCCAGATTTTCAAATTTCTTGGCATATAATTGTTCATAATAGTTTCTGATGATCATTTGTATTTCTGTGGTATCAGTTGTTATTTCTCCTCTTTCATTTCTGATATTATTAATTAGGGTCCTCTCCCTTTTTTTCTTGCTGAGTCTGCTTAAAGGCTTGTCAACTTTATTAATCTTTTCAAAGAACTAGCTTCTGGATTGGTTCATCCTCTGAATTGTTCTTTTTCTCTATGTCATTCAGTTCTGCTCTAATCTTGACTATTTCCTTCCATGTACTTGCTATGGGATTTATTTGTTGTTGTTTCTCCAGTTCTTGAAGTTGTAGTGTTAGGTCTTTTATTTGAAATGTTTCTATCTTTTTTAGGTAGGCCTGTATTGCTATGAACTTCCCTCTCAGGACCGCCTTTGCTGTGTCCCATAGGTTTTGGACAGTTGTCGGTTCATTTTCATTTGTTTCCAGAAATTTTTTGATTTCTTCTCTTATCTCATTATTGACCCATTCATTGTTTAATAGAGTACTGTTCAGTCTCTATGAGTTTGCAAGTTTTTGAAGTTTTTCTTTGAGGTTGATTTCGAATTTCAAGGCCTTGTGGTCTGAGAAAAAGTTTGGTATTATTTCAATTTTCCTGAATTTACTGAGGCTTGCTTTGTGTCCTATCATGTGGTCTATCTTTGAAAAATTGCCATGAGCATTTGAAAAGAATGTGTATTTTTATTCTTTGGGATGTAAGGTTCTATATATGTCAGTTAAGCCTCTTTGATTCAGTTTGACATTCAGCACCACAATATGTTTATTAATGTTTTGTTTGGAAGATCAGTCCATTTTTGACAGTGGGGTGTTGAAATCCCCTACTATCAGTGTGTTGCTGTCTATATATTTTTTGAGGTAATCCAACAATTTCCTTATAAACTTGGGGGCTCCTATATTGGGAGCATATAAGTTTGCAGTGTTGATGTCTTCTTGATAGATTCTTCCTTTAAGTATGATAAGTGCCCCTCTGGGTCTCTCTTTATGGCCTTTGTTTTGAAATCTACTTTGTCTGATGCAAGTATGGCAACGCCAACCTTTTTCTCATGTCCATTTGCTTGGAATATTATTTTCCATCCCTTTTCTTTCAATCTGTGTAGGTCTTTTGCTCTGAGGTGGGTCTCTTGTAGGCAGCATATGTGTGGGTCATGTTTTCTTATCCATTCAGCTACCCTGTGTCTTTTGATTGGGGCATTTAGTCCATTCACATTGAGAGATATTACTGATAGAAACTTACTCATCTTTTCTCTTTGTACTTGTGTTCCTCTCTGTCTCATTCTTTTCCTTCATCTGCTTAAACCAGTCCCCTTAGCATATCTTGGAGTGCTGGTTTGGTAAAGATGTATTCTTTTAGTCTTCTTTTGTCTGGGAAACTCCGTATTTCTCCTTCTATTTTAATGGAGAGCCTAGCTGGGTAGAGCAGCCTTGGCTGTAGGCCCTTGCTTCTCATGGCTTGGAATATTTGTTGCCATTCCCTTCTGGCTTGTAGTGTTTCTGTTGAGAAGTCAGCTCCTAGGCGTATCGGGGCCCCCTTGTATGTTACTTTCTCCTTCTCCCTTGCTGCCTTAAATATTCTCTCTTTGTCTTTGACATTTGCCATTTTAATGATGATGTGACTTGGAGTGGACCTCCTTGGGTCCCTCTTGAGTGCGGTCCTCTGTGCCTCCTGGATCCACGAGAGCCTTTCTCTCCTCAAATTAGGGAAATTTTCCATCATTACTTTTTCGAGGAGCTTCTCTATTCCTTGCTCCTCTTCTTCTCCTTCTGGTATCCCCATCATATGGATATTACTGCGTTTCAGGTTGTCCTGCATTTCCCTAAATGCTTCTTCATTCTTTTTGAGCCGTTTTTCCATTTCTTGTTCTTTCTGGGAGCTTTTTTCTACCTTGTCCTCCAGCTCACTGATTCGATCCTCGGCTTCATCCAGCCTGCTTTGGATTCCTTCTACTGTGTTCTTCAATTCAGAAATGGTATTCTTCATATCCTCTTGTGTCTTCTTGATCGTTTCTATGTCCTTTTCCAGGCTGATATAGTTTGCTGTAAGATCCTGATAGTTTCTCTGCAGTTTCTCATAGTTCTCTTTGAGCTGGCTGAGGTCATTGAGCTTCCTTAGAACCATTGTTTTGAATTCCATATCTGATAGTTCCCTTGCCTCTATTTCATTTAGCTCTCTCTGTGGGGAGTCCCCTTTTCCACTCATTTGGGGGGAACTTCTTTTTCTTCCCATATTTGTGAGAGTCTGTTAAGTATTTTTGTCCTTTACGTTTCTTTCTGGGCTTGCCTCTGATGATGTCAGTTGTTGACCCTATAGGGCCTCGGGTTGTTTGTTTGAGCCTTTCAGGAGTCTAATGCCTGTGCCTGACTCCTGCGTGGAGCAGCTCTGTGACCCCTTCGGTCAGGGCTGGGCTATGTTTTGGGATCTCTCTGCACTCTCACGAGAGCTCCTTGAGCGCATTCCCAGCGCGGCAGTGTCCCCCACCTGCTTGGGCTCGCATGTGTTTGCCCCAGACCAGCGGGCTTATTCGCGACCTCCCGTACTCATCTGGCCTCCCTGGCACACGAGCTTCACGGCACTTTTCAGTTTAGGGTCTTCTATTGTGTGTTTTCCCCGCTTTTGGCTCTTTGGGTGCGTTGCTTGCCCTCGCCAAATGGGGACTACGGAAATGGGAGGAAATCAGCTCTAGGACTCTCCGGTTAATCCTGTTTCTGGTCTCCCCTCCAGCGACTCTGGGCAGCTCTACTTATTTTGTGGGCTGCTCCGCAATCGCGGCGGGTAGGTCAATTTACACCTGCCCTTGCCCCTCTGTGCAATCCCTCGCAGGCCGTATGGGTGCCAGTCTGTGTGAGGCCTTTCCGGGAGGTGCAAGCGTTCACCAGCCCGCGTGGGTCACACACACTCTCACCAACCCTTGCCAGTCACTCGGCGCAAGTGTGCACGCCTGCTCTGGGTGTTTTGGGTGTCTATGTTTGCTTTTCAGCTTTTGGCTCTTTGGGGTGTGGCCTCTTCCCGCGCAATGGAGACTACAGCAAGGAGAAGGAGTTGGGACTCCCCGGTTCCTCCTCCCGTTCTTTCCCCAATGCCTCCGTTTCTAGTCTCCCCTCAGGGGCCTCTGGGCAGTTCTGTGACCCCTTCGGAGAAGGATCCAACCCCTGTGCGGACTGCGTTTCAATCGCAGGCAGTCTGGTTCATGCGCGCCCCGCTTCTGCCTCTTTGGGGTCGCGTCTTTCCAGCCCACAATGGAGACTACTGAAGGGGGAGGGAGTCGGGACTCCCCGGTTCCTCCTCCTGTTCTTTCCCCAGCGCCTCTGTCTCCAGTCTCTCCTCAAGGCTCTCCCAGCCAGTCTGCACTCAGCCCTGTAGCTCACATCGTACAAGCTGTGTGCAGAGCGCACAAAAGGCAGGTTAATTGATTCCCTTATGCCTGAGCGAGATGGTAGCTGCAGAGTGGGAAGTGCGTTATCACCCGGGCTCCACCAGCTGTGTCAGTTCTCTTCACAAAGTTTTCCTCACCAGTCTTTCCCAGGCACCAGCCCACCCTGCTGCCGCCTCTACCCAGCGATCAAGGAGGGTGGCTGCCACTGCAACTTTTGCGTTTGCCCTTTAAATGTCTTTTTGCATCCCCAGCCACCTGTCTCTGGCAGAGAGCGCCCCTAAGCTTTTTGGGGTTGCATTTTGTCTGTATTTTCTTGGTTTTAGCTGCTGTAGTTTAGGGGTTCCTGTTTATGATTCAGACCCCGTTCTTCTTCGAGGAAGCTAACTGGCCATTTCAATGTTCCTCTCGTGTCAGTGCTCGTAGGCACCCAGCCCACCCTCTCGAGCCTCCACTGCAATTCTCACCCGTTGGGATGTGTGAGAGTAGAATCCACTGTCCGCGGCACCAAGGCTCCTCTCCCACTATCGCTCCACTGCTTTCCAGGTGATTACTCCATTATTTAGTTGCAATTCCAGTTTGGTTTTGGGAGGAGGTCAGCGTGACTCCCTTTCACTCCTCCGCCATCTTTCCCCCCCTCTCATAGGTTTTAGACTATTATATGTTCATATTCATTTGTTTCCAGGAATTTTTTTAGTTCTTTTATCTCATTATTGACCCATTCACTGTTTAATGGTCTACTGTACAGTCTCCATGAGTTTGCAAGTTTTTTAAGTGTCTCATTGTGATTGATTTGCAGCTTCAAGCCCTTGTGGTCCAAGAAAAAGTTTTGTATTATTTCAGTTTTTCTGAATATGCTGAGGTTTGCTTTTTGTCCTATCATGTGGTCTATCTTTGAAAAACTCCCATGAGCACTTGAAAAGAGTGTATATTTTTCTTCTTTGGGATGTAAGGTTCTCTATATGTCAGTTAAGTCTACTTGATTCAGTACGTCATTCGGCTCCACAATATCCTTATTGATGTTTTGTTTGGAAGATCTGCCCATTTTTGACAGTGGGGTGTTAAAATCCCCTGCTATCAGTGTGTTGCTGTCTGTATCTTTTTTGAAGTTGTCCAAGATTTTCCTTATATACTTGGGTGCTCCTATATTGGGACCATAAGTTTACAATGTTCATGTGTTCTTGATAGATTCTTCCTTTAAGTATGATAAAGTGCGCCTGTGGGTCTCTTTTTATGGCCTTTGTTTTGAAATCTATTTTCTCTCATATAAGTATTGCAACTCCTGCCTTCTTCTCTTGCCCATTTGCTTGGAATATTTTTTTTCCATCCCTTTACTTTCGATCTGTGTAGGTCTTTTGCTCTCAGGTGGGTCTCTTGTAGGCACCATATGTGTGGGTCATGTTTTCTTATCCATTCAGCTATCCTGTGTCTTTCGATTGGGGCATTTAGTCCATTCACATTGAGAGATATTACTGATAGAAACTTATTCATTTTTTCTCTTTGTACCTGTGTTTTTCTCTTTCTCACTCTTTTCCTTCATCTTCTGAAACCGGTCCGTTACCCTATCTTATAGTGCTGGTTTAGTAGAGATGTATTCCTTTAGACTTCTTTTGTCTGGGAAACTCCTTATTTCCCCTTCTAATTTAATTGAGAGCCTTGCTGGGTAGAACAACCTTGGTTGTAAGCCCTTGCTTTTCAGGACTTGGAATATTTGTTGCCATTCCCATCTGGCTTTTAGTGTTTTTGTTGAGAAGTCAGGTCTTAGCTGTATCGGGACCCCTTTGTATGTTACTTTCTCCTTCTCCCTTGCTGCCTTGAGGATTCTCTCTTTGTCTTTGATTGTTGCCATTTTAATGATGATGTGTCTTGGAATGGACCTCCTTAGGTCCCTCTTCATTGGGGTCCTCTGTACTTCCTGGATCCATGAGATCCTTTCTCTCCTCAAATTGGGGAAATTTTCTATCATTACTTTTTCGAGGAGGTTCTCTATTCCTTGCTCCTCTTCTTCTCCTTCTGGTGTCCCTATTATGTGGATATTATTGCGTTTCATGTTGTCCTGCATTTTCCTAAATGCTTTTTCCTTCTTTTTGAGTCTTTTTGCCATTTCATGTTCTTTCTGGGAGCTTCTTTCTACCTTATTCTCCATCTCACTGATTCGATCCTCGGCTTCATCCAGCCTGCTTTGGATTCCTTCTACTGTGTTCTTCAATTCAGAAATGGTATTCTTCATATCTTCTTGTGTCTTCTTGATAGTTTCTATGTCCTTTTCTAGGTTGATATAGTTTGCTGTAAGATCCTGATAGTTTCTCTGCAGTTTCTCATGTTTCTCTTTGACCTGACAGAGCTCCTTGAGCTTCCTTAGAGACATTGTTTTGAATTCAATATCTGATAGTTCCCTTGACTCTATTTCATTTTGCTCTGTCTGAGGGGAGTCCCCCTTTCACTCATTTGGAGGGAACTTCTTTTTCTTCACATTTTTGTGAGATTCTGTTAAGTAATTATGTATTTTTGCTTCTGTTTCAATCAATCCCTCTAGATTACCTGACTTTGTGGGTTAAACTTCTATGGTAGTAGGTGGGTTTGTTTGTTTGATTGTTTGTTTATTTATTTTTCCATTTACTTTACTTTCTCGGCCTGCCTCTGATGATGTCAGTTGTTGACCCTATATGACCTTGGTTCATTTGTTTGAGCTTTCCTGGAGTCTATTGTCTGTGTCTGACTCTTGCCTTGGGCAGCTCTGTGACCCCTTCGGCCAGGAATCCACTATTTCTGAGGATCGCTCTGCACTCTCTGGCCAGGTCCTTGAGCACACTTCCTGGTCCAGCAGGATCCCCCACCCTCCTGGGCGCTTATTCGCCTGACCTCGTGCACTCGTCTAGCACCCATGCCTGGTAGGCTCCCCAGAATTGGTCAGTTTAGGGTCTTCTATGGTGTGCTTTCCCCGCTTTTCACTCTTTGGGGGCATCGCCTGTCCGTGCAGTATTAAGACTACAGAAATGGAAGGAAGTGAGCTCCAGGACTCTCCGGTTAATCCTGTCTCCAGTTTCTCCTCCAGCATCTCTGGGAAGCTCTGTGACCCCTTCCTCCCTGGATCCACTATTTCTTCAGACCGCTCTGCAGTCGCAAGCCCGTGTGGGTGCCTGTTTACACCTGCCCTCGCCAATTAGTGCACTCCCTCGCAGGCCGCGTTGGTGCCAACCTGGGGGAGCCCTCGCCAGCCCACTCAGTTGCAGGTCCACACATGCGCTGGCCAATCCTCGCCTGCCACTTGGCATGTGTGTGCACACCTGCACTGGGTTGTTTTGGGCTGTCTATTGTGTGCTTTTCAGCTTTTGGCTCTTTGGGGCGTGGCCTGCCTGGGTCCAATGGAGACTAGGGAAAGGAGAAGGAGTTGGGATTCCCTGGTTCCCATTCCAGTTCTTTCCCCAACGCCTCCGTCTCGTCTCTCCTCAGAGGTCTCTGTGCAGTTCTGTGACCCCTTTGGCCAGGGATCCTCTATTTCATCCAGCTTGTCTGGACTTAGCCCCCCTAGCTCACACACGCACAAGCTGTGTGCGGAGGGAACAAAAGGCAGGTTAAATCATTCCCTTATGCCTGAGTGAGCTGGTAGCTGCAGAGTGGGAGGTGAGTATCACTGGGGTTTCTCCGGCCACCATCTCAGTTCTCTTCACAAAGTCTTTCTCACCAATATTTTCCCAGCCACCAGCCCACTCTGCTGCCACCTCTACCCAGAGATCAAGGAGGGCGGCTGCCACTGCAAATTTTTGCATTGGCCCTTTATATGTCTCTTTGCATCCCCAGCCACCTGTCTCTGGCAGAGAGCACCTCCTCTAGGATTTTTATGGTGTCACAGCTTACATTTAAGTCTTTTATACATCTTGTGTTCATTTTTGTGCATGGTATAAGTTGGTGGTTGAATTTCAATTTTTTTCATGCAGCTGTCCATCTCTCTGGAATATCATTTGTTGAAGAAGTTATTTTTACTCAATTTTATGCTTCTGGACCCTTTGTTGAATACTTAATGACCATAGAGACATAGGTTTTTTTCTGGGCTCTCTGTTCTGTTCCACTGATCTATGTGACTGTTCTTATGCCAGTCCCAGAATGTTTTGATTAGAATGGCCTTGTAATATAGTTTGAAGTCAGGTATTGTGATCCCTCCTACTTTTCTTTCTGAAAATTGCTGTGGCTATTCGGGATTGTTTATGGTAACATACATTTTTGAAGTGTTTTTTTCTGTCTGTGAAATACATCATTTCAATAGGGATTGCATTAAATCTATAAATTGCTTTGGGGACTGAGGATATTTTGATGATGTTAATTCTTCCAGTCCATGAACAGAGTATATGCTTCCATTTATTTCTCTTTTCCTAAATTTCTTTCTTCAGTGTTGTATAGTTTTCTGTGTACAGGTATTTTACCTCCTTAAGTATACTCCTACTTAATTTTTCTTGTTGCTATACCAAAGGCAATTTTTTTTCCTGATTTCTGATATTTATTTTTGGTGTAAAAATACATTTGATTTCTGAATATTAACTTTGTATCCTGCTGTTTTGCCAAATTGACTTATTAGGTCAAGTAGTTTTTGGTGGAGTCTTTTCTATGTGCATATCTTGTCATCTGCAAACAATGAGAGTTCACTTCTTCCTTTCCAAACTGGATACCTTTTATTTCTTTTTCTTGTCAGATAACCTTGGTAGGACTTCCAATATTATGTTGAACAGAATTGGTGAAAGTGGACATCCTTGACTTTTTCTTGATCTTAATTGGAAAGATTTTAGTTTTTGTCCATTGAGTATGAAGTTGGCTGTAGGTTTTTCATATATGGCCTTTATATATTGATGTATGCCTCCTTTATTCTCACTTTGCTGAGAGTTTTACCACAAAATGCTGATGTACCTTCTCAAATGCTTTATCCACATCTAATGCTATGATCATGTGGTTTTTGTATTTACTTTTGCTTATGAGATATATTGTTTATCGATTTGTGAATATTGAAACATTCTTGCATGCCTGGGATGAATCCCACTTGATCATGGTGGATGATCTTTTTAATGTATTACTGGATGCAATTTCCCAATATTTTGTTGAGGATTTTAGCATCTATGTTAATCAGTGACATTGGCCTGTAGTTTTCTTTCTTAGTAGTGTCTTTATCTGGTTTTGAGATTAAGATGATGCTAGTTTCATAAAAAGAGTTTGGGAGTCTTCCCTCTCCTTAGTTATTTTTGGAATTCTCCCAGAAGCACAGGGGTCAGCTCTTCCTTAAATGTTTTGTAAAAATCTCCTGTGAAATTGTCTGTTCCAGGGCTTTTGTGTGCTCAGAGTTTTTTGATTACTGCTTCAGTTTCACCAGCCGTTAATGGTCTGTTCAGATTTTCTGCTTTTCTTCATTCAGTGTTGGAAGGTTATATTTTTCTAGAAATCTGTTGATTTCATGAAGGTTTTCAAATTTCGTGGCATATACATGTTCATAGTAATTTCTTAAAATCCTTTGCATTTCTGTGGTATCAGTTGTTACCTTTCCTCTTTCATTTCTGATAATATTTGGGCCTTCCTTTTTCTTTCTTTCTTTTCTTTTCTTTTCTTTTTCCTTTCTTTTCTTTCTTTCTTTCTTTCTTTTTTTTTTTTTTTTTTTTTTTTGATGAGTCTGCTTAAAGGCTTGTCGATTTTGTTTATTTTTTTAAAGAACCACCTCCTGGATTGGTTGATCTTTTGAATTGTTCCTGTAGTCTCTATGTCATTCAATTCTATTCTGATCTTGATTATACCATTTCTTCTACTTGCTCTGGTCTTTGTTTGTTGTTGTTTCTCCAGTTCTGGAAGCTGAAGGGTTAGGTAGTTTATATGAAATATTTCTATCTTTTTGAGGTAGGCCTGTATTGCTATGAACTTCCCTCTCAGGACTGCTGTCACTGTTGCATAGGGTTTTGACTATTGTGTGTTCATTTTCATTTGTTTCCAGAAACTTTGCAACTTCTTTTTTTTATCTCATGATTGACCTATACATTGTTTTGTAGCCTGTTACTCAGTCTCCATGAGTTTGAACATTTTTGAGTTTTTTCCTTGAAGTTGGTTTCCAGTTTCAGACCCTTCTGATCTGAGAAAATGCTTGTTATGATTTTGGTTTTCCTGAATTTGTTGAGGCTTGTTTTCTGTCCTATCATGTGGTCTATCTTTGAAAATATTTTGTGTGCATTTGAAAAGAATGTGTATTTTGTTTCTTTGGGATGAAAGGTTCTGTCTATGTCAGTTAAGTCTTTTGATCTAATGCGTCAGTCAGTTCCACAATATTCATATTGATGTTTTTCTTGGAGGACCTATCCAGTTTTGATAATGGGGTGTTAAAATCCCCTAATATCAGTGGATTACTGTCTATATCTTTCTTGAAGTCCTCCAAGATTTTCCTTATGTGTTTGGGTGCTCCTATGTTGGGTGTAAATATGTTTACAATGTTTATGTCTTCTTGATGGATTCTGCCTTTGAGTAGCATAAAGTGTCCTTCCGGGTCTCTTTTTAAATCCTTTGTTTTGAAATCTATTTTGTCTGATATAAATATTGCTACCCCTGCTTTTTGTTCCTGTCCATTTCCTTGGAATATTTTTTTCCATTCCTTTAATTTCAGTCTGTGTAGGTCCTTTGTTCTGAGGTTGATCTCTTGCAGGCAGTATATGTGTGGCTCAAGTTTCCTTATCTATTCAGTATCCTACATCGTTTGATTGAGGCATTTGATCCATTTACATTTAAAGTTATTATTGATAGGTACTTATTCATTTTTCCCTTTTTACCTGTGATCCTCTCTTCCTCACTCTTTTTCTTCATCTTCCCAAAGCAGTCCCTTTTGTATCTTGCAGTGCTGGTTTGGTGGAGGTATATATTCTTTTAGCATTCTTTGGTCTGTGAAACTCCTTATTTCCCCTTCTATTTTAATTGAGAGCCTTGCTGGGTAGAGCAGCCTTGGCTGTAGGCCCTTGCTTTTCATTACTTGGAATATTTGTTGCCATTTCCTTCTGGCTTGTAGTGTTTCTGTTGAGAAGTCAGCTCCTAGGCATATCAGGGCCCCTTTGTATGTTACTTTCTCCTTCTCCCTTGCTGCCTTGAGGATTCTCTCTTTGTCTTTGATTGTTGCCATTTTAATGATGATGTGTCTTGAAGTGGACCTCCTTGAGTCCTTCTTGAGTGGGGTCCTCTGTACCTCCTGGACCCATGAGACCCTTTCTCTCCTCAAATTGGGGACTCCCTCAGTTCTCTCCCTAATGCTTCTGCCTTCAGACTTTTCTCAAGGGTCTATAAACCAGCCTATAGTCAGGGACCTACTGTCTGTGACTGCTGCTCTGTACTCGGCAGTTGGGCTTGCCCAATACCAGGCTGGGGCTGAGCCTCCTGGGAGTGTGGTTATTGTGTCCTTTCACACTGCTGCCACTCGGGGGAGTGTCCTGCCTAAGCAAGATGACTTTTGTCTTATGGGAAAGGAGTCAGCACCAGGATCTCCCTGACTATTCCTTCAGGTCACTTCCCAAGGCATCTATATCCAGACTCTGCTCAAGCTACTCTAGACCATTCTGTGTCCCCTTTAGTCAGAGATCTACTATCTGTGACTGCTGCTCTGTATTCAGCACCCAGGCCTCTGCAACACCTGGGTGGGGTAGAGCCTTCCAAGAGTGGGTATTTGTGTCCTTTCACTCTATTGCCACTCAGGAGAGTGGTCTGCCTGAGGAAGATGGCAGCTGCAAAATGGGGATTGAGTCAGTACCAGGACCTTGCCAGCCACTTTCTCAGTTCTTTTTCTAAAGCCTCCTTCTCTAGTCTCTCCTCAGGTGGCTCCAGCCCCCTTGGTCCCTGACTTTACTGGAACCAAGGGTAAGTGGCTGCCACTCCAAATTTTTGCATTGGCCCTTTCAATGACTGTCTCTGTCTCCAGCTGCCTGTTTCTGGCAGAGAACACCCCTACACTTTTCACAGCTTGCTGTTTTCTGTGTGCTTTATGGGATCCGCTGCTGTAGGCTGGAGATCCCCACTTATGGTTTAGAACCCACTCTTCTCAGGGGGATCCAACTGGCCATTTCAATATTCCTCTGGCGCTGCCACCCATGGGCGCCTAGCCCACCTTCTCGAGCCTCTACTGCACCTCTTACCAGTTATGTTGTGCTAAAGCTGATTTCTCTGTCTGTCCAAGGCTTTAAGGCTCCTCTCTCACTTTTGTTCAGTTGGTTGTTCCAGGTGATTTCTCCACAATTTAGTTGTATTTCCAGATTGGTCCTGGGAGGAGGTCAGTGTGACTTCCAGTCAATCCTCTGCCCTCTTGAAGTTTCCTCTCAATCTTCCTGAATATAAAGACTTGTTATGTGTCCTAATATGTGGTCAGACCCAGATAATGTTTCACATGCACTTGAAAGTAATGTATATTCTGCTGGTTTAGGGTGAAATGATATAAAAATATCAATTTAATCTCTGTGGTCTGGTTTGTCATTTAAGACCACTCTCTCTTTGTTGATTTTTTATCTAGAAGATGTATCCATTGATGTCAATGGGGTGTTAATATCCCTTACTATCACTGCATTATTGTTGATCTCTCTGTTTCTATCTATCAAGACTTTCTTTATATATTTAGGTGCTCCAATATTGGGTACATATATGTTTACAAGGGTTAAATCTTATTGTTTAATTGATCCCTTTAGCATTATGTAATGTCCTCTCTTGTTTCTTGTTATGGCTTTTGTTTTGAAGACTATTTTGGCTGATAAAAGTATTGCTACCCCAACTGTTTTTATTTGGTTCCACTTGCATAAAATAGCTTTTCCATCCCTTTACTTTCTGTCTGTATGTATCCTGTGTTCTGAGGTGGGTTTCCTGTAGACAGTGTATATATAGGACTTGTTTTCTTATCCATTCAGCTGCCTTATGTCTGTTAATTAGAACATTTAATCCATTTACATTTAAAGTGACTTTTGATAGGTATGTATTTATTGCCATTTTATTCTTTATACTTCTGTTACCCTTCTCTATTTTTTCTTCTTAAAGGAGACCTTTTAATATTTCTTGCAATACTGGTTTATTGGTAATGAACTCTTTGCCCTTATTTATTTATTTTTTTATTTTAGTATTTTTTTTGTCTGGGGAGATCTTTATTTTGCCTTCTATTTTAAATGATAGCCTTGTTGTGTACAGTACTTTTAGTTGCAGGTACTTGCTTTTTATCTTTTTGGATATTTCATGCTAATCTCTTCTGGCCTGAAGTGTTTTGGTTGTGAAATCAACAAACAGCTTTATGGGAGCTCCTTATAGGTAACTGTATTTCTCTTGCTGCTCTTAAGATTCTGTTTACCTTCAAATTTGCTATTTAACTGTGAGCTGTTTTGTTGTGGGCCTCTTTCGGTTCATCTTAATTGGGACTCTGTGATTCCTGGGAAGGTGTGTCTTTTCCCCTAACCAGCTTGGGGAAATTTTCAGCCATTATTTCTTCAAACAGGTTCTCAATCCATTTCTTTCTCTCTTCTTCTTTTCCTGGTACCACTATGATGCAAATTTTGTGATACTTGATGTCCCAGAGGTACCTTAGATTTCCTTAAATTCATAAAATTTATGCACACACACACACACACACACAATGCGCGCGCATAAACATGTACATTGTTTTGTTCCTTACTTGGGTGTTTTCTATTATCTTGTCTCCTAAATTGCTGATTAGATTCTCTGCTTAAATTAATTTGACTTTGATTCCATCTAGTGTATACATCATTTCAGATATTGTATTCTTCATTCCTGACTTGTTCTTTCTTATAGTTTTTATGTCCTTTTTTAATTCTTGCTCTCTCTTGCTTTTAGGTCTCACTGAGATTATCCATTCTTTTCCTAAGCATCCTTATAATCATTGTTTTGAACTCTGCATCTGGTATTTTGGTTGCTCCCATTCTGTTTAACTCTTTTTCTGGGGATCTCTAATGTCCTTTTATTTGGGCACATTTCTTTGTCTCCTCATTTTGTGTGACTTTTTGTGTTTGTCTCTGTGTATTAGGTGGACCTGCTATATCTCAATGGTATAATCTTCCTGGTGATCTGAATGAGGTGCTCCAGGAATTTCTTTTGTGTGGTCTCTCGTAGTTGGGCCTTTAATGCTGTTGGTTTTTTCCTAGATGTGTTTAACCGTCAAGCTGGCTGACTATAAATATTGACCTTTATCATAATGTATGAGCTGCTGTGCAGGGGCTGACCCCCAAGGCAGAGTTGTTCCCAGCTGGATTTGGTGCCTGCCAGATTCTCCTTTTGATTGTGGTATTTCTGTGAATACTGAGGTCAAGCTTTGGTATGGTCTGAAGCCCATTACTGGTTGTGTTCATTCTGGGTTCATTTGGGTGGGATTCCTGTTCAGGTTGGTATCAGACACTGCCTGTAACTAGGCATGGGCCACCATGCAATTTGCTGTTTGTGTTTCCTTCTACTGGGCCTAGGTGTGCATGGGATGGACCAAGGTGGGTACAAGGGTTGGATTTTCCTAGTTCTGAACAAGGAGAATATTACTAAAATGCCCAAAGTACCCCAACATCCAAATTCTACCTTCTAGTACTCCACCTACCCCTGAGCATGCCTGGCCTTTTTTAAGAACTTTCTGAAGAAAAACTGTAGAGTGGACTTAGGCTGGTTGTAACCTGCAGTCCTTTCCACAAGGTGGGGAAAACAGTGTAAATAAGCAGGAATTCTTGGGGACAACACAGCCAGGAACTCAATGGGAGGAAAGTAGTCCCTACCACATGCCGTACTTAGTCTCTGCCCAAGTCCCTGATACCAGTTCTCCTAGACAGAGTGCACTGCAGGTTCATATTAGGTGCTGCCAGCTGGCCCCTCTACAGAAGTCAGAACAGGTCAAGTGAGTCTCCAATTAGGAGAGTGGCACCAGCTGCACTTGCAGTGTTGGAGGAAGGCTGGCTCCTTGTACCAGCATCACACAACCCACTGCCAGTCTGAAATGCCGACTAGAGACTCCCAGGGAGAAGTTCCCAAATGTTCCAGTGCTATGCAGTGTTACTCCAATCCATTTTCAGGTATGCATTCAGCAGGGTAGGCCCCTGGGAGTCAATGGACTAGCCAAGTGAGACTCCTGTTGAGAAAGCAGTGCTGGTTGTGCCCAGGGGTAGGGAGGAAAAGAATGATCCTCCCTGACACCAGGACTGCATAGCCCAGCACATGTCTGTCTATGAAAAGACCCTCATGGAGATAAGTGCATTGAAATTCCAAAGTGTGTGCAATACTCCTTGTGGGACTGATCTCAAAAAAAGAGAGCCACCAGGAGTGGGAAGGGTAGCCCAAGTGATTCTCCAGCTGGAGACAGAGCACTGGCTGTGCACATGAAATGAGAAAAATGGCCCCCATTTCAAAGCTACACAACTCAATGCCTGTCTGAGTCTCCACCAAGAGCTTCTCCAAAAAAGATAAAACAAGAACTCCCTTTTGAGTGCAGCAAGCTGATCTATCAGCAGGACTCTACCTTGGCAGGGTGGTGTCACCAGCAATTAGAGGACTGGGATAGTGCACTTCACAAGCTGGTGGTATAAGAATAAAAGTGTAGTGTTTGACCCTGAAAATATGGCTTCTAATGGCAATATTGGATAAGAACTAAGCACAGGGACCTTGGTGGTTGACCCTTCAGATCTTTCCTCAAGGCCACACTGACTTAGTTTTTCTCTGTATGACTCCCATATGTCCTGAATTATCCTCTCAAAACCAGAGCCTTTGCTGAGTGGCCAAGAACCAGATCCTGTGTGCTGGCCTTCAAGAGGGCACTTGGGCTTCTAGCAGACTCCTTTCTCTTGCAGGCAAATAAAAGCCCCACTGATTTTCACCACCAGATGTTATGTGGGTGACTCTTCTCAGTTCTGGTGTGTGGGTTGAGGACCTCAGCATGGAGTTGAGTCTTCATGTTTCTCAGAGGGGTACCTTTGAAGCCAAGATACCCCTCCAGTGTCTCAACCACCACATGTGGGTGTCAGCCCAGTCCATTCCACACCTCCACTCTTCTTACCAGTCTATATGAAGCTTCTTCTACAAATCCTTGGTGTTAATACTTCTGTTCAGCTAGACTTCAGTTGATTATTCAACCTAATTGTCCTAAAATTTAGCTGTAAATCTGGTTTGGTGATGAGAGGAGGCAAGTGCAGCTTCCTCCTACTACACAGATATCTTAGTACCCTCACTTATACAAATTTTTGCTTGGTTCAACATAAGGGATCTCTAATTTGAACTGCTGTTTGTCAAATATGATAATTTGTTTTCAATAATAATGTTTTAAAAATATTGTCCACAAGTTCTTTAGCATGCATTTAAAATATGCTCATTATGAAAAATATGAACAATGAAGAAAAGTAAAAAAAATATTCTGAGTGTTTTTGCAAACATGAAAATACAAGCATATTTTGAATATATTTTCAATTCAATTCTAAACCACCTCAAAAAAGCAAATATTATAATAAAGCCACATAATTTTTTTTTTTTGGTTTTCCAGTATATATAAAATTTATGTTTGTACTATATTGTGGTCTGTTGACTAGGTGATAACATTAGGTCTAAAAAATGTATATACCTTAAATTAAAAATACTTTATGTGATTAAAAATGTTAACCTTTATGTGAGCCTTAAGGGAGTCAAATTTTTGTGCTTATAAAATGCCTAGCTCTATTAACATCAAATATCACCAATCACAGATCACCATAAAAATATAAAAATAATGAGGCTTCCAGTCAAGTTGGAGGTATATGTAGACACACCTCACCTCATTACACAACCATAATATGGAACACAACTAACTTAAAAAGGAAAAACACACAGAACTGCCATAAAATCACCCAGAAAAACACCCAGAACTGTATGGAAGTCTGACAACCAAGGATTTAAAGAAGCTACATTCAGCGCTGGATATTGTGGCTCAGATGATTGAGTGTTGTCCTGTGAAACAAAGATTTGCTGGTCCAATTCCCAGCCAGAGCATATGCTTGGGCTGCAGGCCAGGTTCACAGAAGTGGGGCACATCAGAGGCAATCATACATCAATGTTTCTCTCCCTCTCTTTCTCCTTCCCTTCCCTTCTTTCTAAAAAATAAATAAATAGGAGATTCAAGATGGCAGAGGAGTGAGTAGAAGTCACACCAACCTCCTCCAAGGACCAATCTGGAATTACAACTAAATTGTGGAGAAATCACCTTGAAAACAACTGAACAATAGTGAAAGAGGAGCTTTAAAACCTCAGACAGACAAGGAATTGGTTTTAGTACAACCTAACTGGTAAGGAGTGTGGTAGATGCTCGAGAAGGTGGGTTATGTGCCCATGGGTGGCAGTGCCAGAAGGATATTAAAATAGCCAGTTAGACACCCCCGAGAAGAGCACTGTATAAACCATGAGTGGGGATCTCCAGCCTAGAGCATCCGAACCCATAAAACACACAGACAACAGCTAGCTGTGAAAAGCGTAGGGGTACTCGCTGCCAGAGACAGGTGGCTGGGCACACAAAGAGTGGTTTAAAGGGCCAGTGAAAAAATTTACAGTGGCAGCCACTTACCCTGGGCTCCAGAGGTGGGAGCACAGTGGGCTGGAGTCGCCTGAGGAGAGATTGTGGAAGGAGGCTTTGGGGAGAGGATGAGAAAGACAGTAGCAGGGACCAGGTGCTGACTTATGCTCAATTCTGAAGTTGCCATCTTGTTTAGGTGGATCCCTCCCCTGAGCGGCAGCAGCAGGAAAGGACAAAATAACCTGGCCCCCAGGAGGCTCTAGCCTGGCCAGGCATTGCACAGGCCTGGGAGCTGAGTACAGAGCGGCAGTCACAAATACTAGATCTCTGGCTAAAGGGGACGCAGAATGGTGTAGAATCGCTTCAAGAGAGCCTAGATACAGAGGCATTGGGGAGAGAACTGAGGGAGTAGCCAGGGAGATCCTGGTGCTAACTCCTCCCCCACATGGCAGCAACCATCTTGCGCAGGCAGACCACTCCCCTGAGTGACAGCAGCATGAAAGGACACAATAGCGATGCAAGGCATTGCAAGGCCAGGGTGCTGATTACAAAGCGGCAGTCACAAATAGTAGATCCCTAGTTAAAAGGGATACAGAGAAATCTAGAGTTACTTCAGGAAAGACTGCTGATGGAGGCATTGGGGAGAAAATTCAGAGTAGCTTGGGGAGTCCTGATACTGACTCCTCCCCCATATGGCAGCAGCCATCTTGCTCAGGCAGTCCACTCAACTAAGTGGCAACAGTGTGAAAGAACACAATAGACCCACCCAAAGAAGGGACTCTGCCCCACCTTGACTGCTGAGGGCACAGTGACTAGAATAACAACTGCAGGAGACTGACACAGAAAGTAAATTCCTGGAAGTTTCTTAAACACTGCCTGAGGTCAGACAGGGTCAAAAGTCTACATTATCAGAGGCGGATTTAGAAAGAAAGAAAGGAAAAAAAGGCTATCTCCTACCATAGAAGTTCACACCACAAAGTCAGGAAGTCAAGATAGATCAAATTAAGAAGCAAGAGTTAAAAAGAAGAGCTTCAGAAATAATGGAAAGAAAGAGAAGCACCCCCGCCCTCGCCAGTAGAAGGGAAAGGAGGAATCCCTACAATAAGAACTAAATAAAATAGAAGCAGATAAACTATCAGATACTGAGTTCAAAACAATGGTCATAAGGAAACTCCATGAGCTCACTGAGCTCAAAAAGAATTATGACAAATACAGGGAAAGTATGAGGAACATACTGAAAACTATATCACCATAAAAAAAGACATGGAAACTAACAATAATAGACAACAGAGAATGAAGAATACAATTTCTGCATTGAAGAACATAACAGAAGAAATCAAAAGTAGTTTGATGAAGCAGAGGATAGAATCAGCAAGCTGGAGGACAAGGTAGAAAAAAGCTGCCAGAAAGAGCAGGAAAACAAAAAAAGACTAAAAAACTATGAAGAGGTGTTTAGGGAGATGCAGGAAAACCTGAAATGAATATTCACTTATGTTTTTTTCTATTTTATTTCTGGATTTCTGTTTTATGTAAGTAACTTATATAGAAAAAGTTCCTGACATAAAAGATAGGAATATTTCAATATTTTCCCTTAGAAGACATGTATATTTTAGAATTCTCCCATCCTGTGACCAAATTTTTTTCCAAAAATCATTTAACACTTCTACCAGAAAATGTAATTCTAACCATCTTGTAGAACCCTGGATAACATTGAACATTATCAATTAAATATAAGCTTAAAATAATATTTCATTTTTATTTGATTACTAGTATGATTATACATTTTTAAAATCAAATTTGTATTAGCCACCCTTGCCAGAATGGTTCACTTAGCTGGGCATCACCCTGCAAAACAAAAGGTCAACGATGCGATTCTGGGTCAGGGCCCATGTCTGGGTTACAGGTTTAGTCCCCAGTCATAGTAGGCACAGGAGGCAACCAATTGATGTTCCTCTCTCTCATCGATGTTTCTCCCTCCGTTTTTCTCCTATTTGTAGTTTATCTGTTTTTTGTCCATTGATCTGTAATTGTTATAACTTCCCACCATCTGGATATTGCATAGGTGTTCAAATTTTAAATAATGTAGTCTTTAGATATTTCAAAAGTCTGTTTTCTCCCTGAGTTATTATTTCCCTACAGTGATTTTGCATATCTGCTGATTGCATTTTACTCACTTGACAGACAATTATATAACCTAGTTCCATATTCTTGAAAGTACTTCACAGTTGTCCCCACATTAGTATATGCAACCAGATCCATTATTGGCTCAACCCGAGAAGAAGGTGTCTTGCAACATAAGCCTCTTGGATGGAGCCTGAAAAAAGCAGTGAGCGTCGTAAATAGGTAACTACAATGAGCTAGTGTATATCAGAATGTGAGTACTCTTCCTGTAGGTGCCAGCAACATGGAATAGCCAAATGGTCTCACTTTAGGCTCAGCTGGGTGGGAGAAAGTGTTAGATATCTTGTATTGGATGCTATTACTAGGTGAGCAGATTAGTATATATTTTGAGCCAAGAATTTATGAAAACTTTCATAACATAATAATCCTCTGAGAGAGAGAGAAGATGGCGGAGGAGTGAATAGGAGTCACACTGACCTCCTCCCAAAACCAAACTGGAATTGGAATTAAATAATGGAGTAATCACCTGGAAAGCAGTGGAGCGATAGTGAGAGAGGAGCCTTGGTGCTGCAGACAGTGGATTCTACTCTCACACATCCCAATGGGTGAGAAGTGCGGTGGAGGCTCGAGAGGGTGGGCTGGGTGCCCACGGGCACTGACATGAGAGGAACATTGAAACAGCCAGATAGCTTCCCCCCTAGAAGAACGGGCCCTGAATCATAAAGAGGAACCCCTAAACTACAGCAGCTAAAGCCGAGAAAATACAGACAAAACGCAACCCCAAAAAGCTTAGGGGTGCTCTCTGCCAGAGACAGGTGGCTGGGGATGCAAAGAGACATTTAAAGGACCAACGCAAAAGTTGCAGTGGCAGCCACCTTCCTTGATCTCTGGATAGAGGCGGCAGCAGGGTGGACTGGTGCCTGGGAAAAGACTGGTGAGGAAAACTTTGTGAAGAGAACTGACACGGCGGCCGGTGCAGCCCGGGTGACAATGCACCTCCCACTCTGCAGCTACCATCTCGCTCAGGCATAAGGGAATCAATTAACCTGCCTTTTGTGCACTCCGCACACAGCTTGTACACGTGTGAGCTGCAGGGCTGAATGCAGACTGGCTGGGAGAGCCTTGAGGAGAGACTGGAGGCAGAGGCACAGGGGAAAGAACAGGAGGAGGAACCGGGGAGTCCCGACTCCCTCCCTGCTCTGTAGTCTCCATTGTGGGATGGAAAGGCGCGCTCCCCAAAGAGGTAGAAGAGGGGCACGCAGGAACCAGACTGACTGCGATTGAAATTCAGGCCTCACAGGTGGTGGATCGTTGGCCGAAGGGGTCACAGAACTGCCAAGAGACCCCTGAGGAGAGACTAGAAACACAGGCGTTGGGGAAAGAATGGGAGGAGGAACTGGGGACTCCCAAATCCTTCTCCTTGCCATAGTCTCCATTGCGCGGGAAGAGGCCACAACCCCAAAGAGCCAAAAGCTGAAAAGTACAGGTAGACACCCCCAAAACACACAGTGCAGCCGCACACACTTCCGCCGAGTGACCAGCGAGGGTTGGCGAGCTATTGTGTGACCCGCGCTGGCTGGTGAATGCTTGCACCGGCCATCAAGGCCTCCCACAGATTGGCACCGATACAGCCTGCGAAGGAGTGCACAGAGGGGCAAGGGCAGGCATAAATTGACCTGCCAGCCCGCGAATGCGGAGCAGCCCACAAAATTAGTAGAGCTGCCCAGAGTCCCTGGAGGAGAGACCAGAGACAGGATTAACCAGAGAGTCCTGGAGCTGACTTCCTCCCATTTCCGTAGTCCCCAATTGGCGAGGGCAAGCAACGCACCCAAAGAGCCAAAGCGGGGAAAACACACAATAGAAGACCCAAAACTGACCAGTACCGGGGAGCTCGCCGGACAGAGGGGCCAGATGAGTATGTGAGGTCGTGAATAAGCCCCCTAGTCTGGGACAAGCACATGCGAGCCCAGACAGGAGGGGGATCATGCCCTGCTGGGAGCGTGCTCAAGGAGCTCGCTTGAGAGTGCAGAGAGATCCAAAAAATAGGAGAAGGAGAAAGCAACATCCAAGGGGACCCCGATACGCCTAGGAGCTGACTTCTCAACAGAAACACTACAAATGTTTCTTGGAATGGCAACAAATATTCCAAGCCATGAAAAGCAAGGGCCTACAGCCAAGGCTGCTCTACCCAGCTAGGCTCTCCATTAAAATACAAGCTGAAATACGGAGTTTCCCAGACAAAAGAAGACTAAAAGAATACATCTCTACGAAACCAATGCTCCAAGATATGCTAAGGGGACTGGTTTAAGCAAATGAAGGAAAATAATGAGACAGAGAGGAACACAGGTACAAAAAGAAAAGATGAGTAAGTTTCTATCAGTAATATCTCCCAATGTGAATGGACTAAATGCCCCAATCAAAAGAAAACAGGGTTTCTGAATGGATAAGAAAACATGACACACACATATGCTGCCTACAAGAGACCCACCTCATAGCAAGAGACCTACACAGATTGTAAGTAAAGGGATGGAAAAAAATATTTGAAGCAAATGGGCAAGAGAAAAAGGCCAGAGTTGCCTTACTTGTATCAGACAAAGTAGATTTCAAAGCAAAGGCCATAAAGAGAGACCCAGAGGGGCACTTTATAATACTTAGAGGAAGAATCTATCAAGAGGACATCAACATTGTAAACTTATATGTTCCCAATACAGGAGCCACTAACTTTATAAGGAAATTGTTGGATGACTTCAAAAAAGATATACACAGCAACACACTGATAGTAGGGGATTTCAACACCCCACTGTCAAAAATGGACTGATCTTCCAAACAAAACATTAATAAACATATTGTGGCGCTGAATGACACACTGAATCAAAGAGACTTAACTTCCATCCCAAAGAAGAAAAATACACATTTTTTTCAAATGCTCATGGCAATTTTTCAAAGATAGACCACATGATAGGACACAATGCAAGCCTCAGTAAATTCAGGAAAATTGAAATAATAGCAAACTTTTTCTCGGACCACAAGGACTTGAAACTCGAAATCAACCTAAAAGAGAAACTTCAAAAACTTGCAAACTCATGGAGACTGAACAGTACACTATTAAACAATGAATGGGTCAATAATGAGATAAGAGTAGATATCAAAAAATTTCTGGAAACAAATGAAAATGAACAGACAACAGTCCAAAACCTATGGGACACAGCAAAGGTGGTCCTGAGAGGGAAATTCATAGCAATACAGGCTTACCTAAAAAAGATAGAAACATTTCAAATAAAAGACCTAACACTACAACTTCAAGAACTGGAGAAACAACAACAAATAATCCCAGAGCAAGCAGAAGGAAGGAAATAGTAAGATTAGAGCAGAACTGAATGACATAGAGACAAAAAGAACAGTTCAGAGGATCAACCAATGCAGGAGCTGGTTCTTTGAAAAGATAAATAAAATTGACAAGCCTTTAAGCAGACTCAGCAAGAAAAAAAGGGAGAGGACCCTAATTAATAATATCAGAAATGAAAGAGGAGAAATAACAACTGATACCACAGAAATACAAATGATCATCAGAAACTATTATGAACAATTATATACCAAGAAATTTGAAAATCTTGATGAAATGGACAAATTTTTAGAAAAGTATCATCTTCCAACACTGAAGGAGGAAGAAACAGAAAGCTTGAACAGACCGATAACAGCTGGGAAAATGGAAGCAGTAATCAAGAAACTCCCAGCACACAAAAGCCCAGGGCCAGATGGTTTCACAGGAGAATTTTACAAAAAATTTAAGGAAGAGCTAACCCCTGTCCTTCTCAGACTATTCCAAAAATTCCAAGAGCAGGGAAGAGTCCCAGACTCATTTCATGAGGCCAGCATCACCCTGATCCCAACACCAGATAAAGACCCTACAAAGAAAGAAAACTACAGGCCAATTTCGCTGATGAACATAGATGCTAAAATCCTCAACAAAATATTAGCAAACCGCATCGAGCAATACATTCAAAAGATTATCCACCACGATCAAGTGGGATTCATCCCAGGGATGCAGGGATGGTTCAATATACGCAAATCAGTAAACATGATACATCACATAAATAAAAGAAAAGACAAAAACCACATGATCATCTCGATAGATGCAGAAAAAGCATTTGACAAGGTACAGCACCCATTTATGATCAAAACACTCAGCAAAATGGGAATAAATGGGGCATTCCTCAACGTAATAAAGGCCATATATGAAAAACCTATAGCCAATATCATACTCAACGGGCAAAAACTGAAAGCTTTCCCACTAAGATCGGGAACACGACAAGGATGTCCGCTCTCACCGCTTCTTTTCAACATCGTATTGGAAGTCCTAGCCACAGCGGTCAGACAAGAGAAAGAGATAAAAGGCATCCAAATAGGAAAGGAGGAAGTAAAACTATCATTGTTTGCAGATGACATGATAGTGTACATAGAGAACCCTGTGGACTGTACCAAAAAACTCCTCAACCTAATAAGTGAATTTGGCAAAACAGCAGGATACAAAGTCTACATTCAGAAATCAAAGGCGTTTTTGTACACCAGCAATGCAACAGAAAAAGAAGAAATCAGAAAAAATATACCATTCGATATAGCACGAAAAAAGATAAAGTACCTAGGGATAAATTTAACCAAAGACACAAAAGACCTGTATGCAGAAAACTATACAACATTGAAAAAAGAAATTAAGGAAGACACAAATAAATGGAACCATATACCGTGCTCATGGATTGGAAGAATTAATATCATCAGAATGTCCATACTACCAAAAGCATTTCATAGATTCAACACAATCCCTATTAAGATACCAATGACGTATTTCACAGAAATAGAACAGACATTTCAAAAATTTATATGGAACCATAAACGACCTCGAATAGCCGCAGCAATTTTGAGAAAGAAACACAAAGTAGGAGGGATCACAATACCGGACATCAAACTCTACTACAAAGCCACTATACTCAAAACAATCTGGTACTGGCACAAGAACAGACCCATAGACCAGTGGAACAGAATAGAAAGCCCAGAAATAAGCCCAGGTCTCTATGGACATCTAATATTCGACAAAGGTGGCAGAAGCATAAAATGGAGCAATAACAGCCTCTTCAACAAATGGTTTTGGGAGAGCTGGATTGCTACATGCAAAAAATTGAAATTGGATCATCAGCTGACACCATACACAAAAATAAACTCAAGATGGATAAAAGACTTAAATAGAAGTCGCAACACCATCAAAGTCCTCGAGGAGAACATTGGCAGGAAACTCTCAGATATCCCACACAGCAATTTTTTCACTGATATGTCTCCTAAATCAAGGGACATAAAGGAAAGAATAAACAAGTGGGACCTCATCAAAATAAGAAGCTTCTGCACGGCTAAAGAAAACATCAGCAAAATGAAAAGGGAGCCAACCGTTTGGGAAAATATATTTGCTAATGATACATCAGATAGAGGTTTGATCTCCAAGATATACAAAGAACTCACTCGACTTTACTCCAAGAAGACAAACGATCCAATCAAAAAATGGGCGAAGGACCTGGGCAGATGCTTTTCTAAGGAGGAGATACCGAGGGCCCAGAGGCATTTGAAAGGATGCTCTGCATCACTAGCCATCAGAGAAATGCAGATCAAAACCACCTCACACTGGAACTGCATTTTGATCCAGTGATTTCCCTGCTGGGACTATACCCTAAGAACACCAAAACGCCAATACAAAAGAACCTATGCACCCCAATGTTCATAGCAGCACAATTTACAATAGCCAAGTGTTGGAAGCAACCTAAATGCCCATCAGGAGATGATTGGATCAGAAAATGATGGTACATATACACAATGGAATACTACGCAGCAGAAAGAAAAAAAGAACTACTAAACTTCGCGATAGCATGGATGGAACTGGAGAACATTATGCTAAGCGAAATAAGCCAGGGGGTAAAATCCAAATACCAGATGATGTCACTTGTAAGTGGACCCTAACCAACAATACAAAGGCAAGGAAAATAAGACCAGGACCACTGAAAGGAAAAGAAACCAACAGAGACAAGAGGGAAAGAGGGAGGGTGGTCGAGGGAAAAGGAAGGGAAGGGGAAAGTCAAGGAACATATAGAAAGGACTCATGGACAAAATCGAAGGGGAAGAGCTGAGGGAGGGAAGGAGGGAGGGGGCAAGAGAAAGTGGTGGGGGGGGAGGCAGAGACAAATGTATTTAAAATAAATAAATAAATAAATAAATAAATAAATAAATGCTTGAAAAGAAAAAAAAAATTGAAAAAAATAAAAAAGGAAAACTCACTGGCTCCCTGTGCCAAAATTGTGGCCTATTAAAAATACTTTAAGACCACATTGAGAATCTAATTTTCTGGCCTGAGGAAACTGACCCTCCATTTAGACACTCACCATTTTCCAGTGGTCTGGGTTATTTTATACCCTGTCTCAGAGGTTATGTTGCTCTAAAGTTGCTGCCTTTTTTTTTTTTTCACGTGCCTTCTACCTGTTTTCATGAATTTTGCCATGATATCTCCCTCAATTATTTTTATTTCCAGGGCTATGTAAAATAAAAATGTAAAGTACATAAAAAAATAATAATCCTCTGAAAAATTGCTGGCAATTTTTTTCTTAAGCAAGTGTTTCAATAGTCTGTTCTAGTATTTAACAACTTAATTATTAATGAATCTTTTGATTTAACTGAAATATCGCCTGTAATTTAAAATAGTCTATTCAAATTTGAAACATACATGAAATTATTTAAAAATTTGTCTTAGGGATGAGGTATGAATGAAAGTCACCCACAAATGCCAAAAACATGCAACAATAGAATATATAAATGATTCAATGTATAGGTTTTTCAAAATCATTTCATATCATAAAATCTCATGCTATTTTGCTTTGACTTTGGTGACATTACATTAAATTAATCTGTTTAATTAACCCCACATTAACTTTTTCTAGGAGAAGAAGACTGAGTGTTCTTTATATCTCCAGTGTCTTACAATATAGAGATCCTCTATAAACACCTGTTGAAAAATGACTAATGAACTATTAGTTTCATTTCATTGACTCTGCTGTCCTTTAATTTTCCAAGGAGCAGATACAATGTCCTGATGAATCCTAATTTTTCATAGACAACACAGATTTTTTATGACCTAAGATTACATGATTTTAAAATAGATTCAAGCACATAAAGGTTAAAAAGTTGTTGGTTATTATTTCAAATACTTCACCTAAGGAGACCTACAGTAGTTCTATCTTTCTTCACTTTTCTAGTTAAAATAATGATTTAAAAATCTCCTCAAAGACTTATGTAATAAAGCCTCACCAAATGTCATCTCTGCTATGGGCATCTCTGCTATAATAGCTTTATTGCTATTCATTATAATTATTTATATATTTACAGAAGTTTAAAAAGACAAAGTATCTAAAGAAAAGGGAGGAATGTGGAATTTAATAGGTATAAGTCCAGTCCTTAACTCATCTCTTATTAAAAGAGTGAGTTACATAGACTTTCTTAGTATTAATATAGAATATTGATACTATTGCCAACTTTGTATATACCACTTCCTGTGTGGTTGTTGTACATAGCACATGGAACTACGTGTGATGCCTAGTATATATGATAATCAATACTTATGAGTTGCATATACGAGTTACACTGCCTGTAGGTGCCAAAGAGAGCAGAATTTAAGATTATAAGAACTGTCTTGTATAGTTGTTCAGGCATACCCTACATAAACATGTCCAACAACAGTTGAAGAGGGGTTTGGCATACAGCCCACGCTCCACTCATACCACAGATCATACTATACCAAAGGGTGTTGTTCTTGCCCTAGAAGAGGAAGAGATTTATATCTTAAATTCTTATGGGTTAATGTGGCCTTAAAATGGAATAGAAATCTTATAACATTTTGGTTAATTTTACCTGGCACATGATTATTTTTCCAATTTTGGCAGGAAGAACCAGTTCATTCACAAAGTAAAAATAAAGTTTTTACCTTTACAATATGTATATTTGCAACTACAACTTTTATTTTGGAATGTGTATTCAAAACTATATATTGATTCATTTCAGTTAAAGTATCACTACAAGAAACAATAACACTGTAGCTTTCCCCCTGTACATTTGAGATGTGTAATCCTGCTGTAGCCTTTGAGATACCAGTATGAAATAATAGTAGTACATCTGGTATAAGTAAAATGAACAATTTAATTTAAAAATTATAACAAATTGACCTTAAGAATTAATTAGCATTTATGTGTGCTACAACATCCATACTATCTTCTAATTTGATCATCACAAAATCCCTAAGAAGCACAGGTAATTATTATTAACTGCTTTTTTGTTTGTTTTCCTGTTTTTATTATTTTTAATTTTTTTATTGTTCAAATACATTTGTCTCCACCTTCGTGCCACCACTTTCCCCTGTCCCCCTCCCCCACCTCCCTCCCTCAATCCCTCCCCTCTAATGGCTTTGTTCATGGGTCCTTTATAGATGTTCCCTGACCTGACCCTTCCCTTCCCTTTCCCCGCTCCCCCCAACTTCCCTCTTGATTCTGTTGGTTTCTTTTACTTTTTAATGTTGCTGATTGTATTCTCCTTGCTTGTTTGTTTTGTTGGTTAGGTTCCACATATACATGAGATCATATGGTATTTGTCTTTCGCCCCCTGGCTTATTTCACTTAGCATAATGCTCTCCAGTTCCATCCATGCTGTGGCGAAGGGTAGTAGCTTTTTCTTTCTTTCTGCTGCATAGTATTCCACTGTGTAAATGTACCATAGTTATTTGATCCAATCATCTACTGATGGACACTAAGGCTGCTTCCAGCATGTAGGTATTGTAAATTGTACTGCCATGAACATTGGGCTGCATAGGTTCTTTGGAATTGGTGTTTTGGGATTGACCTTAAGGGTATAATCCCAGCAGTTGAATCACTGTGTCAAAAGGCAGTTCCATTTTTAGCTTTTTGACGAAATTCCACAGTTTTCCACAGTGGCTGCACCAGTCTGCATTCCCACCAACAGTGTACTAGGGTTCCTGTTACTCAACAGCCTCACCAGCACCTGTTGTTTGTTGATCTGTTTATGGTGCCCATTCTGACTGGTGTGAAGTGGCATCTCAGTGTGGTTTTAATTTGCATTTCTATGATGGCTAGTGATGCTGAGCATCCTTTAATATGTGTCTGGGCCCCGAGTATGTCCTCCTTGGAGAAGTGTCTGTTCAGGTCCTTTGCCCAGTTTTTAATTGAATTGTTTGTCTTCTTAGAGTGGAGTCATGCGAGTTCTTCATATATTTTTGAGAGCAAATCCTTATCTGATTTATCATTGACAAATATATTTCTCATACACTTGGTTCCCTTTTCATTTTGCTGATGTTTTCTTTAGCCATGCAGAAGCTTCTTATTTTGATGAGGTCCCACTTCTTTATTCTTTCCTTTATGTCCCTTGGTTTAGGGGATATATAGGTGAAAATATTGCTGTGTGGGATATGTGAGAGTTTCCTGCCTATGTCCTCCTCTAGGACTTTTATGGTGTTGCAACTTACATTTAAGTCTTTTATCCATCTTGAGTTTATTTTTGTGTATGGTGTCAGTTGGTGACCAAATTTCATTTTTTTGCATTAACCTTTTAAAAAGTGATTAGCATGATGCCTGGTATGTAAAAAGGCCTCATCAAATGTCATCTTTCATTCCTTAAATGTTACATCCAAGGAAAAAAAAGCCAAAATGTAAAGACACTTATAGAAAGTCACACATTTGTTAACGGCAGCTAGTATTTAAGCAAATATATTAACTTATCATTTTATAATTTGTCTTTTTAAAAAATTATAATCACTCAGTTATTGTTCAGCCAGAAAAACAAACTTCCACTGCAGTAATGATGTACTGGATAATTCAGAGAACACTTAGAAAAGCTAGAAAAATATGGAGATATATCTAGAAAATCTAGAAAAAATATGGAGATACACATGGTTGACAAATAAAATATAAAACACCCAATTAAATTTGACCTTCGGAAAAACAAGGAAAAAGATCTTAGTAAAATATTTTGCCAACTATTGCATGGGACAGGCTTATACTAATTTATTGTTTTTTATCAAAGTCAAATTTAAATAGGACTCCTGTAATTTCTCCCCCTAAAACTAGAAATCCTAGCTTGAATGGATCCAAGACTCAGAGACTGAGTCTGACAAAAATATCAAGGACAAGATCCAGAAAACAATTAATAGATGAGCTCAGGGATTGAAGTTATTGTTTTCCAGGGGTGGAGGGCTTTATTGAAATTAAAAAAAAATTATCACAAAAAAACTTTTAAAAGACTTGCAGCGTTAAAAGGATTAAAACTGAAACAGTTCAAGGCCTGTCAAAGAGGAGGACTCTAGTAAATCCTTCATGATTCAAATTGGAACCCTGTATAGCATAACAGATATGCTTTTAAGAAACATACATCCTTAGCCCTTCAAATCATTTCAAGTCTTATAATTCATTTCAGGTTATTCTTGATTACTAGACATAGCTGCGAAGAAAAGGCAAATCTTCTCAGGAGGAGAATATCATTATTTTAAGTCTTAAATTATTTCTACAAGTTTTTATATACAATGTAAATTTCTTAGTTAAAATTCGCCATGCACATGCAGAGACAAAGCAATGAGATAAAAACACCAAGCAAACCCATAGGGCTTCCAGATATTGGAATTATCAGACACAAACTTTTCTGAATATATACTTAAAACATTCAAGGAAATAAAAAACAAGATTGAAAATATCAGTAAAGAATACAGTCTATAAAAACAAACCAAACAGACATCCTGGATCTGAAAAACTACAGTTTTGAAATAGCGTACTCAGTGAATGGGTTTTTAGGAGAGCAAATAAAACACAGAACAAAATTTAGGGAACTGGAACAAAGGTCATAGGGGTGGGACAAAATATGTGTAAATTAGAATCCAAGCAGAAAGGAAAGAGACAGTTATGCTAAAGCTAAAAATTTTTTCAAAAGTTATGAAAAATATCAAGTACAGATTAAAATATCTCTATGAATCTCAAAAGAACAGAGCATCTAGACATCACCTTAAAACTTCAAAAGAAAAAAGAAAAAGCATGTCTTCAAACAGCTAGACTACCTTCACAGGATGAACATTAGATGGATACCTGTCATTTGAACAGAAACAGAAAAAATGGAAGACAGGAAACAGCAGTTTCCTTGAAGAAAATAACTTTTCAATATGGGATTCTACAACCAGTAAAAACATTCTTTAAGAAGAGGTAATTTCCCTGGCTGGTGTCGCTCAGTGAACTGAGTGCAGGCCTGCAAACCAAAAGATTGGGGTTCAATTCCCAGTTAGGGCAAATATCTGGGTTGCAGGCCAGATGTGCAGTTCGCAGCATGGGAAATCAACGTTCCTCTTGCACAATGAAGATTCTCTCCCTCTCTTTCTCCCTCCCTCCCCTTTCTCTAAAAAAAATTTTTTTAAATGTATAAAAGTGTAACGTAATTACTCCTATTGTCCAGACATTGCACATGTTGCCAGCATCATGACTATCTGAAGTTCATAGCAAATTTTTAGCTATTTCTGTATTACTATGTCTTCAATGCAGAAATGTCAAAATCTTTTCTTCTTTTCCTTTTTTAAAATTTTTCAAATATATATGTCTCAATTTACCTGCCACCACTTTCCCCTGCCACACTTATCATGACCTCCCCCAATCAATACTTCCCCACCTTTTCTTCCTCCATGTGTCCTTCACACCTGTTCCTTGATCTGACCCTTCCACTTCACCTCCCCAATACCCCCTCCCTTCCTCCCTACCATTCGCATCAGTTTCTTCTTTCTTTCAATGCTGCTGGTCATATTTTCTTCCCTGCTTGCTTTGCAGATTAGGTTCCACATATAGGTGAGATCATATGGTATTTGTCTTTCATCACCTGGCTTATTTTACTTAGCATAATCCTCTACAGTTCCATTCATGCTGTAGTGAAGGGTAGTAGTTCTTTCTTTCTTTCTTTCTTTCTTTCTTTCTTTCTTTCTTTCTTTCTTTCTTTCTTTCTTTCTTTCTTTCTTTCTTTCCTTCTTTCTTTCTTTCTTTTTCTTTCTCTCTCTCTTTCTTTCTTTCTTTCTTTCCTTCTTTCTTTCCTTCCTTCTTTCTTTCTTTCTCTTTCTTTCTTTCTTTCTTTCTTTCTTTCTTTCTTTCTTTCTTTCTTTCTTTCTTTCTCTCTCTCTCTCTCTTTCTTTCTTTCTTTCTTTCTTTCTTTCTTTCTTTCTTTCTTTCTTTCTTTCTTTCTCTCTCTCTCTTTCTCTCTTTCTTTCTTTTTTCTTTCTTTTCTTTCTGCTGCATAGTATTCTGTTGCATAATTGCACCACAGTTTTTGGATCCACTTATTTACTGACGGGCACTTAGGTTGCTTCCAGCACTTGGCTATTATAAATTGTACTGCCATGAACATTGGGGTGCATAGGTTTTTTAGAATTGGTGTTTTGGGATGCTTCAGTTAAAATCTGAGCAGTGGAATTGCTGGGTCAAAAGACAGTTCCATTTTTAGCTTTTTGAGGAAATTCCAAACTGTTTTCCACAGTGGCTGCACCAGTCTGCATTCCCACTAACAGTGTACTAGTGTTCCCTTTTCTCCACAACCTCACCAGCACCTGTTGTTTGTTGATCTGTTTATGGTGGCCATTCTGATGTGTGAAGTGGTATCTCATTGTGGTTTTAATTTGCATTTCTCTGATGCAAATTAAAAAGGAAGATACAAAATGAATATTCAGAAATGGAAGACATTTTTGTACACCAAATAGTGATGCTGAGCATCTTTTCATGTGTCTCTGGGACCTGAGTATGTCCTCCTTGGAGAAGTGTCGGTTCAGGTGCTTTGCCGAGTTTGTAATTGGTCTGTTTGTTTTCCTGGAGTGAAGTACTGTGAGTTCCTTATATATTGGAGAGCAAACCCCTCTCTGAGGTATCATCGACAAATATATTTTCCAATATGGCTGGTTCCTTTTCATATTGTTGATGTTTTCTTTAGCTGTGCAGAAGCTTCTTATTTTGATGAAGTCCCAATTGTTTATTCACTCCTTTTTGTCCCTTGCTCTAGGGGCCATATCAATGCAAATATTGCTGCTTGGGATATTTAAGAGTTTCCTGTCTATGTTCTCCTCTAGGACTTTTATGGTGTTGTGACTTATATTTAAATCTTTTATCCATCTTGAGTTTATTTTTGTGTATGGGGTAAGTAAGTTAGTGGTTGAATTTCAATATTTTTCATGTAGCTGTCCAGTTCTCCCAACACTATTTGTTGAAGAGACTATTTTTACTCCAATTTATGCTTCTGCCTCCTTTGTCAAATATTAATTGACAATAGAGACATGGGTTTATTTCTGGGCTTTCTATTCTGTTTTACTGATTTATGTGTCTGTTCTTGCACCAGTAAGAGACTGTTTTGATTACAGTGGCTGTGTATTATAGTTTGATGTCAGGCATTGTGATCTCTCCTACTTTGTTTTTCTTTCTTAAAATTGGTGTGACTTTTTGGGGTAATTTATGGTTCCATATAAATACTTTAAATGTTATATGTCTGTGAAAAAAAAAGTCAATGGTATTTTAATAGGGATTGAGTAAAATCTATAAATTGTTTTGGGTAATTTGAACATTCTGATGATGTTAATTCTTCTTATCTATGAACGTGGTATATGCTTCCATTTATTTGTGTCTTCCTTAATATCTTTCTTCTGTGTTGTATAGTTTTCTGCGTACAGGTCTTTTACCTCCTTGGTTAACTTTATTCCTAGGTACTTAATTTTTCTTGTTGTTATAGCAAAGGGGACTTTTTTTTTTCCTGATTTCTGATTCTGCTATTTCATTTTTGGTGTACAAAAATGTCTTCCATTTCTGAATATTCATTTTGTATCTTCCTTTTTTTGCCTAATTCACTTATTAGGGTGTGTAGCTTTTTGAAGCAGTTTATGGGGTTTTCCATGCACACTATCACATCAACTGCAAACAATGATAGTTTTACTTCCTTCTTTCCAATTTGGATGTCTTTTTTTTTTTCTTCTCTGATCACAGCAGTTAGGACTTCCATTACTATGTTGAATGGAAGTGTTGAAAGCAGACATTGTTTTCTTGCTGCTGATCTTAGAGGGAAACATTTTAGTTTTTGCCCATTGAGTATGAGGTTGGCTGTCGGTTTTTCATATGTGGTCTTTATTATATTGAGGAATGCCCCCTTTATTCCCACTTAGTTGAGTGTGTTTATGATAAATAGGTGCTGTTACCTTCTCAAATGCTTTTTCTGCATCTATTGATATGATCATATGATTTTTGTCCTTTCTTCTGTTTATGTGACATATTACGTTTATTGATTTGTGAATATCGAACCATTCTTGCATACCTGGGGTGAATCCCACTTGATCATAGTGGATGCTTGGGATCTTTTCGTGTATTGCTGGATGCAGTGTGCCAATATTTTCTTAAGGATTTAGCTTCTGTTTTTTAATTTCATCAGTAATATTAGCTTGTAGTTTTTTTTTTCTTTCTTGGTTGTGTCTTTATTTGGTTTTGGGATTAGGATGATGCTGGCCTCATAAAAAAGAGTCTTCCCTCTTCTTGGATTTTTTGGAATAGTCTGGTGAAGGACAGGGGTCATTTCTTAAATGTTTAGTAAAATTCTCCTGTGAAACCGTCCAGTCCAGAGCTTTTGTGTGAAGGGAATCTCATCAACTGTTGTTGGTCTGTTCAGACTTTCTGCTTCTTCTTCATTCACTGTTGGGAGATTATATTTTTCTAGAAATTTGTCGATGTCATCGAGATTTTCAAATTTCATGGTAAATAATTTTTGATAGTCATTTCTCAGAGTCCTTTGTATTTCTGTGGTATCAGCTGTTCTTTCTCCTCTTTTATTTCTCATATTATTTATTTGGGTTCTCTCCCACTTTTACTTGATTAGTCTGCTTAAAAGTTTGTTGATTTTGTTTATCTTTTCAAAGAGCCATCTCCTGGATGGGTTAATCCTTGTAATTGCTCTTTTAGTCTCTATGTCATTCAGTTCTGCTCTGATCTTGATTATTTCCCTCCTCCTTCTCCCTCTGGGCTTTGTTTGTTGTTGTTTTTTCAAGTTCTAAAAGCTGGAGGGTTATGTTGTTTATTTGAAATGTTTCTGTCTTTTTGAGGTAGTCCGTATTGCTATGAATTTCTCTCTCAGGACTGCCTTAGCCGTGTCTCATAAGTTTTGAACTGTTGTGTGTTGATTTCTTTTGATTTGTTTCCAGAAACTTTTTGATTTCTTCTTTGATCTCATTATTGATCCATTCATTGTTTTAATACTGTACTATTCAGTCTCTATGAGTATGAATTGTTTTATTATTTTCCTTGAGGTCATTTTCTAGTTTCAAGCCCTTATGTTCTGAGAAAATGTTTATTATGATTTCTATTTTTCTGACTTTGATGAGGCTTGTTTTCTGTTCTATCAAGCGGCCTATCATTGAAAATGTTCCATTTTCATTTGAAAAGAATGTGTATTTTGCTTCTTTGGTATGCAAGGTAGTATATATGTCAGCTAAGTCCATTGATTTAATGTGTAATTCAGTTCTCCAATACACTTGTTGATGTTTTCTTTTGAATATCTATCCATTTTTGACAATCAGGTGTTAAAATTCCCTACTATCAGCATATTACCGTCTATATATTCCTTGAAGTCCTCCAAGGTTTTCCTTATATGTTTGGGTGCTCCTATGTTGAGCACATGTAAGTTTACAATGTTTATGTCTTCTTGATGGATTCTTCCTTTGAGTATTATAAAGTGTCCTTCTGGGTGTCTTTTTATGGCCTTTGTTTTGAAATCTATTTCGTCTGATATAAGTATTGCTACCCCTGCTTATTTCCCCTGTCCGTTTGTTTGGAATATTTTTTTCCCATCCCTTTACTTTCAGTCTGTGCAGGTCCTTGGTTGTGAGGTGGGTCTCTTTTACGCAGCATATGTGTGGGTCATGTTTTCTTATACATTCAGCTATCTTGTGTCTTTTGATTGGGGCATTTAGTCCATATATTTAAAGGTATTATTGATAGGTTCTTACTCATTTTTTCCCTTTGTACCTGTGTTTCTCTCTTTCTTACTGTTTTCTTCATCTTCTTAAAGAAGTTCTTTTAGCATATCTTGTGCTGGTTTGTTTGAGGTGTATTCTTTTAGCCTTCTTTTTTCTGGGAAACTCATTACTTTGCCTTCCATTTTAATTGAGGCCTTGCAGGGTGTAGTCCTGGCTGCATGCCCTTACTCTTCATTACTTGGAATATTTCATGCCATTCTCTTCATGCTTATAGTGTTTCTGTTGAGAAGTCAAATGCTAGCCATATCAGGACTCCCTTATATATTACAACTGTTTCTTCCTTGCTGCCTTTAGGATTCTCTGTTTGTCTTCGATAGTTGCCATTTTCATGATGGTGTGTCTTGGAGTGGGCCTCATTGGCTTCCTCTTGAGTGGTACCCTCTGTGTTTCCTGGACTTGTGTGACATTTTCTCTCCTCTAATTAGGTAAGTTTTTCATTATCACTTTTTAAAACAGATGCTCAGGGTCTCATGGACAAAGCCAGGGGGGAAGGATTGGGGGAGGGAGGGGGGAGGGGGCAGGGGAAGGTGGTGGGGGGAAGGCAGAGACAAATGTATTTGAAAAAAATTAAGAAAATAAATTTAAAAAAATAAATAAATATGAGATTAAAATATATGTAATATAAAGCAGTTTGTTTTTATAAAATTATTGATACTTAAAATTATTAACCATCTTTTCATTTTAATATTTAAAATTAGTTTGCCTGAAAATAAAGTTTAGCCACAAATACTTATAAAAAATAAATAAATAAAACAGATTCTCTATCCCTTGTTCTTCTTCTTCACCTTCTGGTATCCCTATTATATGGATATTATTACATTTCAGATTGCCCTGCATTTCCCTGAACATCTCTTCATTCTTTCCGAGTCTTTTTCATTTTCTTCCTCTTTCTGGAATCTTTATTGTGCTTTGTCTTCCAGCTCACTGATTCAATCCTCTGCTTCATCAAGCCTGCTTTTGATTCCTTCTACTGTGTTCTTCAGTTCAGAAATTTTGTTCTTCATTTCCTCTTGCCTCTTATTGATAGTTTCCATATCTTTTTCATGGCGATATAATTTGTAGTAAGTTTCTCATCATTTCCCTGTAGTTTTTGATAATTTTCTTTGAGCTCACTGATACCACTGTGCTTCCTTATAACAGGTGTTTTGAATTCAGTATCTGATAGTTTACTTGTCTCTATTTCATTTAGTTCTCTTTCTGAGGATTCTCCCTTTCCCTTTGATTGTGGGGTGTTTCTTTCCCTTCCAATTTTTTTTTTTTGAGAATCTAATTTTTTTCTTCTCCTTCTTAAATTGATCTATCTTGACTTTCTGACTTTGTGGTGTCACTTCTATGGTAGGTGACCATTTTTTGTTGTTGTTGTTTTTGTTTGTTTTGGTTCTGGATCTGCCTCTGATGCTGTCAGCTGTTGACCCTGTCTGACCTAGGCAATCTTTAAGAAACTTCCAGGAATCTAGTGTCTGTGTTAGTCTCCTTCAGTTAATCTAGTCACTCTGCCCTCTGCAGTCCAGGTGGGGCAGAGTCCCTCCTGGAAGCGGGGGCTATTGTGTCCTTTTATGCTGCTTCCACTCAGGAGGAGTAGTCCACCCGAGCAAGTATGTGGGGAGGAGTCAACACTGGAATTTCCCTGGCTACTCCCTCAGTTCTCTCCCCAATGCCTGTGTTGCCAGACTCTCTTCAAACACCTCTAGACCACTCTGCATCTTCTTTTGCCAGGGATCTACTATCTGTGACTGCCACTCTGTAGTCAACAGTCTGGCTTGCCAAATACTGGCCAGGACAAGCCTCCTTGGGGGCAGGGCTATTGTGTCCCTCCACACTGCTGCTGCTCAGGGGAATGGTCTGCCAAAGCAGGAAGGCAGGTGAGGAATTGTGGCTGAGTCAGCACTGGGACTCCGCTGTCCAGTTTCTCAGTTCTTCCCCCAAAGCCTCCCTCTCCAGTCTTTCCTCAGGTGGCTCCAGCCCACTGTGCCCTTGCCTCTGCTAGAGCCCAGGGGAAGTGGTTGCCATTACAAGTAGTTGTATTTGACCTTTAAATTGACACTTGCATCTCCTGCCACCTATCTCTGTCAGAGAGCAACTCTGTCACTTTTCATAGCTGGCTGTTTTCTGTGTGTGTTTTGTGCTCTGGTGCTATATGCTGGAGATCCACACTTACTGTTTATACCCTGCTCTTCTCAGGGGGATACAACTGGCCATTTCAATATCCTTCTGGTGCTGGAGCCTTGGGCGTCCAGCCCACCCTCTCAGCCCCCACCACACTTCTCACGTTAGGATGTGTGAAAGCCAATTCCACTGTCTGTCTAAAGCTCCAAGGCTCCTCTCTTCTTATTGTTCCATTGTTTTCCAGGTGATTTCTCCACAATTTAGTTGTAATTCCAGATTGGTTCTGGGAGGAGGTCAGTGTGACTTCCACTCACTCCGCTGACATCTTTAAGTCCTAGGTTTTAATTTTTGACTCTTAGGTAAAATTAACTTGTTAAACCTTCTGGTCCAGGAGTTTAATTCACTGGAAGTTTTTTGATTACTTGTTCAATTTTCTGGTATTTATCAATCTCTTCAGATTTTCAGGTTCTTCTTTATCTAGTCTTGTATGAGGCTATGTTTCTAGGAATTGCCCATTTCTTGCATATTGTTCAATATTTTGGCATATAATTAACTATGATATTTTCTTCAAACCTGTTGTATATCTGTAGTGTCATTTGTCACTTCTCCTCTTTCCTCCTTGTTTTATTTATTTGGGACCTGTATCTAATTTTGTTGAAATATCTGGTTAATTATCAGTTTTGTTTATTTAAAAAAGAACTCTTGGTTTCATTGATCTTTTTATTTTTGTAAACTATTTTATTGTATTTGTTTGCTCTGATCTATATTATTTCCTCCCTTCTACTATTTTGGGAATTGTTTTTCATTGTTTTTCTCATTTAGTTAGGTGTGAAGTTAGATTATTATTTAAAGTCTTTTTCTTGAATTTTGCCTGTATTGCTATGAATTTTTTTAAACTGCTTTTGCTGTATCCCATATGATTTAAATCATTTTGTTTTTATTTTCATTTGTCATAAAGTATCTTTGTTTCCCCCCTCCCTTAATTTAATTGTTAAGCCATTCATTGTTATTAGTATGATATTTTGCCACCATTTGTTTGTGTGGGGTTTTTTTTTAGCTTATTTTTTTGTAATTGATTTATAGTTTTATACCATTGTGGTCAGAGGATATGCTTGTTATGATTTCAATCTTCTTAAACTTATTGATTTGATTTGTGTCCTAACATGTAGTCTACTTTAGGAAGTATTACATGTGTAATTGAAAAGCATATATATTTTGTTACTTTTGAGTGATATGCTCTGAAAATATCAATTAAATTCTTCTTCTTGTGTATTTCATTTAAGGCTGTAGTTTCCTCATTGATTTTTCAGTTTGGAAGATCTAGCCATTGATGTTAATTGGATGATAAAGTCTCCTACCATGACTGCATTATTGCTGATCTGTCCTTTTATGTCCTTCAATATTTGCTTTATATACTTAGGTTCTCCTACATTGGAGCACCTAAATATATATTATACAATGTAAAATTATATACATTCAGTGCATAATTGTTTATAAGGGCTGTATCCTCTTGTTGTATTGATCCCTTTATCATTAAGAAATGTCCTCCTCCAACCATATGGGAATATATATTCACTAATGATACATCAGATAGAGGTTTGAGCTCCAAGATATATAAAGAACTCACTCGACTCCACTCCAAGAAGACAAATGATCCAAACCAAAAATGGGCCAAGGACCTGGGCAGGCGCATTTCCAAGGAGGAGATACAGAGGACCCAGAGGCATTTGAAAGGATGCTCAGCATCACTAGCCATCAGAGAACTGCAGATCAAAACCACCATGAGGTACCACCTCACACCAGTCAGAATGGCCATCATAAACAGATCAATAAACAACAGGTGCTGGCGAGGATGTGGAGAAAAGGGAACCCTAGTCCACTGTTGGTGGGAATGCAGACTGGTGCAGCCACTGTGGAAAGCAGTGTGGAATTTCCTCAAAAAGCTGAAAATGGAACTGCCTTTTGATCCAGCGATTCCCCTGCTGGGACTATACCCTAACAACACCAAAACGCCAATACAAAAGAACCTATGCACCCCAATGTTCATAGCAGCGCAATTTACAATAGCCAAGTGTTGGAAGCAACCTAAATGCCCATCAGTAGATGATTGGATCAAAAAGTAATGGTACATATACACAATGAAATACTACGCAGCAGAAAGAAAGAAAGAACTACTAAACTTCGCGACAGCATGGATGGAACTGGAGAGCATTATGCTAAGTGAAATAAGCCAGGGGGCGAAAGACAAATACCATATGATCTCACCTATAAGCGGAACCTAACCAACAATACAAAGATGCAAGGAAAATAAGACAGCAACACTGAAAGGAATAGAAATCAACAGAGACAAGAGGGAAGGAGGGAGGGGAGCAGGGAAAAGGAAGGGAAGGGGAAAGTCAAGGAACATATAGCAAGGACTCATGGACAAAACCAAAGGGGAAGAGCTGAGAGAGGGAAGGAGGGAGGGGGCAAGGGAAAGTGGTGGGGGGCTGGCAGAGACAAATGTATTTGAAAAAATAAATTAAAATAAAATTTAAAAAAATGTGAATCAGATTATGAAGAGCTTTGAAAAAAAAATAGACCACATGATAGACCAGAAAACAAGCCTCAACAAATTCAGAAAAACTGTAATTGTAACAAGCATTTTCTCGGACCACAAGGGCATGAAACTAGAAACAAACCTCAAGGAAAGAACTCAAAGCCATTTAAGTCCATGGAAACTGAATACCATGCTATTAAACAATGAATGGGTCAATAATGAGATTTAAAAAAATAAAAAAAAATTTTGTGGAAACAAATGAAAATGAACACACAACAGTTCAAAACCTATGGGACACAGTGAAGGCAGTCCTGAGAAGTAAGTTCATAACAATACAGGTCTACCTATAAAAGATAGAAATGTTTCAGATAAACGACTTAACCTTGCAGCTTCAAGAACTGAACAAACAACAACAAAAACAAATCCCAGAGCAAATAGAAAGAAGGAAATAATCAAGACCAGAGTGGAACTGAATGACATAGAGACTAAAACAACAATTCATAGGATAAAAAAAAAATACATGAGCTTGTTCTTTGAAGATAAAATAACCAACAAGTCCTTTAGCAGACTCATCAAGAAAAAAAGGGAGAGGAACTTCTCCAAGGAGGACATACACAGGGCCCAGAGACATATGAGAGCATGCTCAGCATCACTACCCATCAGAGACATGAAAATTAAAACCACAATGAGATACCACTTCACACCAGTCAGCATAGCCATGATAAACAGATAAACAAATGGGTGCTGGCAAGGTTGTGGAGAAAAGGTAACCATAGTACACTGTTGGTGGGAATGCAGACTAGTGCAGCCACAGTGGAAAACACGTGGATTTTCCTCAAAAACAAAAAAAGGAACTGCTTTTTGACCCAGCAATTCCACTGCTGGGTTATACCCTTAGAATCCCAAAACACCAATTCAAAAGAACCCATGCACCCCAATGTTTATAGCAGCACAATTTATAACAGCCAAGTGCTGGAAGCAGCCTCGGTGCCCTGCAGTAAATGAGTGGATCAAAAAAATATGATAATTTTACACAATGGAATACTATGCACCAGAGATAAAGAAAGAGCTACAACCCTTCATGACAGCTTGGATGGAACTAGAGAGCATTATGCTAAGTGAAATAAGCCAGGCGATGCAAGACAAATACCTTATAATCTCATTTATAATTGGAAGGTAATCAACAAAACAAACAAGCAAAGAAAATATAACCAGCAGCATTGAAATACAAAAGAAACCAACAGAAATGAAGAGGAAGGTGGTAAGTCGTAAAGGAGAAAGGAAGGGGAAGAGTCAAGTCAAGGAACATGTTTGAAGGACACATTGACAAAGACAAAGTCAGGAAGTATGGAGGAAGAGTAGGGGTGGGTGGGGCAGAGGAATGTGGTGGAGCGTAAATGGAGACAAATTTATTTCAATAATAAAAATAATTTAATAATTTTGGGGGCAATATGGCAGAGGAGTGAGTGGAAGTCATACTGATCTCCTCCCATGACCAAATTGGAAATGCAACTAAATTGTGGAGAAATCACCTGGAAAACTACAGAAAAATAGTGAAAGAGGAGACTTGGAGACTCGGACAGAGAGTGGAATCAGCATTTTCCCAATCTAAAAATTGAGACATGTGGTGGAGGCTTGAGAGGATTGGCTGGGCACCCATGGGCCCAGCACCAAGGGATACTGAAACAGCCAGACCCCCTTAAGAAGAACAGGGTCTGAATCATAAGCGGGGACCTCTAACCTACAATATCAGAACCCAAAACGCACACAGACAAAAGACAGCTGCAAAAAGTATAGTGGTGCCCTCTTCCAGAGACAGGCAGAGGGAGATGCAAAGAGACGTTTAAAGAGCCAATGAAAAAATTTGCAGTGGCAGCTATGTTCTGTGGTCTCTAGGCAGAGGCAGGAGCACAGTGGGCTGGAGCCTGAGGAAAGATTGGTGAGGAAAGTTTTGGGGAGAGAATTGAGATGGTGGCCAGCAGTGCCCTGGTGGTGACTCATCTCCCATTCCACAGCTTCCATCTCACTCAGGAATAAAGGAAACAATAGAACTACCCTCAGGACACTCCACCCTGGCCAGGAGTTGCACACAGGAGTGGGTGATGAGGTGCAGAGCAGCCAGCATAGATGGTAGACCCCTGGCTAAAGGGAAACACAGAGCTTCCTAGAGATCCTTGAGGAGAGACTGGAGTCAGAAGTGTTGGGGAGAGAAAAAAGAGAGTAGCTGGGGGAATCCCGGGGCTGACTACTTCCCAATTCAAAGGTCTCCATCTTCCTCAGGCAGACTACACCCCTGTAAGGACACGATAGCCTCACCCTCAGGAGGCACTGCGCCACCCTGTGGTGCCTAAGCCTCACAGCAGGGCAGAGTGACTAGATTAACAGTTGCAGTAGACAGATACAGACTGTAGATTCCTGGAAGTCTCAAACAGATTGCCTAAGGTCAGACAGGGTCAACGACTGACATCATCAGAGGCAGGCCCAGAAAGAAAAGGGGGGGAAAAAAAAAAGGCCTGCCTGCTACCATAGAAGTTCAACCCACAAAGTCAGGAAGTCAAGACAGATCAGTTTAAGAGGCAGAAGCAAAAAAAAAAAAATAGAAGAAGACTCTCACAAATAATGGGAATAATGGGAAAGAAAAACAACAACCCACAAATGAGGAGAAAGGAAGAAACCCCACAGAGAAGTAAATGAAATAGAGGCAAGTAAACCATCAGATATTGAATTCACAACAATGGTTCTAAGAAAGCTCGATGAGCTCAGCAAGCTCAAAGAGAACTATGAGAAACTACAGGGAAACTACCAGGAACCTACTGTAAATGATATCAACAGAAAAAAGGAAAGAGGCAAGGCAAGAGGAAATGAAGAATATGATTTCTAAATTGAAGAACACAGAAGAAAGAGTCAAAAGCTGGCAAGTTGAAACAGAGAATCGAAAAAGTGAGTTGGACGTCAAGGTAGAAAAAAGCTCCCAGGAAGAGGAAGAAATGGAAAAAAGACTCAAAAGGACTGAAGAGGTGTTTAAGGAAATGAAGGACAATATGAAACATAATAATATCTATATAATAGGGACTCAGAACAAGAAGAAGAGGCGCAAGGCATAAAGAATCTATTTCAAAAACTAATGATGGAAAATATTCCTAATTGGAAGAGAGATAAAGTCTCACAAGTCCAAGAAGCACAAAGAGTCCCATTCGAGAAGAATCCAATGAGGCCCACCCCAAGACATATCATCATTAAAATGGCAAATACCAAAGACAAAGAAAGAATCCTAAAGGCAACAAGGGAGAAAGAAGAAGTAACATAAAAGGGAGCCCCGATACAGCTAGCAGCTTACTTCACAATAGAAACACTACAAGCCAGAAGGGAATGGTAAGAAATATTCCAAGGAATGCAAAGCAAAGGTCTGCAACCAAGACTGCTCTACCCAGCAAAGCTCTCAACTAAAATGGAAGATAAAATATGGAGTTTCCCAGACACAAGAAGACTAAGAGAACACATCTCCACCAAACCAGCATTGCAAGATATGCTAAAAGAACTGGTTTAAGAAGATGAAGAAAAAGAGAGAAAGAGAAGAACACATCTACAAAGGGAAAAAATGAATAAGTACCTATCAATAACTCTAAATGTAAATGGACTAAATGCCCCAATCAAAAGACAGAAGATAGCTGAATGGATAAGAAAACATGGCCTGCACATATGGTGCCTACAAGAGACCAGGTCAGAACAAGTATCTATACAGATTGAAAGTAAAGAGATTGAAAAAAAATGTTCGAAGCAAGTGGACAGAAACAAAAAGCAGAGGGAGCAATACTTATATCACACAAAATATATTTCAAAACAAAGGCCATAAAAAGAGACCCAAAGGGACACTTTATAATAATTAGGGGAAAATCAATCAAAAAAGACATAAATATTGTAAACATATATGCATCCAACATAGGAGCACCTAAATATATAAGGAAAATCTTGGAGGACTCCAAGAAAGCTATAGACAACATCACACTGATAGTAGGGGATTTTAACACATCACTGTCAAAAATGATAGATCTTCCAAACAAAACATAAAGAAGGATATTGTGGAACTGAACATCACATTAGATCAAATGGCCTTAACTGACATATATAGAACTTGTCATCCCAAAGAAGCAAAATACACATTATTTTCAAATGCACATGGAAATTCTTTAAAGATGGACCACACGACAGGACACACACACACAAAAAAAGCCTCAAAAAATTCAGGAAAAATGAAATAATAACAAGCATTTTCTTGGACCACGAGGGATTGAAACTGGAAACTAACCTGAAGGAGAAACCTCAAAAACTTGCGAACTCATGGAGATTAAACAGCACACTATTAAACAACGAATGGGTCAATAATGAGATAAGAGAAGAAATCAAAAGGTGCTGGAAACAAATTAAAATGAACACATAACAGTCCAAAATCTATGGGATTCGGCAAAGGCAGCCCTGAGAGGAAAGTTCATAGCAACACAGGCCTACCTAAAAATAGACGCATTTTAAATAAATGACCTAATCCTACAATTTCAAGAACTGGAGAAACAACAACAAATAAATCCCAGAGCAAGTAGAAGAAAGGAAATAATCAAGATCAGACCAGACCCGAATGACATAGAGATGAAGAAAACAATTCAAAGGATCAAACAAACCAGGAGTAGTTCTTTGAAACAACAAACAAAATCGACAAGCTTTTAGGCAAACTTATCAAGAAAAAAAAAGGGAGAACACTCAGATAAATAATATCAGATATGAAAGAGGAGAAATAACAACTGATACCACAGAAATACAAAGGACTGTATAAAATTACTATAAATGATTATATGCAAAAAATGCAAAAATCATGATGAAATGGACAAATTTCTAGAAAAGTATAATCTTCCAACCCTGAATGAAGGAGAACCAGAAAGTCCGAACAGACTGTTAACAGCTGGGGAAATAGAAGCAGTAATAAAAAAAACACCCAGCACACAAAAACTCAGGAGGGGACGGTTTCATAGGAGAATTTTACAAAACATTTAAGAAAGAGCTAACCCTTGCCCTTCTCGGACTACTCCAAAAAATCCAAGAAGAGGGATGACTCCCAAACTCTTTTCATGAGGCCAGCATCATCTTAATCCCAAAAGCAGATAAAGACACCACAAAGAGAGAAAACTACAGGCCAATATCAGTGATGAACAGGGACACTAAAATCCTAAACAAAATATTGGCAAATCATATATAGCAAACATTAAAAAGATCATCAAACATGATCAAGTGGGATTCATTCCAGGGATGCAAGGCTGGTTCAATATACACAAATCAATGAATGTAATATATCATATTAGCAAAAGGAAAAACAAAAACCACATGATCATCTTTATAGATGAGGAAAAAGCATTCTATAAGCTCTATACCAGTAAACAGAGAGGGTCCCATTCAAGAGGAACCCAAGAAGGCCCACTCCAAGACACATCATCATTAAAATGGCAAATACCAAAGACAAACAGAGAATCCTAAAGCAAGCAAGGGAGAAAGAGGTAGTAACATAGAAAGGAGCCCCAATGTAGCTAGCATCTGAATTCTCAATAGAAACAGTGCAAGCAAGAATGGAATATCAAGAAATATTCTAAGTCATGAAAAGAAAGGTCTGCAACCAAGACTGCTCTACCCAGCAAGGCTCTCAGTTAAAATGGAAGGTGAAATAAGGAGTTTCCCATACAAAAGAAGGCTAAAAGAACACATCTCTACCAAACCAGCACTGCAAGATAAGATAAAGGGACAGTTTTAAGATGAGGAAAAAGGCCGAAAGCGGGGAAAAAACACAATAGAAGTCCCTAAACTGACCAGTGCCAGGGAGCTCACTGGCCAGGGGAGCCAGACACGTACATGAGGTAGCAAATAAGCCCCCTGGTCTGGGGCAAGCACATGCGAGCCCAGGCAGGCGGGGGTTCCTGCAGCGCTGGGAGCGCGATCAAGGAGCCCGCTTGAGTGTGCAGAGAGATCCCAAAAAATAGCCCAGCCCTGACCGAAGGGGTCACAGAGCTACTCCAAGCAGGAGTTAGACACAGACATTAGACTCCTGGAAGGCTCAAACAAACAACCCGAGGCCCTATAGGGTAAACAACTGACATCAGCAGAAGCAGGCCCAGAAAGAAAAGTAAAGGACAAAAATACTCAACAGACTCTCACAAAAATGGGAAGAAAAAGAAGTTCCCCCCAAATGAGTGGAAAAGGGGACTCCCCACAGAGAGAGCTAAATGAAATAGAGGCAAGGGAACTATCAGATACTGAATTCAAAACAATGGTTCTAAGGAAGCTCCATGAGCTCAGCCAGCTCAAAGAGAACTATGAGAAACTGCAGAGAAACTATCAGGATCTTACAGCAAACTATATCAGCCTGGAAAAGGACATAGAAACTATCAAGAAGACACAAGAGGATATGAAGAATACTATTTCTGAATTGAAGAACACAGTAGAAGGAATCCAAAGCAGGCTGGATGAAGCCGAGGATCAAATCAGTGAGATGGAGGACAAGGTAGAAAGAAGCGCCCAGAAAGAACAAGAAATGGAAAAACGGCTCAAAAAGGATGAAGAGGTATTGAGGGAAATGCGGGACAACCTGAAACGCAGTAATATCCATATGATGGGGATACCAGAAGGAGAAGAAGAGGAGCAAGGAATAGAGAACCCCCTCGAAAAAGTAATGATGGAAAATTTCCCTAATTTGAGGAGAGAAAGGCTCTCCTGGATGCAGGAGGCACAGAGGACCCCACTCAAGAGGGACCCAAGGAGGTCCACTCCAAGCCACATCATCATTAAAATTGCAAATGTCAAAGACAAAGAGAGAATCCTCAAGGCAGCAAGGGAGAACGAGAAAGTAACATACAATGGGGTCCTGATAGGTCTAGGAGCTGACTTCTCAACAGAAACACTACAAGCCAGAAGGGAATGGCAACAAATATTCCAAGCCATGAAAAGCAAGGGCCTACAGCCAAGGCTGCTCTACCCAGCAAGGCTCTCCATTAAAATAGAAGGAAAAATACGGAGTTGCCCAGACAAAAGAAGACTAAAAGAATACATCTCTACCACACCAGCACTCCAAGATATGCTAAGGGGACTGGTTTAAGCAGATGAAGGAAAAGAATAAGACTGAGAAGAACACAGGTACAAAGAGAAAAGATGAGTAAGTTTCTATCAATAATATATCTCAATGTGAATGGAATAAATGCCCCAATCAAAAGACATGGGATAGCTGAATGGATAGGAAAACATGACCCACACATATGCTGTCTACAAGAGACCCACCTCAGAGCAAAAGACCTACACAGATTAAAAGTGAAGGGATGGAAAAAAATATTCCAAGCAAATAGGCATGAGAAAAAGGCCAGGCTTGCCATACTTGTATCAGACAAAGTAGATTTCAAAATAAAGGCCCCAAAAAGAGACCCAGAGGGGCACTTTATTATACTTAAAGGAAGAATCTATGAAGAAGACATCAACATTGCAAACTTATACGCTACCAATATCGGAGCCCCCAGTTTATAAGGAAAATGTTGGATGACTTCAAAAAAGCTATAGACAGGAACTCACTGATAGTAGGGGATTTCAACACCCCACTGTCAAAAATGGACAGATCTTCCAAACAAAACATTAATAAACATATTGTGGCGCTGAATGACACACTGAATCAAAGAGCCTTAACTGACATATATAGAACCTTACACGCCAAAGATGAAAAAGACACATTCTTTTCAAATGCTCATGGCAGTTTTTCAAAGATAGACCACATGATAGGACACAAAGCAAACCTCAGCAAATTCAGGAAAATTGAAATAATAGCAAACTTTTTCTTGGACCACATGGGATTGAAACTGGAAATCAACCTCAAAGAAAAACTTCAAAAACTTGCAAACTGATGGAGACTCAAAGGTAGACTATTAAACAATGAATGGGTCAATAATGAGATAAGAGTAGATATCAAAAAATTTCTGGAAACAAATGAAAATGAACAGACAACAGTCCAAAACCTATGGGACACAGAAAAGGCAGTCCTCAGAGGGAAGTTCATAGCAATACAGGCTTACCTAAAAAGATAGAAACATTTCAAATAAAAGACCTAACACTACAACATCAAGAACTGGAGAAACAACAACAAATAAATCCCAGAGCAAGGAGAAGGAAGGAAATAGGCAAGATTAGAGCAGAACTGAATGACATAGAGACGAAAAGTACAATTCAGAGGATCTACCAATCCAGAACTTGGTTCTTTGAAAAGATAAATAAAATTGACAAGCCTTTAAGCAGACTCATCAAGAAAAAAAGGGAGAGGACCCTAATTAATAATATCAGAAATGAAAGAGGAGAAATAACAACTGATAACACAGAAATACAAATGATCATCAGAAACTATTATGAACAATTATATGCCAAGAAATTTGAAAATCTTGATGAAATGGACAAATTTTTAGAAAAGTATAATCTTCCAACACTGAAGGAGGTAGAAACAGAAAGCTTGAACAGACCGATAACAACTGGGGAAATTGAAGCAGTAACCGAGAAACTCCCAGCACACAAAAGCCTAGGGCCAGATGGTTTCATAGGAGAATTTTACAAAAATTTAAGGAAGGGCTAACCCCTGTCCTTCTCAGACTATTCCAAAAAATCCAAGAGGAGGGAAGACTCCCAGACTCCTTCTATGAGGCCAGCATCACCCTGATCCCAACACCAGATAAAGACCCTACAAAGAAAGAAAACTACAGGCCAATTTCGCTGATGAACATAGATGCTAAAATCCTCAACAAAATATTGGCAAACCGCATCGAGCAATACATTCAAAAGATTATCCACCACGATCACGTGGAATTCATCCCAGGGATGCAGGGATGGTTCAATATATGCAAATCAGTAAACGTGATACATCACATAAATAAAAGAAAAGACAAAAACCACATGATCATCTCGATAGACCCAGAAAAAGCATTTGATAAGGTACAGCACCCATTTATGATCAAAACACTCAGCAAAAATGGGAATAAACAGGGCATTCCTCAACGTAATAAAGGCCATATATGAAAAACCTACAGCCAATATCATACTCAACGGGCAAAAACTGAAAGCTTTCCCACTAAGATCGGGGACACGTCAAGGACGTCCGCTTTCACCGCTTCTTTTCAACATCATATCGGAAGTCCTAGCCACAGCGGTCATACAAGAGAAAGAGATAAAAGGAATCTGAATAGGAAAGGAGGAAGTAAAGCTATCATTGTTTGCAGATGACATGATAGTGTACATAGAGAACCCTGTAGACTCTACCAAAAAACACCTCACCCTAATAAGTGTTTTTGGCAAAACAGCAAGATACAAAGTCAGCATTCAGAAATCAAAGGCATTTTTGTACACCAGCAATGCAATAGAAGAAGTACAAATCAGAAAAAAAATACCATTCGATATAGCAAGAAGAGACACAAAGTACCTAGGAATAAATTTAACCAAAGACGTAAAAGACTTGGACGCAGAAAACTATCAACATTGTAAAAAGAAATTAAGGAAGACACAAATAAATGGAACCATATACCGTGCTCATGGATTGGAAGAATTAATATCCTCAAAATGTCCATACTACCAAAATCAATTCATAGATTCAACGCAATCCCTATTAAAATACCAATGACATATTTCACAGAAATAGAACAGACATTTCAAAAATTTATATGGAACCATAAACAACCCGGAATAGCTGCAGCAATTTTGAGAAAGAAACACAAAGTAGGAGGGATCACAATACCGGACATCAAACTCTACTACAAAGCCACCATACTCAAAACAATCTGGTACTGGCACAAGAACAGACCCGTAGACCAGTGGAACAGAATAGAAAGCCCAGAAATAAGCCCAGGTCTCTATGGGCATTTAATATTTGACAAAGGGGGCAGAAGCATAAAATGGAGCACTAATAGCCTGTTCAACAAATGATATTGGGAGAGCTGGACGGCTACATGCAAAAAATTGAAATTGGATCATCAGCTGACACCATACACAAAAATAAACTCAAGATGGATAAAAGACTTAAATAGAAGTCACAACAGCATCAAAGTCCTAGAGGAGAACATTGGCAGGAAACTCTCAGATATCCCACGCAGCAATTTTTTCACTGATATGTCTCCTAAAGCAAGGAACATAAAGGAAAGAATAAACAAGTGGGACCTCATCAAAATAAGAAGCTTCTGCATGGCAAAAGAAAACACAATCGAAATGAAAAGGGAGCCAACCGTTTGGGAAAATATATTCGCTAATATTACATCAGATAGAGGTTTGAGCTCCAAGATATATAAAGAACTCGCTCGACTCTACTCCACCAAGACAAACGATCCAATCAAAAAATGGGCAAAGGACCAGGGAAGATGCTTTTCCAAGGAGGAGATACAGAGGGCCCAGAGGCATTTGAAAGGATGCTCAGCATCACTAGCCATCAGAGAACTGCAGATCAAAACCACCATGAGGTACCGCCTCACACCAGTCAGAATGGCCATCATAAACATATCAACAAAGAACAGGTGCTGGCGAGGATGTGGAGAAAAGGGAACCCTAGTCCACTGTTGGTGGGAATGCAGACTGGTGCAGCCACTGTGGAAAGCAGTGTGGAATTTCCTCAAAAAGCTGAAAATGGAACTGCCTTTTGATCCAGTGATTCCCCTGCTGGGACTATACCCTAACAACACCAAAACGCCAATACAAAAGAACCTATGCACCCCAATGTTCATAGCAGTGCAATTTATAATAGCCAAGTATTGGAAGCCACCTAAATGCCCATCAGGAGATGATTGGATCAAAAAGTAATGGTACATATACACAATGGAATACTATGCAGCAGAAAAAAAAGAACTACTAAACTTCGCGACAGCATGGATGGAACTGGAGAGCATTATGCTAAGCGATATAAGCCAGGGAGCGAAAGACAAATACCATATGATCTCACCTATAAGCGGAACCTAACCAACAATACAAAGGTGCAAGGTCATGTAAATATGACCAGCAACACTGAAAGGAAAAGAAATCAACAGAGACAAGAGGGAAGGAGGGAGAGGCGTCAGGGACGAGGAAGGGAAGGGGAAAGTCAAGGACCATATAGCAAGGACTCATGGACAAAATGAAAGGGGAAGAGCTGAGGGAGGGAAGGAGGGAGGGGGCAAGGGAAAGTGGTGGGGGGTTGGCAGAGACAAATGTATTTGAAAAAATAAATTAAAATAAAATTTAAAAAAAAAGAAATTTTTCAGAGGGTTTTCTATGCTAGCTCTTCTTTTCTCCTTTCTTTCCTTCCTTCCCTTCTCCCTCTCTTTCTTTCTACTTATTACTTCATGACAGTAAAAGCTTTATAACTAAACTTTTTATGCCCTGTGTAAGATGTGATTCCACTCTAATAGCTAATTTCTCCAACTGGAACGATTGCCTAAAGGCCAAAACCTATACATGGACTCTGAAAATAAAACAAGAAATTATTTCCACTTAAAGAATCTCTAGTTTTCCATGTATATTTGAAGGGCTACAATGATAATATTAGTCTCTATTGTATTAGACAATAAGTCACTCCTCTTATTAGATAAGAGGATTTGTATTAGACAATAAGTCACTCCTCTTCCTAATAAAAAATACCAACCCATTCCCAGATCTCAGTTGCATGTAGTATGACAGCCTGTGTTTATGTGGTTACACCCTAATTCTCTATCCATGAGTTGGTGGTGGAAGAATCAGGAAAGTTGGCCCTTAGGCCAGGATCAGTCATCAACACTTTGTGTGATTCAGGTAAAAAATTAACCCAAATTAGGGTTTGTTTTTACCTACTCACTATCTAACAAAAACCTTGAAGCACATTGAAAAATGATCGAGATGATGATTGGATATCCTCTACCAGAGGCCCCTTTAAACACCTCTTCAAATTTTGGTTTTGTAAGTTTCTGGATGATTTCAAATTTGAGTGAAAAGCAAGCCAGGGGTCATACAGGATATTGGTCAGGGAATAAGCTTTAGGATCAGACCTCCCTTTTGTCACTTACTAGCTTTATTACCAATGTTTTACACCCTCTAAGCCTGTTTCTTCAACTGTACCCTGAAATAATGCAGTCCTCTCTCAGTATGTGAGGGGGGAATGTTTCCAGAACCCCTTGGAATCTAAAACCCAAGGATGCTGAAGTCCCCTATATAAAATAATACTAAACAATGCATATAGTTGGCTCTCTACATCTGCAGTTTCCTGACCACAGATTTAAAATACTTTTTTTTTTTTATCCAGAACTGGTTGAATCCTAAGATGTGAAACACAGGAATTCAAAGGGCTGACTGTATATTTATTTTTAAAAAATCCAAGTGGAATTGGACCTGTACAGTTTAGCCTGTTATTAGTCTCCAATTGCATCACCTAATGACAGTAGTAATTGCAACTACAATTCTTTCAGCTTCTATTATGTTCTACACACACACACGTATAAATGTGTATGTATATTTTAGTACTCATCTAAATCTTACAAGATAATGATTATTACTTCAATATTGTAGATTAAAAAACTAAAAAAAAAAAAAGATGAAGAAAAAGTTTCTATGAATACCCAGATCCTTTCAGAGTTGTCAATACTTGATATTACCAATATTTTCAATACTCATTAATATGATTGTGACAATGATGTGTATTTTAATTGTTACTTTATTATTTGTTGAAACTAAACCTGTTTTTGGATATTACTTGCCCATTTCTATTATTTTTTAAATGACTTTTTGGAATTCGTTATCCATTTATTGATTAAAGGTTTACAGAACTTTTTTCCCTTAAAAAATAAAACCTATTAACCATATTTTAGATGTGTAGCAAATACTTTCCAATTCTATTCCTTGGTTTTTAACTTTTTTATATGTATATTACTATATAGTCTTAAATGTTTGATATAGTCATATTGTCAATATTTACTTTATAACTTCTGTGGTTGAATATTTTACTTCAGGTCATGAAAAATATTAGTTCTGTTTTCTTCTAAAATTCCTTAGATTCTACATATTGATTTTTAACTCACCTGAATATTTCTTGTATAACATGTGAAATAGGGGTATATATTTCTTTTATTTCAACTAATGGTGGTCCATGCACCTTATATGTTGAATAAACCTTATTTTCCCCATGGATTTGAAATATCAATTTAATCATATATGACATTGTTAGAGATATATATATATGTTAATTTCCAGAATGCTCATTATATTCCATTGATCTACTTGATTACTTCTGTACTGCTGTCATGTTGGTTTAATTGCTGAGACTTTATAATGGTTTTAAATTTTTTAACATTTTATAATCGACTTTGACATTTAAAAAAATAAAATCAATCTGCATTAAAGAAAAACTGGACAAAAGACTTGAATAGACACTTCTCCAAAGAAGATATACAGATGGCCCATAGACTTGTGAAAAAATGTTCAACATTGCTAGCAATCAGAGAGGTGCAAAATAAAACAACAGTGAGACACCACCTCACACTGGTCAGAATGGCCATAATAAACAAATCAATGAACAACAAGTGCTAGCAAGGTTGTGGAGAAAAGGGAACCCTAGTGCACTGTTGTTGGGAATGCAGACTGATGCAGCCACTGTGGAAAACAATATGGAATTTCCTCAAAAAATTAAAAATGAAACTGCCTTATGACATAGTGATTCTACTGCTGGGAATATACCCTAAAAATCCTGAAACACCACTTCAAAAGAACTTATGCACACTTATGTTCAAAGCATTACTATTTACAATAACTAAGTGTTGTAAACAGCCTAACTGCCCATTAGGAGATAAGTGTATTAAAAAAAAAAACAAAAAAACACTGTGATGCATTTACATAGTGGAATACTACACAGAAGAAATAAGGAAGTCCTACTTTTTATGATAGCATGGATGGAACTGGAGACTATTATGCTAAGTGCAAAAAGGCAGTCTGTGAAATACCATATGACCTCACTTATAACTGGCATCTAATGAACAAAATAAACTAAAAACAAAATAGAACCTAGGCATGAATACACTGTACAGACTGGAAGATCTCATAGGAGTGGGGTGTGGAAGAACTGGATAAAAGAAGGTGAAGAGATTAATCAAAGACATATATGCATTGTTCATGGACACAGACAATGTGGTAAAGGCCAGGGGAGTATGGACTGGGACTGGGCGGAGGTGGGAAAAATGGGGGAAAAAGGGGGACATCTGTGATAGTGTCAACAATAAAAAATATATCGTCATATATTGGGAAGTGCCCGGCCTGGTTTCAGAAGCTGTAACCCTGCCGACACGCTGGAGGGCCCCAAGGCTGGAGATAATCAGGAGGCCTTGTAGAAACAGGCTCCTGAGGAGACTTGGCCTGTCCTCCCTGGCAGGGGCATAGCCCCTGCCTCTCTGTTTTGCCATGGCTGGTCAATTAGCCCATGACGGGTAAGGGACCTCGTGCTGAGGTTTTCAACCTAAGACAAGTGTTGACTCGATTTTGGGAGCAGATGAGAAATTAGGGGACACAGAGAAGGGGCAAAAAGGCCCCCATACCTCTTGGCTTGGCTTGGACATGGCCAGAGTCTTCATTGCAGCCAAGAAGCAGTCTCCTTATCTCTTGGTGGTTCCTTCCCCAGCCTGGCTCAGGTTTGAAACAATGTAGGGAAAAAACAGCCCTAAATCAGATCTGGTAGATCCCAGTTAATCAGGCCTGAAAATAAATTCTATAGAGTGTGCTCTGCTCCTCCCTCAGATCTCTAGTCAGCTCATGCTGCAAAGGACATTCACATTATTTACATCCCTTTCCTTGTCAAGACATTTGCTTTATTTACACCTTTTACCCTATATCTTTAAGACACCTTTAAGTGTACTTCCCCCTTATCGAGTCTCTACTGTTGATTCTTGTTTCCTCTCAGACCCATGTAAATCACTGATTTCCTGTCCCTTGTTTTCTTAAAGGGATCTATTCTCTGTGTAACTTATCTTGTGAATGTAAGGACTATACGTATGCTTTCCTGTAATGCCCCACAGATAAGATTTTCAGTAAAAGCCTTGGAAGAAGGGGCAACAGGCCCTTTCCCATTAGGGGGATGTGACACAGCCTTCTCTGGTAGGAGGGAAGTGCCCCTGTCTGCTCTCCCAGCAAACAGCGAAGTGTTTGTATGTTTGTGTTTGTCCCCCTCCTCCGTGACGACCTTGGGGCAGGCTCTGCGGGTTTCAGAACCCTGCTCCCACCTCAGCTGGCCCTCAAACGGTTTCCCTCAGGTTTCAGAGAACGCTGAACTCTCTGCGGTGCTCCCCTGCAGTGGCATGTTCCCTATAGCTGGCCGTGCAGTGCAACAATCATACTTGTATTTGTGCTTCCAGAAGTGATTTAAGATGCTGTATCACATTAAGTTTGCAATTTTAAAATAACTGAAAAAATAATTTGAATATACAGAAAAAATGTTCACATCCTTAAGCATTGCATATTTGCTTCACAAGAAACACTGCCTTCTCAGTGGAAGGAGACTTGGATGGCAGAGTATATGGAATTACACTGACTTCCTACCAGGACCAAACTGAAATTACAAATAAATTATTGAAAAATCATCCTGAATAACCAACTCAGCTGTAGCTGGAGAGAAGCCTTGTAACCAAGGACAAATAGAGAAATCAAACCACCACAATGAGACTGGATGGAGTGTGGAAGCACAAGAGTGTGGAGGCTGGTTGGGCTTTTCTGGGCCACAGCTGATATTCTGCAGGAATATTTCAGTGGCCGGGGGTGGGGGCAGGTTGCCCCTGAGAAATGTGATGTCTAAGACCCAAGCTGGGATCCCCAGTCTAGGGCACCAGAACTTGGAAATGTACCCACATGACATCTGGCTGTGAAAAGTAGTGGGATGTCTGTCTACCAGGGAGAGACAGCTAGAGATAGAGAGAGCCTCTTAAAGAGCCAACATACAAAATTTTGTTTGTAGCCACTTACCTTGGACACTGACAGAAGGAGTACAGTGTAGACTAGAGCCATGTGAGTAGAGTCTGGGGTTGGTGGCTCTGGGAAGAGAGCTGACAGGTCAGCCTTCAGGAATCCTGTGCTGAGTCATTCCCCATACTACAGGGACTGTCATTCTTGGACAGAACACTCCCCTCCAAACAGCATAAACCTCAGGGGGAGCAACAACCCTATACAAAGGATTCCTTCTCACCACACCCTGTGAAGCCTAACCAAGCTGCAGAGGAGTACAGCTGGTGTTTTAGTTTAACAGACAGCCTTCAGGTGAATATGGATCTCTGGGAACTCTGAGACTTCAGGTAACTCTCAGCCAGGCCAAGTTCTGGTGAAAACTGGGCTTAGTATGCAGCCTTGTTTTTTCTGCACACATCCAACCCAAGCAAAGGAATTTATAAGCTGTAGATCACTGATAGCTCTGCACAGGTTTTACAAGGCCAGTCACAATCAACATCTGACATGGCCTGAACCTGAGTCTTTGAAGATCTAACTAATTCATAGAAACAAATACAAAGAGACAGCCAAAATGGGAAGACACAAAAACATACCCCAAATGAAAGAACAAGAAAATTCTCTGGGGGAAAAAAAAAAACCTAAATAACATGGAGCCAAAAAATTTATCAGATATGGAGTTTAGAGTAATAATTATAAGAATACTCAACAGCATGAAAAAAAGATATAGAAACCATAAAAATAGACCAGTCAGAAATAAAGAATGTAATACCTGTAAAAAAAATAATACACTGGAAGGCATAAACAGTAGGTTAGATGAAGCAGAGGATGGAGTGAATGATTTGGAAGACAAGCTAGACAAAAACACCCAAGCAGAACAGCAAGAGGAAAAAATAAAAATGAGGAGAGCTTAAGAAACCTTCGGGACAACATAAAGTGTAATAGCATCCGCATCATGGAAATACCAGTAAGAGAAGAGAATGAACAAGGGATTGACAACTTACATGAAGAAATAATGACCAAAAAAGCCCCTAATATGGTGAAGGAAAAAGACACACAAGTCCAGGAACAGCAGAGAGTCCCAAGTAAGATGGATCCATAAATACCTACACTAGGACACATTATAATTAAAATGACAAAGCTTAAAGACAAAGTGAGAATCCTTATAGCTACAGGAGAAAAGCAGTTAGTTACTTACAAGGGAGATCCAATTAGACTGTCATCTGATTTCTCACCATAAAAATTTCAGGCCAGAAAGGACTAGCATGAAATATTTAAGGTGATGAAATCAAGGACCTACAATCAAGGCAACTTTACCCAGCAAGGCTATCATTTAAAATTGAATGAGAAATAAAGAGCTTCCCAGACAAGAAAAAGCTAAAGAACTTTGTTACACCAAGCCAGGACTTCAATAAATATTAAAGGCTGGTTTTAAAAAGAAAAAAAAATCAGAGAAAAACAGATAAAAAATAAAATGGCAATAAGTGCGTATCTATCAATAATGACATTAAATGTAAATGGTTTAAATGTTCCAACCAAACAGCATAGGGGAGCTGAATGGATAGGAAAAATAAGACCCATATATATGCTATTTCTAAGAGGCCCCTCTCAGATCAAAAAATAAACACAGTTAAAATATAAAGGGATGGAGAAACTACCAGTAAAGTTGGCAGAGCAGGTACACACAGCTCACCTCTTTGCACAACCACATCAAAATTACAACTACAGAACATTCATCATTCAAAACCTCAAGAAACTGAGCTCAGTGGAAGTCCTACAACTACAGAATTAAATAAGAAAACACACTGAGACTGGTATGAGGGGTGGAGATGTGGAATGGGTTGGTCCCACACCCATGTTTGGTGGATAAAAATTGGGAGATAGATCTTGGGAGCAAGGGAGCCCCAGCCCCACACCAAGCTTCCCAAGTAGGGTTCCAGTGACAAGACAATAAGTCTCCATACCTTCTGGTAAAAAACCAGTGGGAAGTGAGGCTGTTGGAGACAGAAAATGATGCAGTGTCAGGCAGTTCCTCTTAAGGAGCACAGGCACAGACTTACTTTGACTCACTCCCTCTGAGCTCCAACAAGAGAGCAGCAGATTGGAAGGCATCTGAGACATACAGGAAGGAAATGAATGGTCCGGCATCAGAGTGAGTCCTGGGGGGCAGCTTTCTTCTGGGCAGATGTGCTATCAGAGACCGTTGTTTCTTTTCTGAGTCTTCCCTCCACAGAACCAGCAGACAGGTGCTATATCTGAGACTATCAACCTACTCACAATGTTTGCCCCACCCTGATAACTACCTGAGGGCCTGCCCCACCCAATTTTCTGATCCACCCAAGCTGTTTCCAGTTGCTTTTCCATATGAATGGCTTGTCTTAGCCCCTTCCTCAGATTTTCCTAAATTCTCTCAAACATGCAGCATCGGCTTCAACAAGCCCCATTCCTCTTGTTAAGTTGCCGCAGCCATGATACTAGCAGCAGCTGTCCTTGGTTCACCCCTCACCCTACCCTTGATCTCTTATGGACATCTCCAAGCCCAGGGCAAGTAGTAGCCATCTGCAGATCACAGTAGATAATACTATGTGACCCCAGATAGAACACAGGTGGCGGCTGACCTTGGACATGTAAACAGCAATCAAGGAACAACTACAATAGGAGAGTAAACACAGCTCATGCAGTGGGTGCATCTGAATACCCAGCTTGGATAATTGGGGAGGGTTTTAACACTGAACCCTAGAGCAGGGGTTCCCAACCCCTGGGCCACAGACTGGTACCAGTCCCTGGCCTGTTAGCAACCAGGAGGTGAGTAAGTGGCTGAGTGAGCAACGTTTCCTCCATATTTATAGTCATTCCCCATTGCTCACATTACCACCTAAGTTCTGCCTCCTGTCAGATCAGTAGCAGCATCAGCTTCTCATAGGAGTGTGAACCCCATTGTGAACTGCATATGTGGGGGATCTAGACTGTTTACTCAAGATAATCTAATGCCTTTTGATCTGAGGTGGCGCTGAGGCAGTGATGCTAGCACTGGGGGATGGTTGCAAATACAAATTATCATTTGCAGAGAGGTTTGACTGCACAGAGACCATAATAAATCAATTGCTTGAAAGCTCATATCAAAATCTTATCAGTGAGTAGCAAATGACAATTAAGCTGTATCCATTGGAAGGCTTTATATTGGCAAGTGACTGGGTGTACTTCAATTGTACAGCTGCATCTGGAGGCAAGCTTTAAGTCAGAATCTGACACTTATTTTAGTACTCATGTTGCCCATCCATTATATTATTTACCACTTCCATCTGTGACTCTTTCCTGCACTGTGCACTTGTCTCAGTCATAGTTTTGGCAAGGCCACATGCTAACCCTAGCCAAATGAATAAAAACCAAATGTCACTAGAGAGCTCCTTTGAAACAGGGAAACACCCAATGTTGAGACAGCAGAAGACTCTAATACTGCCAAAAAAAAGAAAACTGCATTTAAAAGAAAATACCAAGAGTCCTACTTAAATAATGGGTTCATTTTAATAGGTGATTCACATTCTCTAAACTTGCTTCGTATAATATGTAGCAACTGGATATCCAACAAAGCCAGGAAACATTCAAACCTGCTTTGCCTCATGGAGAGCAAGCACCCTGCATTAAAAGAGAAGCCTTTGGAGTTTTTCAAAAGGAAAAAAAAAAAAAAAACACGAACATGAAGAACAAAAGCCATTGTTGAAGGCTGCTACTTCATCAAATGTGTCTACACTGAGATCATCATTTCTAGTGGCTAATCACATTGCTAAAGCTAAGAAGTTCTTTACTATTGGTGAAGAGTAGATCCTGCCTGCTGCTATGGACATTTTCCATGAACTTTTAGGAGAGGCTGCAGTTCAAAAGGTGGCACGTGTTTCTCTTTTGGCTAGCACCATAACTAGATGAACTGATGAAATAGTAGAGTATATTGAGGCACAATTGTTAGAGAGGAGTAATGAGACACAGTGGTATGCAATCCAGGTTGACGAACTTACTGTTGTTGACAACCAGGCAACAATGCTTGTTTTTGTGTGATATATTTTTCAGGAGGATGTGCATAAAGATATTTTATGTGCACTTTCATTGCTAACCAGCTCCACAGCTGCAGAGCTATTCAAATCTTTGAATGATCCCATGTCAGGAAAACTGAATTGGTCATTTTGTGTCAGTATTTGCATGCATGGAGCAACTTCCATGACTGGACAGCTTTCTGGTTTCACTACTCAGATCAAAGAAGTCACTGTTGAAAGTAAGTCTATGCACTGTGTCATACATAGATAGTCACTGGCTAGTCACAAAAAAAATGTCACTTGAACTTAACAATGTCTTGCAGAATGTAATTAAAATTATCAACCACATTAAAGTGCATGTCCTTAACTCATGTCTGTTTGCACAGCTGTGTGAGGAGATGGATGCAGAGTACACACATCTCTCATACACAGGAGTGAGATGACTTTCTGAAAGTAGATCACTGGCCAGAGTTTTTCAGTTACAAAAGCAGCGATTTTTTTTTTTTTAGAAAAACAGTCACCACTGACAACACATTTCAGTGACATAGAATGGATTGCAAAACTTGCTTATGTGTGTGACATATTCACCTGCTCAATGAACTCAAACTGTCACTTCAGGACAGATTACAGCTGTGTTCAAGTCAGCAGATAAAGTGGCTGCATTCAAAGCCAAACTGGAATTATGGAGGTGATGAGTGAACATTCAGATATTTGACATGTTTCAAACATCAACAGAGATTTTGAAAGAGACAAAGCCAGGACCTTCTTTCACCCAGGAGGTGCATGATCACCTATATCAACTTTCAAAAGAGTTTGAGCATTACTTCCTAACCACAAAAGACCCCCAGAATGGGAAGGAACGGATCCATGACCCATCTGTGAATAAGCCAGTAGAATTAAATTTGTCTGTGCTAGAAGAGGATCGACTGTTTGAGATCACAAATGATAATGGCCTTAAAAGTGTGTTTTGAGACAACTTCAAATCTCCATATATTCTAAATTAAATCCAAGGCTGAGTATCCTGAGATTGACACAAAAGCACTGCAAAGCCTGCTTCCATTTACAACATCCTGTATTTGTTAAGCACGGTTTTCTGCAGTGATGGCAACCAAAATGAGATTATGGAGTAGACTGAACATAAGCAACACACTTTGGGTGTCACTGCCTCCCAACACTCCCAGGTGGGACAGTCTAGTTGCAAGAAAACAAGCTCAAGACTTCTGCTGATCCTGTATTATGGTGAGCTGTATGTATTTCATTATATATGACCATATAATAATAATAGAAATAAAGTGCACAATAAATGTAATGCCTTTGAATCATCTTGAAACCATCCTCCTCCTATGGTCCATGGAAAAAGCATCTTCCTCGAAACCAGTCCCTGGTGCCAAAAAGATTGGAACTGTTCCCCTACAGGATACCTAATACCTTAAGCCACTCTATCAAGGCTGGGAGATATAACAGATCTACCTAATACATTAGAAAAGTAAAAAACAACAAAAACCATACAGGGAGGTTTCCAAAATGAGGAGACAAAGACACATGGACCAAATAAAAGAACTGAACAAAACTTCAGGAAAAGAACTAAACAAGATGGAGACAATCAATCAATCAGATGCAGAGTTCTAAACACTGTTTTTAAGTACCCTCAAGGAAATTGGTGAGGACCTCAACAGCATAAAAAAGATCTAGTCAGAAATGAATGATACACTAATTAAAATAAATAACCATTTACATGGAAACAACAGTAGAATAGATGAAGTTGGGAACCAAATCAATAATTTGGAAAATTAAGCAAAAAAAAAAAAAAATTCAGAACAGCATGGAAAAAAATGAAAAATAGAGGATAGTATAAGGAGCCTCTACAACAACTTCAAGTGTACTAACACTTGCATCATTGGGGTGCAGAAAATAGAAGAGAAACAGCCAGAAATTGGAAAACCATTGAAAATGTAATGACAGAAATCTTCCCTAACTTGGTGAGTAAATATGCTTATAAGCTCAGAAAGCACAGAGAGTCTCAAACATCATGCATCCAAAAAGGCCCACTCTAATACACATCTTAATTAAAATGCTAAGATTAAAGACCAAGAGAGAATCTTAAAAGCAGTAAGAGAACAGCAGTTAGTTACCTAAATGGGAGCCCTTATAAGGCTGTCAGTTGTTTTCTTGAAAAAGAAAAATAACTTTGCAGGCTAGAAGAGATTGGCAAGAAACATTCAAAGTGATGAAAAACAAGGACCTACAACCAATATTACTCTACCCAGCAAAAATATCATTTCAAATTGAAAGACAGATAAAAAGCTTCACAGACAAGAAAAAGCTAAAGAGGTTCATCATCACCACATCAGTATTAATGAAATTTTAAAGGGTATTCTTTAAGAAGAAGAGAGAGATGAAAAATATGAACAATAAAACGGCAGTAAATTCATATCTATCAATAATTGAATCTAAAAAACAAAATAAACAAGCAGAACAGAAACAAAATTATGGAAACAGAGAATGCTTTCATGGTTGCCAGATGGGAAGGGAGGTCAGGGGTTGGATGAAAAAGGGATTAAGGAGTACAAATTAGTAGTTACAGAAGAGTCATGGGGATGTAAACAACAGTAGAAAAAATAGAGTGGCAAAAGGACATATATACATAACCCCTGGGCATGGACAATGGGGTGGCGATTGCCTGAAGGAGTGGTAGGAGCCTGGTGGAGGGGGACAAGGGGAAATATGGGACAACTGTAATAGCATAAACAATAAAATATAATTTGTACAATTAAAATGATAAAAAAGAAAAAATGAAGGGGTGGAAAAAGATATTTTATGCAAATGGAATGAAAATTAAACTGGGGTAACAATACTTGATCTAACAAAACCAACTTTAAAACCAAGGTTATAGTAAGCAGCAAATGACATTAATTATTATATACAGAATAATCCAACAAGAGGATATAACACTAGTAACATTTATGCACCCAACATAGGAGCACCAAAATATGTTAAGCAAATCTCAATGAATGTAAAGGAAGGGACTGACAGGAAGACAGTTATAGCAGGAAATTTTAACATGTCGATGACTTTAGTGGATAGGTCTTCCAGATAGAAAATCTTCAAGGAGGCAGCAGCCTTAAACAACACACTGGACCAAAGGGATTTAATTGGTAACTACACAGAATTTCATCCCAAGCAGCAGAATATACATACTTTTCAAGTGCACATGGAACATTTCCTAGGATAGACCACATATTAGCACACAAAACAAGTCTCAATAAATTTAAGAAGACTGAAATCATAACAAGAATCTTCTCTGACCACTATGCTATGAAACTAGAAGTCAATCACAAGAAAAAAGTGAAAAAATACACAAAGACATGGAAACTAAATAATATGTTATTAAACAGTGAATGGATCAACAATGGGATTAAGGAAGAAATCCAAATATATCTTGAAACAAATTAAGATAAGGACAGAAAAACCCAATTGTGTGTCAGGGGGAAAGTATTCTTAACAGGGATATTTGTAGCATTACAAGCCTATCTGAAGAAACTACAAAAATCTCAAATTAACAACCTAACTTCACACTTAAAGGGACTTGGAAAAAAACAAACAAACAGCAAACAGCCCAAAGTGAGTAAAAGGAAGGAAATAATAAAGATCATTGCAGAAATAAATAAAATAGAATCTTAAAAAAATGATACAAAAGATCAATGAATCCAAGATCTGGTTCTTTTAAAAATGAATGGATAGAAAACCTTTTACCAGAATCATCAAGAAAAAACAAAACAGAGGACACAAATAAGTAAAATCAGAAATGAAAGAGGAGAAATCACAACTTATACCAATGAAATGCAAAGGATTGTGAAAAAATATTGTCAACTATATGTCAACAAATTGGATAACCTGGAAAAAATGAATAAATTCTTAGGAACATATAATTTTTTAATCTAAATCATAAATAATCAGAGAATCTAAATAGACAGATTACACCTAATGAAACTGAAGCAGTATTCAAAAACTGAAAACAAAAGTCCTAAACTGGATGACTTCACAGGTGAATTTTACCAAATATTCAGAGAGCTAAGAACTCTCTTTCTCAAACTGTTCCAAAAACTTTAAGAAGGAAGGCTCCCAAATCTTTTCATGAGGACAGCATTATCCTAAATTCAGATATCCAAATTCAGATAAAGACACTACAAAAAAGAAGAAGGAGGAGGACGACGAGGAGGAGGAGGAGGAGGAGGAGAAGAAGAAGAAGGAGAAGAAGAAGGAGAAGAAGAAGGAGAAGAAGAAGGAGAAGAAGAAGAGGAGGAGGAGGAAGAGGAAGAAAAAGAAGAAGAGGAGGAGGAAGAGGAAGAAAAAGGAGGAGAAAGAGTAGAAGAAGAAGAGGAAGAAGAAGAAGAAGAAGAGGAAGAAGAAGGAGGAGGAGGAGGAGGAGGAGGAGGAAGAGAAAGAAGAGGAAGAAGAAGACAGAGAAGGAGAAGAAGAAAATTATAGGCCAATATCCCTGATGGACACAGACACTAAAATCCTCATCAAAATATTTGTGAACCAAGTAGAACAACACATCAAAAAATCATACACCATGATTAAGTGGGATTTATTTAGGGAATGTAAGGTTGGTACAACATTATCAAGTCAATAAATGCGATATACTATATAAACAAAATAAGAATAAAAAACAAATTATGATATCAACAGATGCAGAAAAAGCATTTGATAAAATCCAGCATCATTGGTGATAAAAAAAGGAAAAAAACTCTCAGCAAAGTGAGATTAGAAGAAGCATACCTAAACATAATAAAGGCCATATAAAAAAAAAAAAACCTACTGCCAACATCATACTCAGTGGGCAAAAACTACAAGTTTTCCCCTTAAAATCTGGAATAGGACAGGAATATCTGCTTTCACCTCTTATTCAACATAATACCAGAAGCCCTAGACATAGCAATCAGACAAGAAGTCAAAAAAAGCCATCTGAATTGGAAAGGAAGAAATCTGTTCTTATTTGCAAATGACATAATACTGTACATAGAAAACCCTAAACATTCCACCAAGAAACTACTAGAATTGATAAATGAATTAAGCAAAATAGCAGGATACAAAATTAATATCTAGAAATAAGTTGCATTGTACATACAAATAATGAACTATGAGAAATGGATATTAAGAAAATAAATTAAAATAAAATTTAAAAAAAAGAAAGAAAAAAAGTAGGTTTTGATAGAGCACCTTGTTTGGAATAAAAAATTAGAAAGAAAAAAAAAAGAAAACAATCTCATTCACAAATGCTTCAAAATTAAGAAAATACCTAGAAATAAATCTAACCACAGATGTAAAAGTTGTGTATTCTGTAAATTAATAGACACTAGAGGATGAAATTGAAGAAGTGAAGAAAACAAGGATGACAGCTATGGAATGGGAGTTGAGCCCATTTGCCTGTGCACTCAACTGGGAAACTTAGCTGATCTTCTGAAGAACAGAGTTAACAGCCAACAGAACCCCAGTTGATATGAAGCTTGGAAGCCAAAAAGCACAAAATATGCTTAAAAATGGATGGTAAAGAAATTTTGCAGGCCAATGAGAAGGTCCCCAGGCCTTGCATGGCAGGCCACAGATGCCATGGGATCATTGGAGGAAAACTGGGTCAGTGATAGCAACCTAGCAGCTCCATCCCCTCCAAGAGTGGGGAAGTCTTAGACCCACAACAGGAGAGACCTGGATGCTTAAAGTCACTGGGGCAATAAAAATGCAGTAAATGACACAAAACCAGCAGCATACACTGACTGGCTGATGGGAGCAGTAGCCAGCTTGGGTGGTACCAGAGAAATTGGGGAGCCAGGTGACACTTGGAGCTGGGAGAAGAGAAGGGCTGTAACTGGCCATGACCCAGATAGTCTCTAGACTGGTCATAGAGTTGGAATCTGTAGACAGCTCAGCGCTTGTTAGGAGCGGCAGGTGGCACCCCAGGGGCCTTTTCTCTAAAGACGATCTCAGCCACTGTGCAGGGACCATGCCTGTGTGCACAGACCTCATGTACCCAGTGGTGAGGCCAACAAAAAGGAAGGTGGGATGCACCTCACAGATAGATCAAAGGGTTTTAAAACAAGGTGGGTTATTGGTGCTGGCCTGGCACAAATGCACAGAGAGGACAGTGCAGACTTCACACTGCTCTGAGGCCTTCAGACTGCTCATGGGCTGGAAACTGGACAGCTGTGAATATTGTAGCCCAGGCTGAGTCCCCATCCTAGTGAACCACAGGAGAGGGAAAAAAAATGGAACATAACCCCCTGTGCCTGCAAGATCCAAAAAGACTTGTAAAACCAGATTGGGGGGTTTAATATCAGTAGGAGGCTTTGTTTGTTTGTTTGTTTCAAGAGTAAGACAATAAGACCTGGAAGCTGTAAGAAAACCAGAGATGAATCCAGAAAAAAATCAGAAGGTGAACACCAAAAGCTCAGACAAATTTCACTTTGCTATTAATCAGAGCATGCATATTTTTTTTAAAAAATTCTAATCTTTTTAAAATTTAGCTTATTTCTGTTTTTTGTTTCATTTGTTTTTATTGTTTGATTTGTTTTTTTAATTCCTTCTTTCATATTGAATTTTAATTTTTCTCCTTTCACTTCAATCATATTCCAACAGACACCCTACTCTTAGTCTTTTAATTTTTATTCTTTTTATTCAGATTATATATTTCTTATCATACTATTGTGATTCCAAATCCCACATAGTACCCTTCCCTGGTCTTAATCCATTTTCACCATCTTCCTGAGTTTTATTACTGTTGTGGTTAACTTTATTTTCTTTCCCACTATGCCAAGTTTCTATCTTTTACTCTCACTATTTCACCTCTATCTAACATCCATAAGCACTCTTCTTTCTTAAGCCAGCTCACATTCTTTTCCCCTTCTAATAAGAGTCTTATTTCTTTTTCACCTTTGAGAAACAGAGAATAGTAGGGTGAAATATAATGGTTATCTCTGTACTTCTCCAAAGGAACTCCTACTTATTCACTATATGTTTGTACTTTTAATCCCATAAAATACTCTACCACTGTCTTACTCCATTTTGCCTTCATCCTGCCCATAATCAGTTGAGCAAGGAATTTTATTTCATTGCTTTCTCTCCCATTTTTTGTCTTTTTTTCTTTCCTTTCTCTTTCCCCCTCTCTCAACCTGAGCTTTATTCTTTATTCTTATTAGGTTGCTTCCCCTATCCTCTCAAAATCATTTTCTCTTTATTGTAGACAGTTCATATTCACTTTTTGTTTTTCTACAATATCCTTATTTCTGTTCCACCTTTATTAAATTTCATTTAAATGTCATTGTTATCAACACTGCACTAGTTTATCTGCAATTTTGCATCTGTTGGTCCAGTATATTTTCAATTTTACTTCAAACCTCACAGTATACACCTCCCTCTTCTCACCCCATTGGTCCCATCACTTTTTTATGTTTTCTTACATTATAAATTTTGCTCTCTCCCCGTCTTCACTTTGGTTCTATCCCAACTTTTATCAATTCTACTCCCTCTACCACATGACAATATTTTTCCCTCTTTTAACCATCTCATTTTCCCTTGTTCATATCTTATATTAGCAACATTCTCTCTTCACCTGTATCAATCTTAGTTCAGTTGTGGCAGAGACTTGTTGATATGGTAAAGGGGTTCTTTCTGCTGGCATATTGTTTGGTTATCTAGAAATACTGCCTTGTTAACCAACACCTCTACACCATCATAAAAATTAAGGTGGAAGCTGAGAATAACAGGAAACCCACTGGAGGAAAAGCCCACTAACAAAGGAGCCACCATCAGGTAAAGCCCAAGTACAACAAGGGAGGACACACAAATGGAAGAAAGGGCAACCCTAGAGCATCCAGACAAGGAGATCAAAGATACCATGCCACTGAGTCCCGCAGAACCCCTACCACAGAAGTTGAACCTAAGAAGGCAGCTGGGTAAGCTCAGCATCTGGAATTTCAGATAAAAACAACAACAACAACAAAGTCAACTAAAATGGGGAGACAAAGAAAGAACCCACAATTGATAGGAATGGAAAATGTCCCAGTAAGAGAGCTAAACAAAACCAAGACAAGCAACCTATCAGATATAGAATTCAAAAGAATGGTTATAAGGGTGTTCAAGGAACTCACTGACAACCATAAGAAATTGAGTGGGAATACAATAGTATGAAAAAGGAAATAGATGCTATAAACAAGAAACAGCAATAAATGAAGAATACAATATCTGAATTTTTTTTTAAATCACCAGAAGGAAGAAATTATACACAGGCTAGATGAAGCAGAAGACCCAATGAGTGAGTTGGGAGGCAATGTAGAAAGAAATACCCATGTAGAGCAATTGCAAAAAACAAACAAACAAACAAAAAAACCCTAAAATATATGAAGATATCTTAAGGAACTGAAGGACAACATGAAACACAGCAACATTTGATATATAGTAATACCAGAAAGAGAAGAGAAGGAGCATGAGATAGAAAACCTGTTTGAAAAAATAATGACAGAACACTACCCTACCCAGAAAGGGGGAAAGCTATGCTGCTTCAGGAAGCACAGAAGGTCCCAATCAAGATGAACACAAAAAGGTGTATTTCAAGACACATCATAGTTAAAAGGCTAAATGTTAAAGACAAAAAGAGAATCTTAAAAGGACCAAGGGAGAAACAAGACATAACATACGAGGGAGCTCTGATAAGGCTAGCAGATTATTTCTCAACAGAAACACCACAGCCATAAGGGAATGGCAAGAAATATTCCAAGTAGTGAAAAGAAAAGGCCTGCAAGTAGAGCAAAACTACTCTACTCTGTAAGGCTCGCAAACAAAATGAAAGGTGAAATGAGTTTCCCAAAAAAAAGAAGGCTAAAAGAATACATCTACACCAAACCAGCTTTGCAAGACATGTCAAAGAGACTGATTTAAAGAGATGAACGAATAGAGAGAGGAAAACAGGTACAAAGGGAAAAATGGCAATGAATATGTATCTATCAATAATAATCTTAAATGTAAATGGATTAAATGTTCCAATAAAAATACATAGAGTATCTAAATGGAAAAGAAAACATGATCAGCATATGCTGCCTACAATAGGCACATCTCAGAACAAAAGACCTACAAAGAATGAAAGTAAAGGGATGGAAAAAATATTCCCAGCAAATGGACAGCGAAAAAAAGCTGAGGTAGCAATACTTATATCAGACAAAACAGAATTCAAAACAAAGGCCATAAAAAGATACACAGACACTTCATAATACTCAAGGGAAGACTCCATCAAGAAGACATAAACATTATAAACATATATGCACCAATATGGGAGAAGCCAAATACATTTAAAATGTCTTTGATGACTTCGAGAAAGAAATAGGAACACACACATAATAGGGGATTTTGACACCTTACTGTCAACAATGGACAGACATCCAAACTTTGGGTCAACAAGAAGATTGTGACATTGAATGACATATTAGATATAATAGGATTAACTGATATATACGGAACCTTTCACCCAAAATAAGCAAAATATACATTCTTTTCAAATGCGCATGAAACATTTTCAAAGATAGACCACATGATAGGACACAAAACAAGCCTCCACAAATGCAAAAAAAATTTAAATCATACCAAGCATTTTCTTGGACCACAAGGGCCTGAAACTAGAAGCCAACAACAAGGAAAAAACTCAAAAGCACTCACACTCATGGAGATTGAATAGCATGCTATTAAATAATGATTGAGTTAATAATGGGATTGAGAAAAAAATCAAGAAGTTTCTATAAACAAAAGAAAATGAACACATAAGACTCCAAAACCTATGGGACACAGTAAAGGCAGTTTTGAGAGGGGATTTCATAGCAATTCAGGCCTACCTAAAAAAGAGAAAATTTTCAAATAAACAACTTAACCCTACAGCTACTAGAACTGGAGAAACAAAGCAGAGAGGGAGCAGAAGGAAGGAAATATCCAAGATCAGAGGAGAATTAAATGACATAGACACTAAAAGAACAATTCAAAGGATCAATAAATCCTAGAGCTGGTTCTTTGAAAAGACAGACAAAATCAACAAGCCTTCAAATGACTCATCAAGAAAGAGAGAAGACATAAATAAATAAAATTTGAAGTGAAAGAGAAGAGATTACAACCGACACCACAGAAATACAAAGGATTTCAAGAAATTTATATAAATAACTATATGCCAAGAAACTTGAAAACCTGTGTGAGGTGGACAAATTTCTAAGAAATAATTAATCTTCCAAAATTGTACGAAGAAACAAAAACCCTGAATGAACATACAGATATCAGCCAGGGAAATTGAAGCAGTAATCAAAATTCTCCCAGTGTACACAATCCTTGAAATGTATGGTTTTGCAGGAGAATCTTTCAAACATTTAAGGAAGAGCTAACCCCTATCCTTCTCAGACCATTCCAAGAAATTCAAGAAGGACAAAGATATCCAATCTCTTTTTATGAGGCCAGCATCATCCTAATCCCAAAACCAGATAAAGACACATCAAAGAAAGAATACCACAGGCTGACTTCTGGCCAACATGGAAGCATGGGTAGATATACTTTGCCTTCTTGCACAATCAAAAGAAAGATGACCGCAAATTTAAAAAGAAAAAACAACCAGAACTGCCAAAAAATCAAATAGCATGGAAGTGCAACAAACAAGGAGTTAAAGAAGAAACATTCATCCACACTGGTAGGAGGATTGGAGACAGGAAGCCAGGGTGGAGAGGGTGGGTGGCAAGTCAGTAGATTGTGAATTGTGTGGCCCCACATTTGTGTGCAGATAACCAGGAGGAACAACTGGGGAGAGAGACAGAATGCTCAACCCAGTCTTCCAGAGTGGAAAAGAAAGCCTCAAAACATCTACTGTAGAAATCTGTAGGGGTTGTGATGGCAGTAGAAACTCCCATACCAGCCTCAAGAAGAGTTTGTTGGAGAGACCCATTGAGTCCCAAAATATACATAAACCCAACAACCCAGGAATCAGTACCTGAGGGCCCAATTAGCTTGTGGAGAGTGGAGGAAGTGATAGAAAGCACAGTGAGAGCTGAGTGAGTGGTATAGTTTCTTCTTTGTTTCCTCCCCCACATACAGTGCCACAATGCAGCAACACGGGTTGCCCCACCCAAGTGAAAACCTAAGGCCCCATCCCTTACAACATAATAGGGGTGCTGAGGCAAATAAATATGGCCTAAATGAAAGAACAGATCAAGCTCCAAAAATAGAACTAAGTGATGAAGAGATAACCAAGTTATCAGATGCAGAGTTCAAAACACTGGTAATCAGAAATGGTTGAATATCATTGCAAAATGGAGGAAAAAGTGAAGGCTATGTAAAGTGAAATAAAAGAAAATGTACAGGGAACTAACAGTAAAGGGAAGGAAAACAGGGCTCAAATCAATGATTCAGAGCAGAAGGAAGAAGTAAATATTCAACCAGGACAGAATGAAAAAAATGAGAATTCAAAAAAAAAAAAAAAATGAGGAGAGGCTGAGGAACCTCCATGACACTTTAAACATTTCAACAACTGAATCATAGGGGTACCGGAAGAAGAAGAGGAAGAGCAAGAAATTGAAAACTTATTTGAGAAAATAATGAAGGAGAACTTCCCCAGTCTGGTAAAGGAAATAGACTTCCAGGATATCCAGGAAGCTCATAGAGTCCCAAAGAAGTTGGACACAAGGAAGCACGCAACAAGGCACATCATAATTACATTACCCAATTTAGAGGTAAGGAGAGAACCTTAAAAGCAGCAAGAGAAAAGGAGACAGTTATCTACAAAGGAGTTCCCATAAGACAATCAGCTTATTTCTTAAAAGAAACCTTTCAGGAAGTAAAAGAATGGAAAGAAGTATTCAAAGTCATGAAAGGCAAGGACCTACATCCAAGATTACTTTATGCAGCAAAGCTATCATCTAGAATGGAAGGGCAGATAAAGTGCTTCCCAGATAAGGTCAAGTTAAAGGAGTCTTCATCATCAAGCCCTTATTATATGAAATGTTAAAGGGACTTATCTAAGAAGAAGAAGATCAAAACTATGAACAATGAACTGAAAACAAACTCACACTATCAACAACTGAACCTAAAAACAAAAACAAACTTAGCAAAAAACTACAATAAGAACGGAATCACAGAAATGGAGATCAAATGGAGGGTAATCAAAGGGGAGGAGGTGAAGTGGGGAAGGGTACAGGGAATTACAAAATACATGGGGACGTTAAGAATAGTATAAGAAATAGAGAAACCAAAGAATTTATATGTGAGACCCATGAACATGAACTAAAGGTAGGTAATGCTGGAGGGAGGAGGGATGGAAGGCAGAGGGGGATAGAGGGGATAAAAATAATAGGACAACTGTAATATCATAATCAATAAAATATACTTTAAAGAAAAGAAAGAATACTACTGGCCACAATCATTCATGAACATAAATGCTAAAATCCTCAACAAATTATTGGCAAACTGCATCCAGCAATACATTTAAGAGATTATACACCATGATCAGGTAGGATTCATCCTAAGGATACAAGGATGGTACAATATTTGCAAATCAATAAACATAATCCACCACATAAAGAAAGGAAAGACAAAAATCATATGATTATACCAATAAATACATGTGGAAAAAACATTTGATAAGGTACAATGCCAATTTGTGATAAAAGAAATCAGCAAAGTGGGAGCAGAGGGAAAATATCTCAACATAATAAAGGACACATATGAGAAACCTATAGCCAACAACATACTCAATGGTAAAAAACTAAAATCTTTCCCACTATAATCAGGAACAAGACAACAATGTCTGCTTTCACCACTTCTATTCAACATAGTATTGGAAGTCCTAGCGACAGTGATCAGACAAGAGAAAGACATAAAAGGAATCAAAATTGGTAAAAAGGAAGGAAAACTGTCTTTCTGTAGATGACATGATAGTGAACATATAAAACCTTATAGATGACACAAAAAAAACTAGTAAACCTATTGCGTGACTTTGGCAATACAGCAGGATACAAAGTCAATATTCAGAAATCAGAGGTGTTTTTGTACACCAAAAATGAAATATCAGAAACAGAAATTTTAAAAAAATCCCATTTGCTACAGCAACATGAAAAATAAAGTATCTATGAATAAACAACCAAAGAGGTAAAAGACTTGTACTCAGAAAACCACACAACATGGAAGAAAGAATTTAAGGAAGACACAAATAAATGGAAGCATATGCGGCGCTCAAGGATTAGAAGGATTAGCATCACCAAAATGTTCACACTATCCAAAGCAATTTACAGTTTCAGTGCAATCCCTACTAAAACATCAAAGTCATATTTCCCAGATACAGAATAAACATTTCAAAAATTTATATGGAACCCTAAATGACCCTGAATAGCCACAGCAATATCAAGAAAGAAGAACAAAGTAGGAGGGATCACAAAAACTGATATCAAATTATATTACAAGGACACTTTAATCAAAACAATCTGGTACTAGCACAAGAACAGACACATAGATCAATGGGGCAGAATAGAGAGCCCAGAAATAAACCCATTCCTCTATGGTCAATTAATATTCGACAAAGGGTTCAGAAGCATAAAAATGGAGTACAAATAGCCTCTTCAACAAAAGGTGTTGGGGGAGCTGGAGAACTACATGCAAAAAAAAATAAAACTTGACCACAAATTTGTACCATACATAAAAATAAACTCAAGATGAATGAAAGACTTAAATATAAGTCACAACACCATAAAAGTCCTAGAGTAGAATACTAGGCAGGAAAATCTCAGATATTTCATGCAGCAATATTTTCACCAATATGTCCCCTAGAGCAAGGGACATAAAGAAAAGAATAAAGAGCTGGGACTTCATCAAAATAAAAAGTTTCTTCATGGCTAAATAAAGATCAGCAAAATGAAAAGGGAACCAACCATATGAGAAAATATATTTGTCAGCGATTCTTCAGGCAAGGGTTTGATCTCTAAAACATATAAAGAACTCACATGAATCCACATCAAGAAGACAAACAATCCAATCTAAAAATGGGCAATGGACATGAACAGGCTCTTCTTTAAGGAGGACATACACAGGGCCCAGAGACACATGAAAGGATGTTCAACATAACTAGCCATCAGAAACATGCAAATTAAAACCACAGTGAGATACCACTTCACACAGGTCAGAATGACCATCATAAAAAAATAAACAAACAAGTGCTACAAGATTGTGGAGAAGAGGGAACTCTGGTGCGCTGTTGGGGGTAATGTAGACTGGTGCAACCATTGTGGAAAATTATGCAATTTCCTCAGAAACCTAAAGATGGATCTGTCTTTTGATCCAGTGATCCCACTACTCAGACTATTCTAAGAATCCTGAATCACCAATTCAAAAAGACCTATATACCACAATGTTCACAGCAGGTCACACACTTTACAATAGCCAAGTGCTGGAAGCAACGTAAGTGCCCATCAGTAAATGAGTGGATCAAAAAACTGTGGTACGTTTACACAATGGAATACTATGCAGCAGAAAGAAAGTAGTGCTGCCCTTTACAACAGCATGGATGGAACTGGAGAGCATGATGCTAACTAAGAGAAATAAGCCTGGCAATGAAAGACAAATACCATATAATCTCACATATAAGTGGAACCTTATCAACCAAATAAACAAGCAAGCAAAATATAACCAGATACAGTGAAATAAAGAGCAAATGGACAATAGCCATAGTGAAAGTGGGGAGGGATATAGGGGAAGGGTCATCAAAGAATATGTAACCATGGACAAAGCCAAGAGGTGTTAGCAATGAGAGTATGAGGTGAGGGTCAGTGTGGCAGTGGAGGATGGCAGGGTGCAAATGAAGACAATTGTACATGAACAACAATAAAAAACAGATTCAGTTAATATTTGACAGAGGGAGCAAGCACGTACAGTGGGCTGAAGATAGTTTATTCAATAAATAGTGATGGGAAAATTGTACAGTTACGTGCAGAAAAATAAAGTAGGTCACTTTCTTATGCCACATGCAATATATTTAAAATGTATTAAATACTTAAATGTTACACCTGAAACCATAAAAATTCAAGAAAAGAAATCCTAGAAGCCAGTCAGAGAAAGAAAAATACTATATGATTCCACTCATGTGGAATATAATGAACATACTAAACTATTGAGCGAAATAGAATAGAGTAATAGAGAGCAGGAAAACAAATATGGCGGGGTATGGGTTGGAGGGATCGAGCAAAAAGGAAACAATACTATTTATTTTTTGACTTATTTTCTAGTTAGAACACCAGCATAGGCAGTAAAATCTCAGACATTGCTCATAGCAATATTTTTTTTCTGATATATAGCCTCAGGCAAGGCAAACAAAGAAAATAAATAAAGGTGACTACATCTCAAAATAAAAGATTTTGCACAGCAAAGAATACCATTAACAAAATAAAGAAAACTCATAGAATGTGGGAAAAATATTCTCCAGTATATCTGATGAAAGGTTAATGTCCAAAATTCTTAAAGATCTTATAAAAGTTAAACCAAGTACAACAAACAATGCAATTAAAAAATAGGAAAAAGACCTAAATAGCTACTTTTCTAAAGAAGACGTAACACGTGGGTGAAGTCAAGGTAGGGAAGGATTGAAGGGGGAAGATGTAGGTGGATGGGGCATGGGAAAGTGATGGCAGGTAAATGGAGACAAATGTATTTAAATCTTTTTTAAAAAAGAAATAAAGAAAGAGAACATACAGGGGGCCTACATATATATATATAATGCTCAATGTCACTAATAATCAGAGAAATGCAATTTAAAAACACAATGATGTATCACCTTACAATGGTCAAAATGGCTATCATTAATAAATAAATTAGCAAACAAGTACTGGCGAGAATATGGAGAAAGGGGAACTCTTCTGCATTGTTGATGGGAATGTAATTGGTGCATCCACTGTGAAAAGCAGTATGGCATTCCCTAAAAAAATTAAAAATGGAGATCAAGATGGTGGAGGAGTGAGTGGTAGTCACACTGACCTCCTCCCAGGACCAACCTGGAATTACTACTAAATTGTGGAGAAATGACCTGGAACAAACAACTGAACAATAGTAAGAGAGGAGCCTTGTAACCTTTGAGACAGAAGAATGGGCTTTAGCGCAATGTAACTGGTAAGGACTATGGTACAGACCTGAGAAGGCGGGCAGGACACCCAGGGGCAGCAGCACCAGGCTACTGAAACAGCCAGTTGGATCCGCCTTAGAAGAGCGAGGTCTAAACCAAAAGCAGGGATCTCTAGCCTACAGCACCAGAGCCCAAAAAGTACACAGAAAACAGCCACCTGTAAAAAATGGCAGGGTTGCTCTCTGCCAGAGACAGGCAGCTGGAGATGCAAAGAGCCTTCTAAAGAGACAATGCAAAATTTTTACTTGCAGCCACTTACTCTGGGCTCTGGCAAAGGTGGGAGCAGAGTGGGCTAGAGATGCCTGAGGAGAGACTGGAGAAGGAAGCTTTGGGGAGAGAACTGTGAAAGTAGCTGGCGGGATCTTGGTGCTGACTCATCCCCCATAGGGCAGCAGCCATCTTGCTCAGGCAGAGACCACACCCCCTGAGTAGTACCAGCATCAAAGGACCCAATAGCCCTGCCCCCAGGCAGGATTCCACCCTGCCCTGTGCTGACTCAGCTGCCTGCTAGGTGCAGAGTGGCAGCCACAAACAGTAGATCCCTGGCTAACTGGGGTGCAGAGAGGTCTGGCGACATTTGAGGAGAGACTGGGGACAGAGGCTTTGGGGAGAGAACAGAGAGAGAGGCCGCTGGGATCCCAGTGCGGACTCCTCTCCCATATGGCAGCATCATGAGAAGACCCAATAACCTTGCCCCAAGTAGGCAGTCTTCCCCATCCTGAGCTGTCTAAGGTGCCCTGCTGAGTGCAGAGTGAATAGATTAACAGCTGAACGAGACATCCATGAACAGTAGATTACTGGAAGTCTTGAACAAACTGCCTAAGATGAGACAGGGTCAACATCTGACATCATCAGAGGCAGATCCAGAAAGTAAAAACAGCGGTCTCCAACCATAGAAGTTCACACCAGCAAGTCAGAAAGTCAATGCAGATCAACTTAAGAATGAGAAGCAAAAGAGAAGAGTCTCATAAATAATGGGAAGACAAAGAAATACCTCCCACTTGAAGGGAAAGGAGGAATCCCCAAAAAGAGAACTAAATGAAATAGAGGCAAGAAAACTGTCAGATACTGAGTTCCAAACAATGGTTCCAAGGCAGCTCAGTGAGCTCCGTGAGCTCAAAGATAATTACAAAGAAACTACAGAGAAACTACGAGGAACTTACTGCAAACTATATCAGCATGAAAAAGGACATAGAAACTACCAAAAAGAGAAAAGAGGAAATGAAGAATACAATTTCTGAATTGAAGAACACAATAGAAAGAATCAAAAGCAGGCTGGGTGAAGCTGAGGACCGAATCAGCGAGCTGGAGGACAAGGTAGGAAAAAGCTCCCAGAAACAGCAAGAAAATGAAAAAAGACTGAAAAAGAATGAAGAGGCATTGAGGGAAATGTAGGACAACCTGAAATGTAATAATATCGCCATAATAGGGATACGAGAAGAAGAGGATGAGGAAAGGATAGAGAACCTGTTTGAAAAGGTAATGATGGAAAACTTCCCTAATTGGAGGAGAGAAAAAGTCACGCAAGTCCGAGAAGCACAGAGGGTCCCATTCAAGAGGAACCAAATGAGGCTCACTCCAAGACACATCATCATTAAAATGGCAAATATTAAAGACAAACAGAGAATCCTAAAGGCAACAAAAGAGAGAGTTGTAGTAACATACAAGGGATCCCCCCCCAATATGGCAAGCAGCTGACTTCTCAACAGAAACACTGCAAGCCAGAAGGGAATGACAAGAAATATTCAAAGTCATGAAAAGCAAAAGCCTGCAACCAAGACTGCTCTACCCAGCAAGGCTCTCAAGTAAAATAGAAGGCGAAATAATGAGTTTCCCAGAGAAAAAACGATAAAAGAATACACTTCCACGAAACCAGCACTGCGAAATATGCTAGAGGGATTGCTTTAAGATGAAGAAAAAGTTTCTATGAATACCCAGTTCCTTTCAGAGTTGTCAATATTTGATATTACCAATATTTTTAATACTCATTAATCTGATTGTGACAATGATGTTATTTTAATTGTTCCTTTACTATTTGTTGAAACTAAACCTGTTTTAATATATTTCTTGCCTATTTCTATTATTTTTTAAAAAGCTTTAAATGACTTTTTGGTATTCTTTAGCCATTTACTGATTAAAGGTTTGTATAACTTTTTCCCTAAGAAAAACAAAAAACAAAAAACCTATTAACCATGTTTTAAATGTGTTGCAAATACTTTTCTATTCTATTCCTTGTCCTTTAACTTTTTATATGTATATTACTATATAGTTAAATGTTTAATATAGTCATATTGTCAATATTTACTTTATAGCTTCTGGGTTTGAATATTTTACTTCAGGTCATGAAAAATATTAGTTCTATTTTCTTCTAAAACTCTTTAGATTCTACATATTGATTTTTAACTCACCTGAATATTTCTTGTATAATGTGTGAAATAGGGCTCTATATTTGTTTTCTTTCAAGTAATAGTGTTCCATGCACCTTATTTGTTGAATAAGCCTTATTTTACCCATTGATTTGAAATAACAACTTAATCATATATTATATTGTTAGACAGATATATATGTTTGTCTCTAAAATGTTCATTATATTTCATTGTTCTACTTGGTTATTTCTGTGCTGGTGTCATGTCGGTTTAATTGCTGAGACTTTATAATGGTTTTAAATTTCTAAAAATATTTTATAATTAACTTTGACATTTAAAAAAATAAATAAAATCAATTTGCATTTATGAAAGAGAGAGAGAGATGGAACTCCTACCTTTTGCGACAACGTGGATGGAACTGGAGTCTATTAAGCTAAGTGAAATAAGCCAGTTGATGAAAGACAAATACCATATGATCTCACCTATAAATGGAATCTATTCAACAAAATAAAGTAACAAACAAAACAAAGCAGAGGAACGGAAACATGGAGCAGACTGAAAGTGACCAGAGGGGAAGGGGAAAGAGGACAATGGTGGAAAGAAGGGGAAGGGACTTGACAAAGAACATGTATGAATGACCCATGGACATGGACAACAGAGTGGGAATTGACTGTGGGAGCGGGGATTGGGGATGGAATGGGTCGAGGGCGGTAAAGGGGTAAAAATTGAGACAACTGTAATAGAATAAACATGATTTATAAGTTTAAAAACATAAAAGTGATCTAAAGATTCTTAAAAAATTAAAAATGGAACTGACTTATGATGTAGCAATTCCTCTTCTGGGAATATATCCAAAAAACACAAAACACTGATTCTAAAGAAAATAGGCACACATACCTTCATTGCAGCATTATTACAATCTCCAAGTTATGGAAGCAGCCTAAATGTCTATCAGTAGGTGAATGGATAAAATAACTCTGGGACATTTACAGAATAGAATACTATGGGGTCATAAACAAAGGAGAAAATTTCACTATTTGTGGCAGCATGGATGGACATGGTGGACATTATTCTAAATAAAATAAGCCAGTCATAGAAAGACAAATGCCATATGATTCCATTCATATGTGGCATAATGAACACACAAAACTATCAAGCAAAATAGAGACAGAGTTATAGATAGAGAGCAGGATGACAACTAAAGTGGGGTAGTGGTGGAGGGATTGAGCAAAAAGGAAGTACTCATAAACATGGACAACAGTGTGGTGATTGCAGGAGAGAGGGTATAAAAGAAATAAATGGTAATGGAAAAATACAATTAAAACAAATTTTGTGATAAAATCCAGTTTCTCTAATGACTAAATTATGATTTGAATAAAAAGGTTAATATCAACTTTTTTGAAGTAATTGTGATAACTGATACCTTTTTTTACATGATAACATTTACTATTTGACTTATTTCTTACTTAGAACGTCAGCATAAATCCTATATCAATATTTTCAAATACAGCACCCAACAAAAGTTAAAGATGGCCCTAGAACTTATTTCAGGTGTTTAAGAGCCAATTCCAAACTCAAAAACAATCTCATAAATATATTTTGTTTCTTATTTCAGTGCTAATTATTATCACTCCCTAGACAGTGTTTCTGATTTCTAGAATCATTGCATGTGGAATAGATGCTAATAGGAAATTAGAGACTTCTTCTTCTTGCTAGGATAGACTTATTATACCAGATAAGATGATTTCTAAAACATAATATTTTTGGCACTGCAGAGCAATGGAAGTTGAAAGCAACTACAAATTTTAGACAAGACTGGTGAGATGAGCTGATAATCTACAGCCCCTTTTCCTTGGTGACAGAGAGACCAGCAGGGCTACTGGCAGCCATATGGCACAGGACAGGAGACTTCAAATACATAGCTGGTTTGTACTCAGACATAAATCCTGAAAGCTTCAGGGGAAAAGGCTAAAAATCTAATCATGAAAACATATGAAAGGTACATCCTACATTTTCTCTCTTAGTACTGAGGAGACCTGTCCGGGAGAGGGGAAAAGGAGGGCCCCCCATGAAAATCCTCACCTCTCTATGAAAGCCCTGGGAAGAAGCCCCAGGTAACAGGGCAAGCTGGAGGGAGACTGAGGCCTACCAACATTGAACTGCACTATATTAAGCTCACTCTGTTATCAAGCCAAGACCATCAGCACCCACACTACCTGGATAAGAAAAGGAAAAACTCTTTCTGGGGAAAGGTACCAGTGCCAAATATCTACAATACTGCACCCCCAATTTATGACAACTGATAGAAAATGACATGGTATGCTAAGAGACAGAAGCAAATGACCAAAAACAAGAAATAAAATATAGAGTTTTATAGTGAAGCCATTAGCAAATACTTAAAAAAAAAAAACACTATGGTTTATATATGTAGAAAATAGATAAAATGAAGACCTCACCAAAAAAAATTAGAACCTTTAGAAAAGAATCATGGCAATTTTATTTTAAAAAGCACTAGAGTTCAAATTAAGGACTCAATATATAGCGTTAATACTATACTAAATTTAGCTCAAAGAGGGTTAATAAATAGGAAGGCAGGTCAATAGAAAATATACAGATTGAAGGCAGACAGAAAAAAGGATGGAAAATACAGTGGAGAAAACAGGGGACATACAGGGCACAATGAAATGATCTTATATACATGTGACTGGAGTTCCAGAGAATAAGGCAAAAGCAATTTTTGAGGAGATGATAACTTATCATCAAGCTTCATGATAAAAACAAAATCACTCCTGAGCACATCAAAATTAAACTGCTGCAATACAAAGTCTTTAAAGCATCAAAAAAAATTCCATATTATCTTCAAAGGAAATATAAAACGTTGACTTTTGATAAGACAGAAGACAGAGAAATGGCACCCTTAAGTACTGAAGAAAATAACTCGCTAACTCAGAATTCTATACATCTTGTGAAATCATTCTTCAGTAGTAAAAGTGGTATTTTCAGACAAACAAAAACTGAGAGGATTTATCTCCCGTAGCCTGTACTAAAATAAACATCAAAAGGGAGCTTTTCCTTTTAGAAGGAAAATGATCCCAGACAAAAACAGTTGTGAGAGAAGAAAAAGACACAAAATGGGTTAAAATGTGAGTGAAGTTCTGCTTTTTGATTTGAGTACCATGTTGACTTTCTAAAAATACATAAGCTCTGCATTTACATTTACACACTTGCCTGACTGGTGTGAAGTGTTATGTCATTGTGGTTTTAATTTGCATCTCTCTAATAGCTAGTGATGTTAACCATTTTTTCATGGGTCTATGGGCCCTCTGTATATCCTCCTTGGAGAAGTGCCTGTTCAGGGCCTTTGCCCATTTTATAATTGGATTGCTTGTCTTCCTGGTGTGAAGTCTTGTGAGGTCTTTATATATTTTGGAGATCAAACCCTTGTTCAAAGTATCATTGGCAAATATATTTTCCCAAAGAGTTGATTCCCTTTCCATTTTGTTGATGTTTTCTTTAGTCATGCAAAAGCTCTTTAGTTTGATGTAGTCCAATTTGCATATCTTTTCTTTTATATCCCTTGCCCTAAGGGATGTAGTGGTGAAAATATTGATGTGCAGGGTTTCTGAAATTTTCTTGCCTATGTTTTCTTGTAGGACTTTTATAGTGTCATGACTTATATTTAAGTTTTTTATCCATCTAGAATTTATTTTGGTGTATGGTGTAAGTTAGTGGTCTAGTTTCATTTATTTTGCACATACTTGTCCAGATTTCCCAACACCATTTGTTGAAGAGGCTATTTTTACTACATTTTATGTTCCTGTCCCCTTTGCCAAATATTAATTGACTGTATTGACATGGGTTTATTTCTGGGCTCTCTATTCAGTTCCATTGATCTATGTCTCTTTTCTGGTGCCAGTAACAGATTGTTTTGATTACAGTGGCCTTATAATACAGATTGACATCAAGTATTGCAATCCCTCCTACTTTGTTCTTCTTTCTCAAAATAGCTGAGGCTATTCAGGGTCATTTATGGTTCTATATGAATTTTTGAAATATTTATTCTATATCTGTGAAATATGTCATTGGTATTTTGATAGAGATTATGTTGACTCTGTAGTTTGCTTTGGGTCATATGGACATTTTAATGATGTTAATTATTCCAATCTGTGAACACAGTATATGCTTCCATTTATTTGTGTCCTGCTTAATTTCTTTCTTCAGTGTTGTGTAGTACAGGTCTTTTATTTTCTTGGTTAAGTTTATTCCTAAATATTTTATCTTTCTTGTTGTTAAAATAAATGAGATTTTTGTCATAATTTCTATTTCTGTTATTTCATTGTTGGTGTACAAAAATGCCTTTAATTTCTGAATTTTGACTTTGTATCTTGCTATTTTTCCAAATTCATTTATTAGGTCAAGTACATTTTTATGGAGTTTGTAGGGATTTTTTTTTTTTGTTAGTAGTAACTCACTTTTATTTTTACTTTTTTCTTTATAACATTTTTATGATAATTTTTATTTCTTTTAATTTCTTTTTTCTTTTTTCTTTTATTTTATTTTAATTTATTTTTTCAAATACATTTGTCTCTGCCTACCCCCCACCACTTTCCCTTGCCCCCTCCCTCTTTCCCTCCCTCAGCTCTTCCCCTTTGGTTTTGTCCATGAGTCCTTGCTATATGTTCCTTGACTTTCCCCTTCCTTTCCTTTTCCTTGCCCCCCCTCCCTCCTTCCCTCTTGTCTCTGTTGATTTCTCTTCCTTTCAGTGTTGCTGGGGGTTTTTTGTGTTTACTATTATGTCATGTTTCACAGTGGTCAGAATGGCCATCATTAATAAATCAACAAACAAGTGCTGGCAAAGATGTGGAGAAAAGAGGACCTTAGTACACTGATGGTGGGAATGAAAACTGGTTCAGCCACTGTGGAAAACAGTATGGAGTTTCCTCAAAAAACTAAAATTGGAACTGTCCTTGACCCCACAATTCCATTCCTGGGATTATACCCCAAGAATCCTGAAATACCAATTCAAAAGAACCTATGCACCCCAATATTCATAGCAGTGCAATTTATAATAGCCAAGTTCTGGAAACAGCCTAAGTTTCAATCAGTAAGTGAGTGGGTCAAAAAACTGTGGTACATTTTCACAGTGGAATACTACACAGCAGAAAGAGAGAAGGAACTCATACCCTTCTCAATAGCATGGATGAAAATGGAGAACATTATGCTAAGTGAAGTAAGTCAGGTGGTAAAAGAGAAATACTGTATAATCTTACCTATAAGTGGAACCTAACCAACAAAACAAACAAATGAGCTAAATAGAGCCAGAGACATGGAAATAAAGAAGAAACTGACAGTGACCAGAAGGGCTGGGGGATGGGTATAATGGGGTAATGAAAAGGAAGGGTCAAGTCAAGGAACATGTGTAATTGACATATAGACAAACACAATGGGGAGAGGTAGGACTGAATGCGGAAAGTGGGGGGTGAGTAGGGTAGGGGAGAGTAATGGGGGAAAAATGAGGACAACTGTAATTGAACAAGAATAAAAAAGAATGTTATAATAAAAATATCCCTGGTGAAAGAAAGAGAATATAGAAGTAACATATACTTGAGGAAAAAAAAAAGAGAGAGAATTACACAGCTGCTAACACTCTGTGATCCTCCCTCTTGGGTTGAGGAGGCTTGAGTTGTCTGTGATATTTCTACAATACTCGAGGCATTCAGGCCACAGGTAGGGATCTCAACAAATCTCCCATGCTAAGTACAGGAGTGCCAGTGACACCACAAAATCTATTACCTGTGAACCCTGAGATTAAAAAGGAGACAGAGAAAAACAAAGATGCCTACTAAGAAGGGATCCTAGTGTTTAACTGGGAGCCGGACTTTAAGTTAGGCTCAAATACAAAACCAGAAGCCTAGCAGCCATTTCTGCACAGAGGTCCCTCACACAATCTTCTCTTCACTCACAAGCGTCTGCGCTAAACTGCCTACCTGTATTGTGCTTCTGCCATCTGAGCCAGCTCTTATAAAGGAGTTCCTGCAGTCTTATTTCACCAATAGGACTGAGACTTTCCCCATCCAATCAGAGCTTTGTAGCGCCAACCAATCATATCAGCTCTATTCTGACAGATCAGGAGAGTGTCTTTGGACTAAACTGCGAAGATTTGAAGTTAGTTGACACATAGTTTTCTTCCTAATCCTGCATTTCAGCCCAAGTGGAAGGAGGAGTTTTGTCATGTCAGATATTAGAAGGCTGAATTGCCTGGAATTGAAATCGGACATAAACCAGAAATCCAATGACTATCATATTGAAGAGCTCTGGAAGGTAGGAAGAATGACTCCTGGTTTGAAGGAAAAAGGCCCAGATGGAGACCCTTCCCCATATTTTATGCTGATTATAAATGTCATGAGTCAGCTCTTGATCTCCTATTCCAGATGTCTTTCTGGGAAATATGCATTAGCTCAACTTTTCCAGATTCATGGTGACAAGTTCAAGGAAATCACTGGGGGCAAATATTTGAAGAGCCATGAATTTGAGAGCGTTGGGTGTAGAGGGTAAGTAACCTCAGTATAATTTTTTAAATGAGCTGTTTATATATTATCAGGGAGAGGATTTTAAAAATGGATAAGTTGAGAACCACAAATTAATGTCAGGTGGCTAATTCAAAAGTTCTAACTGAAGAACAGGTTTCATGACATTGGAGCTTGAGATGGCATGTGCTATCAAGATAAGCAAGGGAAGAGCTCAAACCAATTGCTATTCAGGAGGTTGTGGGTGGGTTACAATAATCCTTTCAAGTAAATGGTTATGTCATTGACCACATACTGATCTTAGGAACCACAGTATAGGCACAGTGTCATTCCTGATATATGGTCACCTGTGACCTTATTTTACAGGGATGATGTGCTTTCAGCTCAGGGACACTGCTCACACAGAAGTACATGGCTTTCCTAATAGGTTTAATGGTTCTCCTAAAGTTACATAATCCAGACAATCATGTTTTAATATTGTGAGTGGGCTGCTGAGTTTGCCTGATTGAATGCATGACATGGCAAAATCCTCAGGGGTGGGCTTTCCTGGCAAAAATACAGAAACCCACCCTAGTATAAAAGGCTTCTCTGTTCCTTGGTTCATGTTTTCCTCTCAGGGTGCCTGCCTTGTCCTCTTGTCCAATTTTCCTTTGGATTCTAGGAGATGTCATTAAACTTTCTCACAATTTGATACTCAGTCAGGACTAATTCAGTCAGCTACAGACGAAGCTTAATGGCCATAAGTTTACAGTCTAGGAACATTCTGACCTGAAGTTCCAGGCCCAGGGATACCCACTTACCATTTTGATTCTCTGGCACATAGGGTATGCTAACTGAAAGGAAATATTAAAATGACAGGCCATCTGGCATGTTGCATCCTGAACTGGCTGCTGCTTTTCCCAGTTGCAGGTGATTCCAACCTACTTAGGATACAATAACTGGATGTTTAGATTAGAAGTTGCTGAAATAGTCAAAACAATATTTGCATTTTCATGGTTGTTACTGGATACCATACAACCCTGGACTCTTGAGACAGTGGGATACATAAGACACTGACATCTGGATTAATGAGATTTTTGAAGGAATTTTATACATTTTTATATATTACGTGGACTCTGAATTCTTTCCTGGTTGTCCAAAGATGGAATGGATGACTGAGACAACTGGAGACCCATTGACCTGTCAGGAACTCCTGGTGGTGCATCTGACTGGTCCAGATAGGTGCACATGAGTAGTGACAAGTAGCTTGGAGGGCACACATGGTACGCAGGCAGACTTCCCTGACCTCTGTAGGTCTTTGTACTCACCAAGAAGACTGCAGCTCTGCATGACCACAGATTTGGCTGAAGGCTCAGTGAATCAAAAGAGAAAAGTCTAGGTTGAAAAAGAAATATCCCACTTTACCCCTGCTCTACAAACACCTACTTATCAGCAGCAACTAAAGGAAGAGGATCTGCTAACTTGGTTGGTTAGTTTCTCAGTATGGATCAGGCCATGTTTGCTAGAGAGCAAAATTCTCTGCATTAAAAGGTAGTACCTCTCTGCCGCCTTCTTATTCCAAGATATGTCCATCAACTCCATTCTCCCTCTATGGCACTCTCCTTCTCTGTGTTTGACCAGGGACCACTTCACTCCTCTCAACACCCATATTTACCTGTGTGTTCTTCAGATGGCTCAAGTTCCATATATATGTTGTTGCCCTTGAGCACAAGTCTCATGCCTCCTGCATGAAGTATGAGCATTACTTATTAATTGATTAATTGAATATTTATTAAGCCCATCTAAAGGAAGATATGGTATTAACAACAATAAATATTTAAAAATATTATCTAGTGTTGAAATTATGTCTGATTTTTCCTTTGATCTTTTCTTCAAATTTTCTGTAGGAAATAATACTTTTATAGTTGAGATTCATACACATATGACAAATACATTGAAAAGGAGGAGATTCTGGACTTATGTGTGATAAAGGGATTGAAATCTTGGTTAGCCTCTGTCTTTTAAGTTAAATTCCTCTACAGCTTTTCACGGTGTGTCCTGAGCTCCCCACCCAGAATCATCTGGATGAGAGGAGTCCATATGTAAATCATCTCAACTTTCTTTCCTCTGGTCAAGGATTTGCTAGCCCAGTGATATCTGAACTCCTTTTGATGCCCAAATATTTTCCCTGACAATTACTCTGGGAGGATGACTCCCTATCACTGATTCCAACTTCAGAGTTTTATCAGGATATTACCTGATACACCATCTTCCATGGGACAAGAACTCTTAACTGAACTCCCACCTTGCACTTGCATGTCCAGTGTGGGAGACTTTCTGGCCTACTTTGGTCTTGTCAGGACTACATGGTGGCTAAAAGAGCAGGCTTTAAGGTCAGACTGCTTAGGTTCAAGTCCAGGTTCCATGATCTCTTGACATATAAAGATATTGGGATCACTGTATTATCTTCCTGTACCTCAGGTTTCTTATCAACAAAATGGAAAATAATATCCTCCACTTATAGGTTTCATGAAGATCAAGTGGGGCAATACATGTCGGGTGCTCAATGTGGTGCCTGGCACATCAGGAGAGTGCAGATATGCTTAGCTGCTGCTATTACTATTATGATTTCTCAGATCTTGTAACCCATGCACATATCCTCAGGGACAAGCACAGATCATCTTCTTGGGACAACTATTGCCACTTTCATGCCCTTCTGCTGTGTCTGTCTTTATAATTGGATATTGTAGTAATAAACTTGCCATGCCCTTCAGACATGACCTCAACCACTTGGCTGCAAGTCCAGACCATGCACCATCTTAGCTCAGTTTCTCTCATCTGCCCCACATGTTTTCCTGCTATACTTGGCCTCTCTCTGCCTTCATCTGTCCAAAAAGATAGGTTTATTTCCTACGTTTTTCTCTGGGAGATATATGGATTCAGCTTCCACAGAACAAGTAATGTGATTCAATACATCAATCAAAACCAAGTATAACAAAATCATATGATTATCACAGTAGATGCAGAAAAAGCATTTAACAAAATTAAACATTAATTTATGATAAAAACTATCAACAAAGTCGGTATAGAAGTGTCTTATCAAAACTTGATAAAGGCTATATATGACAAGCTAACATCATACTCAATAATAAAAAGTTGAAAGATTTTCCTCTAAAATCAGGAACAAGACAATGATGCCTACTTTCACCACTATTATACAACACAACACTGGAAGCCTTAGCCACAGCAATCAGACAAGAAAAAGAAATATAAGGCATGTAAATAGGAAAGTAATAAGTAAAACATTATTCACAGATGAAATGATACTATATGTTGAATACCCTAAAGGATCCACTAAAAATTAATAGAGTTAAATTAAAAAATCAGTAAAATAGGAGAATACAAAATCAATTTACAGAAATCTGTCATGTTCCTATACACTACTAACAATCAGGAGGCGAAATAAAAAAAAAAAATCCCATTCACAATTGCATCAAAAAGAATAAAATACCTAAGAATAAACTTAACCAAAGAGATGAAAGACTTCTACCCTGAAAACTATAAGACAGTGATGAAAGAAATTGAAGAAGACACAATTAAATGATAGCATATACCATGCTTATGGATGATAAGTATTAATATTGTAATGACCATACTACCCAAAGCAATTTGCATATTCATAACAATTCTTATCAAAAATCTAATGTCATTCTTCTCATAACTAGAACTACTCCTAAAATTTATATGGAATGAAAAAAGGCCCCAAATAACCAAAGCAATCGTGAGAAAGAAGAACAAAGTTGAAACTATCATGATTCCTGAAATCAAACCATATTACAAAGCTATCATAATCAAAACAGAATGGTACTTGGAAAAAACAGAACAATGGAACAGAATAGAAAAACTAGAAATAAACCATTGCTTATATGACGAAGGAAGTAAAAGTATATACTGGAGTAAAAACAGTGTCTTTGACATGTAGTGTTGGGAAAACTAGACAGATAAATGGCAAAAAAAAAAAAAAAAGAATATGGACTACTCTCTTATACCATATACAAAAATAAATTCAAATGGGTTAAAGACTTAAATATAAGATCCAAAAGCATTGATTCCTTCTTATTAAGAAAAAAGGCACTGTAGCGTGGTCATAATACCACATTTCTTCCCTCTACCTCTCCATCTCCATCCTGCCTCACCACACCTCCAGTCATCTGGTCTACAGAGGACTTTTTAGAAAGTCTGGTGTCATTAACTATTCTCTGCATCCTCTTCCTTTCAAGTCCTATGAGCCTCAAACATCAAATGTTTTTCTACATTCCACACCTTCAACATCCCCACAAGATCTTCTCTTAGGTTGAAGAGCATAAGCAGATAAACCTGGGCAAATTATCTCCAGCATCATTATCTCCCACACAAGCTACTACATCTTTCAGAGACGTTTTTTTCTTCAAATACAATGGTGATGGTACCCGCTTAATGGTGCTCCTGTCAGCATAATATAAAAAGATGTAAGGGTCTTGCCAGGAAGTTGACCATGAGTACTAAATAAATGAGTACTTTAATTTTGATAGCTTGTTTCATGCAGTCTGTCCACATGTTCAAGCCCATCTTGATCTAATTTCTCATGCTGTCACCTCAGAGTCACTCTGACAATGACTGTTCCTGGAGGAATGCTTTATATATTTTATCTCTTCTCTGTTAATGCAGGTTTACTAGAAGGTTACCACCATTCATTTGCCCAGAACTGAGAGGCTTCTTGGGACAAGGAACTTCCAGAGCTAAAACCAGTATCATTCTGAACAAGATGGAATGAACTGGTTATGCTGCAGTCTTTCTCTTCAACTCATTGACTTTTATTTTTATAAACATCACCATAACCCCCATATGACAAGTCTCCACAGACATATTTTAAACTGTCTTTTGTAACATCTCTGTTGACACTCACCAGGTCATGCAATTAAGTCACCTTTTATTATTTCCCTTCCCTGAATTCCATGGCCCTGATCTTTTTGGTTTTCCTGATGTTATGGTTATTATTACTGCATAAAAATCAGACCAAAATTGAATAGCTTAAGCCAGAAATGTATTACTATCTCTCAAAGTTCTTTGAAGTGACTGGGTTTAACTGGGAAGCTCTCTCTTGGAATCTCCTATGCTGTTATAATTGATAGCAGCTAGGCTGAACATCTGCTGTCCCCTGAGTGGGAATGGCTGTGGGAAGCTGGGTTGACTCCATGTTCTCTCCATATAGTCTCTCATGTGGCCATTTTTGGCTTCTCACAGTACAGCTCTCTCAAGGTTCTGAGAGTGAGTATCTGAAGAGGTATGAAACAGAAGCTACCAGTCCCTTAGCGCTTGTATCTAGAAGCTGTAACAGCATCACTTCAGCATGGAATCAACACAGGGTCACAGAGCCTACTCAGGTCTAAAAAAAAAGGAAACATAGGCTCTATCTCTTAATGAGAAGAATGTCAAGGAATTTGTGGTCATCCTTAGCCTTTCACACTAGACAATCTCTCTTCCCTCTCGCCCTCAGATTCCATCCTCACCAACTTGTACCTACCTCAGTCTTTCCCCACCTCCCATGCCTTCCTGTCTTTGCAGATACTGTTTCTTGCCTAGAAGAACCACTTATTCCCAATACTGGTCCCTCCTTACCACTGGCCAAGCCTTCCCACTAACTCTTCTTATCCATAGATGATCAACATTGTGCCACAAAGCTGGGTTGAGTGCTCCTGTTTATTGATAGAGAGCACAATAACAACTACAAGCTTGTGTCCCCTACTGAAATGTGAGAGACTTGGTGGGCAGGCACTGAAACTTTATGTCAAGATTTGAGTCCCTAGAGACCAGCACCATCCCCAGCAGTAATTCAGCACTGTTGGGTTAAGAAAACCATGTGAATCTGTGTGTTCTCTCACTGACATGGCAACTCAAGATTAATCCAGAAAAGTTTCAGTTTAAGTTAGTTAGGCGTTGACCGTTTATTTGTGCTAATTAAAAAGCCTTCATCTCATTGGAAGAATTTGACATCTATCCAATCAGAAGCCAACACTATCTTTCTGTATTGTTGCAAATCTGAATTGAGTGATTTACTCATATTTTTCTAGCTTTTTGAGCCATTTTCTATCATAATGTTCAGTCATTCTTTGTGTGGTGTGTTATTTAACCTGAGAGACTGACACTTTTGTGGACTGCAGATTGATTTTGATGACACCCCTCACCAAAACATAATGGAAAATTTGACTTGGTTAGAAATAACCATATACAACATTTTGGCTTTTCATATTGGGTGGACTCAGGATGAGCCTGTTGTGTGTGTCTCCTTACTCCTACATTTGTCTTTCTACACTGCCACACCCCTATAGTTTCATTGGCCCTGTTCATTCAGGACCACTGCACCCTTAAGTTGGCTTCCAACATCTGAAATCATGGCCAGCTAGTAACCACAACCTCTCTCAGCCCCCTTCTTGCCTTCTGTCTCAGGCCAAAGTTATAGCTGAGATTATTGAACATGAATAAGTTGCTTATATGAATAGTTCATCAAAACTATTTTTATACTTTATCTTGAAACTATATAAAATTTAAACACATTGATCTTTTACATAATTCTCAGCTTTGGTCTGAGTTCCAGCCAATTGAAGATTTCTTATTTCCTATGACACAGATAAAAATCTGCCTTCCCTCCAGGCCCTGACTGCGCCTGTCTGCATATGTGGCATGTCCCTCCATCTTGTTTTTTCACCAAGATTTCCTACAAAAAGCTAGCTCTAAGCAACTCCACCCAGTTTAATCACCTTTATATTCTTTCTACACATGATACATAATAACATTAAAGGAACAAATTGTTACTATATTAATATTTCTAGCCATTTCACTCTGGAATGCTAAAAGATTGTGTATTTATATTTGTGTATTTGGTAGCTTGGTTTCCTTCTGCCACTCCAGGAAATGAGGAAGGGAAGAAGACAAGCATGAGTGTGAGTTATGACCAGAAAAACACCAAAGGAGTTGTATGGTAAAAGGACACAGGTGAAGGAGGAAAATGAATTATAGAAGTATTGCTGGTACTGTATATTCTTTTCTCAAAAGTTAAGAAACATAAGAAGACAAGTAATACTGAAATTACTTTGTGATTACTGTAGAATGCAATTTTGACCATGAATTCCCATTAGGATAGTATTAAACTGGATGAACAATGGGAATAATCATCAGATCCATGGAAGTACATAATAAAAACAAGATAAAATAGTAAAATAAATACCATTTGTTTTTGCAAATATTTGTATAGAGCTGTAATTGTTTCTAATGTAAAATCATGACTCAGTATGTTTGTCATAAGTTTATGTTTCACAGGTTTATTTTTAGTCTCCTCATGTAGGCTTTAGTTTTCTTGAAGTCTAGAGCCTATGATTCAAATGTTTATTATAGTACAAAATAGAAATATCTCCTTAGAAATAACAAAACAGTGATTGAAAATGGCAGCCCACAGTTTAGTTCTTTCTTAGCTATACCAGTTCCAAAGTCACAGCAGTCCTAGTGAAAATATGCCAAGATTCATATAAAAGGATTTAACAATATGTCACCTAAACCACCTGGATTGTTGACCTGATGAGATCCCTGCTCTAATCACAGGTCTGGGTAGCTTTCTAGCTCCAAAATCTTGTCTTCCCTCTTACTACATTGCTGAAGAGAAGAGAAATCATGGGTTATAAATGCTAATGAGAGAAGTCAGTTAGTTCTCTGGGAACCCAATTTTTTTTCCCTTCAGTGCCACTCTGTCTCCAACTTTGGCTACAAGCATTTCCCAGAGAAAACTCTCAGGATAAAGCCATGCAATTCACAGTTGTCACTAATTCAGTAAAATTTCCATTTCCAGAGGAGAATTTCCATTCTTGCTCTAACCCCTTTGTATTGGCACCACGATTTCTATTTCAAAGCCTTTTACTTACAGCACAAACCTGGCTGTACCAGAAGCATGGCCGGCACTTCATCAGTTCATCTTCATGGAGGTGTCTTTTGGGGAACATATGTTAACATCATTTTATAGATGAAGAAACAATCTCAGAGTCAAAGTGGTCACAAAGGAGTAGACTTCGAACTCACATGCCTCTCACTTTGAAACCATCTGTTGATGTGTGTAATAAAAAGGCAAATCCTGACACACCCTCCCTATGTAAATTTTACCTCACCAAGCTCAACAGGTGTTCTTAAATCTTACAGTAAGACTAGATGCTTAGATTTGTTGTCATGTGTAACTTGGACCACTATGTGTTCTTTTTTTTTTCTAATTTGGGAAAATGTGGTGGAAAGATTTGGAAATGATTTATTGAAAAGTTATTTGAGTTATGCTCTAGCAGCCAGTAATCAAGGTGTGATTCTGGAAGTGAGGGCAGAGATGAAAAAGTGCCTGAATGTGAGGGACTGACTTAGAGGTCATGCAGGACCTGGTGATAGGTGTTACTAAGAAGGGTGCAGGAAGAGAAGACAAGGGAGAGCAGTTAAAAACAACTGCAGATTTCTAGTATATGCTTAGTCACCTGTGAGAAGACAGCAATCATGACCATGATAACAACGTGACATGACACAAGGATGGAAGAGACAAGGTCACATTGGTAGAAACTTTTTTGGCTACAATCAGTGGTTGTTCCAGGCACAATACTCTATTCTACTAATGCAGAACTTGAATAAACAGGAAGCTACATGTGACAAATTTACACCAGACACCAAGATAAAGATGGTTTCCCTGAAGAATTACCACATCTTGCCCTTTTTTCTGGGTAATTCAAGCCTCAATTTTGAAGGATTTCTTATATAAGCAAACAGTCTACAAGGACTATGGTAACTCCTTCTGAAGGCTGGAGATTGACCAGCGGAGTTGACGCACATATTTAAAAAAATATTTAAAAAATTGTGTTACTCTAATGGTATAATATTATAAGATTTTATCAGGATGGGTCAAGCTAAAGTTTGCTAGTTCCTCTGTCAGTGTTACAGTGTATATCTTTATAATTCTTATATTAGAGCAATTACTATGATAGTCAAATAGATAGGAGTCCATTGGGGAAAATTATGTGAGAAAACAGGAAAAGATTCAGGCTTCATTTCATTTTTTATTTTATCATGTATGTAACACCTTTTGGAGTATAGAAAATATTTGGTTTTGAATGTTCCTAATTGGGTGGCACTTTCAAAATCTGATAGAGTCGGATTTTTTAAAAATCATGGAGGAGATCTAAGATGACAGAGGAGTAGGTGTAAGCTAAACTAACCACCTCCCAGGACCAATCTGGAATTAAAACTAAATTTTAGAGAAATCATCTGGAATAACCAACTGAACACCAGCTAGAGAGAAGCTTTATAACTATGGACAAACAGAACAACCCACTTCACAACAATGTGACTGGTAGGGAGTAGGGAGACTCAAGAGGGCAGGATGGGCTCCCAAAAAATGGCAGCTGAAGTACCAGAGGGGTATTTTAGTGACTTGGGAGTTCCCCTGAGAAGTGTGGGGTCTAAATCACAAACTGGGCTCCCTAGCCTGCTCCAGAACCATAGCTAGAAAATAACCCGAATAGCATCCATCTGTGAAAAGCTGCAAGATTTCTCTCTACCAGAGAGAAATAGCTAGAGATTCAGAGAGTCTTAAAGGGACAACACAGAAAATTTTGTTTGGAGCCATTGAACCTGGAATCCGGCAGAGGGAGGCCAGAGTGGACTAAAGATGCTTGAGGAGAGTTTGGGGTAGGTGGCTCTTGAGGGAGACTGAAGGAACAGTCACTAGAGTCCCTGTGCTGAGTCATTCCCCATATTGCAGGAGCCATCTTTCCCAAGGAGAGCAGCCTTCTCTAAGAGCATTAGCCTGAAGGGAAGAAAAAACTCCATCCACAGGAATTACTCTGCCCTACCTTGTGGAGCTTAACCCAGGGTGCTGATTACAGCTTTATTAGTTACACAAAGAGCCTATCAACTGATTAGTTTAATAGCTAAAGCAGAAAATTCAAAAAAGTGGCCAAAATGGGACAAAAAAAGAAACACACCCCAAATGAAAGAAAAAGAGAATTCTCCAGAAGAAGAACTCAATGAAATGTAGGCAAGCCATCCATTAGATAGAGAGTTTAGAGCAATGATTATAAGGCCACTCAAAAGCATGAAAAAAAGGAAAGACTATAAAAAAGGACCACAGAAATAAAGAATGGAGGGGGAGAGAAGATGGCGGAGGAGTGAATGGGAGTCACGCTGACCTCCTCCCAAGACCAAACTGGAATTGCAACTAAATAGTGGAGTAATCACCTGGAAAGCAGTGGACCAATAGTGGGAGAGGAGCCTTGGTGCCGCAGACAGTGGATTCTACTCTCACACATCCCAATGGGTGAGAAGTACAGTGGAGCTTTGAGAGGGTGGGCTGGGTGCCCACGGGCACTGACACGAGAGGAACATTGAAATGGCCAGTTAGCTTCCTCCAAGAAGAACGGGGTCTGAATCATAAACAGGAACCCCTAAACTACAGCAGCTAAAACCAAGAAAATACAGAAAAAAACGCAACCCCAAAAAGCTTAGAGGCACTCTCTGCCAGAGACAGGTGGCTGGGGAAGCAAAAAGATTTAAAGGGCCAACGAAAAAGTTGCAGTGGCAGCCACCCTCCTTGATCTCTGGGTAGAGGCGGCAACAGGGTGGGCTGGTGCCTGGGAAAACACTGGTGAGGAAAACTTTGTGAAGAGAACTGACACGGCGGCCGGTGGAGCCCTAGTGATGGCACGCCTCCCACTCTGCAGCTACCATCTCGCTCAGGCATCAGGGAATCAATTAACCTGACTTTTGTGCGCTCCGCACAAGATTGTGCACGTGTGAGCTGGGGGACTGAGTGTAGACCTGCTGGGAGAGCCTTCAGGAGAGACTGGAGATGGAGGCATTGGGGAAAGAATGGGAGGAGAAACAAGGGAGCCCCGACTCCCTCCCATTTCCGTAGTCTCCATTGTGGGCTGAAAAGGCGCTCCCCCAAAGAGGCAGGAGAGGGGCGCGCAGAAACCAGACTGCCTGCGATTGAAATGCAGGCCACACAAGTGGTGGATACTTGGCTGCAGGGGTAACAGAACTGCCCAGAGACCCCTGAGGAGAGACTGAAACACAGGCGTTGGGGAAAGAACGGGAGGAGGAACCGGGGAGTCCCGACTCCTTCCCCTTGCCGTAGTCTCCATTGGGCGGGAAGAGTCCACACCCCCAAAGAGCTAAAAGCAGAAAAGCACACATAGACACCCCCAAAACACCCAGTGCAGGCTTGCACACTTGCGCAAAGTGATCAGGGAGGGTTATCGAGCCTGTGTGTGACCAGCGCGGGCTGGCGAACGCTTCCACTGGCCGGCAAGGCCTCCCAAAGATTGGCACCCATACAGTCTGCGAGGGAGTGCACAGAGCGGCAAGGGCAGGCGTAAATTGACCCGCCCGCCCGCAATTGCGGAGCAGCCCACAAAATTAGTACAGCTGCCCAGAGTCCGGGGAGGAGAGACCGGAGACAGGATTAACCTGAGAGTCCTGGAGCTGACTTCCTCCCATTTCCGTAGTCCCCATTTGGCTAGGGCAAACATGCACCCAAGGGCCAAAAGCGGGGAAAATAAACAATAGAAGACCCTAAACTGACCAGTGCCCCGGAGCTCGCCAGCCAGGTGGCCAGATGAGTACTTGGGGTCGCGAATAAGCCCCTTGGTCTGGGGCAAGCACATGCGAGCCCAGGCAGGCGGGGGTTCCTGCCGCCCTGGGAGTGTGCTCAAGGAGCCCGCTTGAGAGTGCAGAGAGATCCCAAAATATAACCCAGCCCTGACCAAAGGGGACACAGAGCTGCTCCAAGCAGGAGTCAGACACAGACATTAGACTCAAGGAAAGCTCAAACAAACAACCCAAGGTCCTATAGGGTAAACAACTGACATCAGCAGAAGCAGGCCCAGAAAGAAAAGTAAAGGACAAAAATACTTAACAGACTCACAAAAATGGGAAGAAAAAGAAGTTCCCCCTAAATGAGTGGAAAAGGGGACTCCCCACAGAGAGAGCTAAATGAAATAGAGGCAAGGGAACTATCAGATACTGAATGCAAAACGATGGTTCTAAGGAAGCTCAATGAGCTCAGCCAACTCAAAGAGACCTATGAGAAACTGCAGAGAAACTATCAGGATCTTACAGCAAACTATATCAGCCTGGAAAAGGACATAGAAACTATCAAGAAGACACAAGAGGATATGAAGAATACCATTTCTGAATTGAAGAACACAGTAGAAGGAATCCAAAGCAGGCTGGATAAGCTGAGGATGGAATCAGTGAGATGGAGGATAAGGTAGAAAGAAGCTCCCAGAAAGAACAAGAAATGGAAAAAAAGACTCAAAAAGAATGAAGAGGCATTGAGGGAAATGCAGGATGACCTGAAACGCAATAATATCCGTATAATACGGATACCAGAAGGAGAAGAAGAGGAGCAAGGGATAGAGAACCTCCTCGAAAAAGTAATGATGGAAAATTTCCCTAATTTGAGGAAAGAAAGGTTCTCATGGATCCAGGAGGCACAGAGGACCCCACTCAAGAAGGACTCAAGGAGGTCCACTCCAAGACACATCATCATTAAAATGGCAGATGTCAAAGACAAAGAGAGAATATTCAAGGCAGCAAGGGAGAAGGAGAAAGTCACATACAAGCGGGCCCCGATATGCCTAGCAGATGTCTTCTCAACAGAAATACTACAAGCCAGAAGGGAATGGCAACAAATATTCCAAGTCATGAAAAGCAAGGGACTACAGGCAAGGCTGCTCTACCCAGCAAGGCTCTCAATTAAAACAGAAGGGGAAATAGAGAGTTTCTCAGACAAAAGAAGACTAAAAGAATACATCTCTACCAAACCAGCACTGCAAGATATGCTAAGGAGACTGGTTTAAGCAGATGAAGGAAAAAATGAGAGAGAGAAGAACACAGGTACAAAGAGAAAAGATGAGTAAGTTTCTATCAGTAATATCTCTCAATGTGAATGGACTAAATGCCCCAATCAAAAGACACAGGGTAGCTGAATGGATAAGAAAACATGACACACACATATACTGCCTACAAGAGACCCACCTCAGTGCAAGAGACCTACACAGATTGAAAGTAAAAGGATGGAAAAAAATATTCCAAGCAAATGGTCATGAGAAAAAGGCCTGGGTGCCATTATTGTATCAGACAAAGTAGATTTGAAAACAAAGGTTATAAAGCGAGACCCAGAGGGGCACTTGATAATACTTAAAGGAAGAATCTACCAAGAGGACATAAACATTGTAAACTTCTATGCTCCCTATATAGGAGCCACCAAATTTATAAAGAAATTGTTGGATGACTTCAAAAAGATATAGACAGCAACACATTGATATTAGGGGATTTCAACACCCCACTGTCACAAACGGACAGACCTTCCAAACAAAACATTAATAAACATATTGTGGTGCTGAAAGACACACTGATTCAGAGACATAACTGACATATATAGAACCTTACATCCCAAAGAAGAAGAATAACATTCTTTTCAAATGCTCATAGCAGTTTTTCAAAGAGAGACCACATGATAGGACATAAAGCAAACCTCAGCAAATTCAGGAATAATAAAATAATAACAAACTTTTACTCGGACCACAAGGGCTCTAAACTAGAAATCAACCTCCAAGAGAAATGTCAAAAACTTTCAAACTCAGGGAGGCTCAACAGTAAACTATTAAACAATGAATGGGTCAATAATGAGATAAGAGAAGAACTCAAAAAATTTCTGGAAACAAATGAAAATGAACAGACAACTGTCCAAAACCTATGGGACACAGCAAAGGCGGTCCTGAGAGGGAAGTTCATAGCAATACAGGCTTACCTAAAAAAGATAGAAACATTTCAAATAAAAGACCTAACACTACAACTTCAAGAACTGGAGAAACAACAACAAATAATCCCAGAGCAAGCAGAAGGAAGGAAATAGTAAGATTAGAGCAGAACTGAATGACATAGAGACAAAAAGAACAATTCAGAGGATCGACCAATCCAGAAGCTGGTTCTTTGAAAAGATAAATAAAATTGACAAGCCTTTAAGCAGACTCATCAAGAAAAAAAGGGAGAGGACCCTAATTAATAATATCAGAAATGAAAGAGGAGAAATAACAACCGATACCACAGAAATACAAAGGATCGTCAGACACTACTATCAACAATTATATTCCAAGAAATTTGAAAATCTAGATGAAATGGACAAATTTTTAGAAAAGTATAATGTTCCACCTTGAAGGAGGAAGAAACGGAAAGCTTGCACAGACCGATAACCGCTGGGGAAATGGAAGCCGTAATCAAGAAACTCCCAGCACACCAAAGCCTAGGGTTGGATGGTTTCATAGGAGAATTTTACAAAACATTTAAGGAAGAGCTAATCCCTGTCCTTCTCAGACTATTCCAAAAAATCCAAGAGGAGGGAAGACTTCCAGACTCCTTCTATGAGGCCAGCATCACCCTGATCCCAAAACCAGATAGAGACCCTACAAAGAAAGAAAACTACAGGCCAATTTCTCTGATGAACATAGATGCTAAAATCCTCAACAAAATATTGGCAAACCGCATCCAGCAATACATTAAAAAGATTATCCACCATGATCAAGTGGGATTCATCCCAGGGATGCAGGGATGGTTCAATATACGCAAATCAGTAAACGTGATACATCACATAAATAAAAGACAAGACAAAAACCACATGATCATCTCAATAGATGCAGAAAAAGCATTCGATAAGGTACAGCACCCATTTACAATCAAAACACTCAGCAAAATGGGAATAAATGGGGCATTCCTCAACATAATAAAAGCCATATATGAAAAACAAACAGCCAATATCATACTCAACAGGCAAAAACTGAAAGCTTTCCCACTAAGATTGAGAACACGCCAAGGATGTCCGCTTTCAGCGCTTCTTTTCAACATCGTATTGGAACTCCTAGCCACAGCAGTCAGACAAGAGAAAGAGATAAAAGGCATCCAAATAGGAAAGGAGGAAGTAAAGCTATCACTATTTGCAGGTGACATGATAGTATACATAGAGAACCGTGTAGACTCTACCAAAAAACTCCTCAACCTCATAAGGGAATTTGGCAAAACAGCAGGATACAAAGTCAACATTCAGAAATCAAAGGCATTTTTGTACACCGACAATGCAATAGAAGAAGAAGAAATCAGAAAAAAAATACCATTCGATATAGCAAGAAGAGAAAAAAAGTACGTAGGCATAAATTTAACCAAAGACGTAAAAGACCTGTATGCAGAAAACTATACAACATTGAAAAAAGAAATTAAGGAAGACACAAATATATGGTAGCATATACCATGCTCATGGATTGGAAGATTTAATATCATCAAAATGTCCATACTACCCAAAGAAATTTATAGATTCAACGCAATCCCTATTGAGATACCAATGATGTATTTCACAGAAATAGAACAGACATTTCAAAAATTTATATGGAACCATAAACGACCCTGAATACCCTCAGCAATTTTGAAAAAGAAATACAAAGCAGGAGGGACCACAATACTGGACATCAAACTCTACTGCAAAGCCACTATACTCAAAACAATCTGGTACTGGCACAAGAACAGACCCATAGACCAGTGGAACAGAATAGAAAGCCCAGAAATAAGCCCAGGTCTCTATGGTCATCTTTTATTTGACAAAGGGAGCAGAAGCATAAAATGGAGCAATAATAGCCTCTTCAACAAATGGTGTTGGGAGAGCTGGATGGCTACATGCAAAAAATTGAAATTGGATCATCAGCTGATACCAAACACAAAAATAAACTCAAGATGGATAAAAGACTTAACTATAAGTCTCAACACCATAATAGTCCTAGAGGAGAACATTGGCAGGAAACTCTCAGATATCCCACGCAGCAATTTTTTCACTGATATGTCTCCTAAAGCAAGGGATATAAAGGAAAGAGTAAACAAGTGGGATCTCATCAAAATAAAAACCTTCTGCATGGCAAAGGAAAACATCAGCAAGATGAAAAGGGAGCCAACCATATGGGAAAATATATTCGCTAATGATACATCAGATAGAGGTTTGATCTCCAAGATATATAAGGAACTCATTCGACTCCACTGGTGGGAATGCAGACTGATGCAGCCAATGTGGAAAGCAGTGTGGAATTTCCTCAAAAAGCTGAAAATGGAACTGCCTTTGATCCAGTGATTCCCCTGCTGGGAGTATACCCTAAGAATACCAAAACGCCAATACAAAAGAACCTACGCACCCCAATGTTCATAGCAGCACAATTTACAATAGCCAAGTGTTGGAAGCAACCTAAATGCCCATCAGTAGATGATTGGATCAAAAAATTATGGTATATATACACAATGGAATACTACACAGCAGAAAGAAAAAAAGAACTACTAAACTTCACAATAGCATGGATGGAACTGGAGAGCATTATGCTAAGCGAAATAAGCCAGGGGGCGAAAGACAAATACCATACAATCTCACCTATAAATGGAACCTAACCAACAATACAAAGATGCAAGGAAAATAAGACCAGCAACACTGAGAGGAAAAGAAATCAATAGAGACAAGAGGGAAGGGGGGGCAGGGAAAAGGAAGGGAAAGGGAAATTTAAGGAACATATAGCAAGGACTCATGGACAAAACCAAAGTGGAAGAGCTGAGGCAGGGAAGGAGGGAGGGGGCAAGGGAAAGTGTTGGTGGGGTTGGCAGAGATAAATGTATTTGAAGAAATAAATTAAAATAAAATTTAAAAAAAAGAAAAAGAAAGGAAGAATGGCCCTAAAAATATTTCCGAAATAAATAATACACTGGACTGACTAAACAGTATGTTAGAAGAAGTAGAGATTTGAAGTAGTGATTTGGGAGACAAAAAAACAAAACAAAATAAAAAACTAAAACAAAAAAACAAAAAATAGGCAGAGCAGCAAAAATAAAAAAAGATTTTTTCTTTAAATGAGGAGAGCTTAAGGAACATTTTGGACAACCTGAAGCATAACAGAATCTGCATCATGGGAATACCAGAAGAAGAAGTGAGCAAAGGACTGAGAAAATATTTGAAGAAATAATGACAAAACCACACTAATCTGGTGAAGGAAAAAGATGCACAAGTCCAGGAAGCTCAGAGAATCCCAACAAGTTGGACCCAAAGAGGCCAACACAGAGAAACATTACATTAAAATGGCAAGTCTTAGGGACAACAAGAGAATCCGGAAAGCACCAAGAGAAAACAGGTAGTTATCAACAAGGGAGCACCAAGTAGTCTGGTGTTTTATTATTCAACAGAATCATTTTAGCCTAGAAGAATGTGGCATGAAATATTCAAGGTGATGTAAAGCAAGGACCTACAACCGAGGTTACTTTACTCAGCAATCATTTAAAATCAAAACCAACACTTTACTGCAAAAAAAAAAAAATGTTAAAGAGCTTGCTGTAAGAAGGAGGAGGAGAAGAAGAAGATGAAGATGAAGATGAAGAAGGAAGAGAAGGAGGAGAAGAAGGATGAGGAGGAGAAGGAAGAGAAAGAAAAAAAGAGGAAAATAGTATAACAATAAAATGCACTAAATTGTTATCTATAAAAATCACCTTAAGTGTAAATGTCCTAAAGTCTCCAATGAAAAGTCATAGGGTAGCTGAATGTATAAGAAAACAAGACCCAGCCCTGGCTGGTGTGGTTCAGTGGATTGAGTGCTGGACTGTGAAGCAAAGGGTCGCCAGTTTGATTCCCAGTCAGGGCACAGGCTTGGGTTGTGAGCCAGGTCCCCAGTGGGGGACATGACAGAGGCAAACACACATTTATGTTTCTCTCCCTCTCTTTTTCTCTCCCTTCCCCTTCTCTAAAAATAAATAAATAAAAACCTAAAAAAAAAGAAAACAAGACATTATTTATATATGTATAAAATTTATACATATATAAATAATGTTTATTTTTATAAATAATGTCTATTTCATATAGACATTATTTATACATTATTTTTATATATATACATATATATAGATAAGTAATGTCTCTCTCTCTCTCTCTCTCTCTCTCTCTCTTTCTCTCTCTCTATATATATATGCTGCCAGGAGTCCCATCTCAGGTTGAAAGATACACACACACTAAAAGTGAAGGTATTCAAAAAGGTACTTCATGTAAATAGAAAGGAAAAAAAAACAGGGGTAGCAGTACTTGTATCTAACAAAACAGATTTGAAAACAAACACTATAGTAAGAGACAAAAAAGGACACAACATAATGGTAAAAGGAACAATCTGACATGAGGATATAACCCTAGTAAACATTTACACATCCAACACAGAACACGTACATATGTGAAGTAAATCTTGATGGACATAAATGGAGAGATTGACAGAAATATATTCATAGTCGCGGATTTTAACACAACATTGACTTTAATGGATACATCTTCCTGACAGAAAGTTAACAAGGAGATGGTCGCCTTAAATGACACACTAGATCAAATAGATTTAACTGATATCTTCAGAGCATTTCACCCCAAAGCAACAGAATATACATACTTTTCAAGTGCACATGGAATGTCTTCTTGGATAGATCACATGTTAGGACACAAAACAAGTCCCAATAAATTTAGGAAGATTGAAATCATAGCAAGCATCTTCTCTGACTACAATATTATGAAACTAGAAATGAATCAGAAAAACACTGAAAAACACACAAAGACATGGAAGCTAAATAGCATATTATAGAACTATGAATGGGCCAACAAGATCAAGGGAAAAATCAAAAGACACCTTGAAACAAATGAAAATGAGGACACAACAATCTAAAATCTGTGGTACACTGGGAAAGCAATCCTAAGAAGGAAATTCATAGCATTACAGGGATATTTCAAAAATAAAAAACAAACATACTAGAAGAAGCTCAAATAAACAATGTAACTTCACACCTGAAGGAACTTGAAAAAGAACAAACAAAGCCCAAAATGATTAGAAGGAAGGAAATTACAAATGTCATAGCAGAAATAAATGAAATAGAGTCTAAGAAAAGCAATACAAAAAATCAATGAATACAATAGATGGTTCTTGAAGATAAACAATATTGACAAATCTTTAACCAGACTCATCAAGAATGAAAGAGAAAGGACTCAAACCAGAAGTGAAAGAGGAGAAATAACAACTGATACCGAAGAAATACAAAGGACTGTAAAAAAAATTATGAAAATCATATGCCAACAAATTGGACAACCTGTATGAAATGGATTAATTCCTGGAAACACAATTTTCTAGCACTAAATCAGGAAGAATCAGAGGATGTGAATAGATAGATTACATATAGTGAAACTGAAGCAGTAATCAAAATACTCTCAACAAACAAAAGCCCTGGACAGATGGCCTCAAATATTAATTTTACCAAAACTTCTGAGAACTAGTACCTCTTATTCTCAAACTATTTAATAAAATTCAAGAGGAGGAAAGAATCCCAAGCTCATTTTATGAGGCCAGCATTATCCTAATTCCAAAACCAGATAAAGATACTATGAAGAAATAAAATTATAAGCCAGTATCCTCAATGAAAATAGAGGCTAAAATTCTCAACAAAATATTAGCAACCCAATTCAACAACAAATGAAAAAGATCATACACCATGATCAAGTGGGATTTATTCTGGGAATGCAAGGTTAGTACAACTTGCCAACTTAATAAATATAATTCACCACATGAACAAAATGAAGGGTAAAAACCAATGGTCATATCAAGACATACAGAAAAAGCATTTGATATTATCCAGCACTGATTTATGACAAAAACTATGAGCAAAGTGGGATTAGAGGAAACATGCCTAAACACAACAGAAGCCATATATGACAAACCAACTGCCAGCATCATACTCAATGGGCAAAAAATTCAAGCATTTCCCTTATGTTTAACAAAAAGACAGGGATATCCACTTTTCCTTCTCTAATTCAGCATGATCCTGGAAGCCCTAGCCACAGCAATCAGACAAGAAGAAATAAAAGATATCCAAATTGGAATTGGAGAAGTAGAAATACCGTTAATTGCAGATGAACGATACTGTATATAGAGAACCTTAAAGACTCCACCAGAAGAACTACTAGAACTGATAAATGAATCCAGCAAGGCAGCAGGATACAAAATTAATATCCAGAAATCAGCTGTATTTTTATATGACAATAACTAAAAGAAGGGGAAATTAAGAGAATGATCCCATTAAAATTGCTACAAAAAAAAAAAATACCTAGGAATAAACCTAACCAAGAATATATAAGACCTGTTCTTAGAAAATTATAAGACACTGAAGAAAGAAATGGAAGAGGATACAAATAAGTAGAAGTACATACCATGTACATGGATAGGATGAATTAACATAATTTAAATGTCCATATCACCCACAGTAATCTATAGACTGTATGCAATCTTATCAAGATACTAATGACCTAATTCAGAGAACTAAAACAAATATTTAAAAAATTTGAATGGAATCACAAAAGGGTCCAAAGAGCAACAGCAATGCTGAGAAAAAAGAACAAACATGCTACCTGATATTAAACTATACCCTAAGGCCATAGTAATCAAAACAGTATGGCACTGGCATAGAAAGAGACACACAGATCATTGGAACTGAATAGAGAACCCATAAATAAACCTGCACCTTTATAGTCAATTAACATTTGACAGAGAAAGCAATTACATACAATGGATTAATAATAGATTATTGAATAAATGGTACTGGGAAAATTGGACAGATACCAGCAGAAAAAATGAAACTAGACCACCTTCTTACAACACACACAAGAATAAAAGCAAAATGGATCCAGGAAGTGGGTAGTATTATGCTAAGTGAAATAAGCCAAGCAGTGAAAGACAAATACCATATAGTCTCACCTAATCAACAAAACAAACAAATGAGCAAAATAGAACCAAAGACATGGAAATAAAGAACAAACTGACAGTGACCAGGGCAGAAGGGGAGAGGATAATGGGGAAAAAAATAAGAAAGGTCAAATCAAGGATCATGAATAGAGGACTTGGGCACAGACAATGGTGGGGAGATTAACTGTAGGAGTGGGGTGAGCAGCAGAGTGCAAGCAGGGGAAAGAAGAGATAACTGTAAGTGAACAAAAAAATGATAGAAAAGGAAAAGAAAAAAGAGACTTAAATGTGAGACCTGAAACTATAAAAATCATAGAATAAAACACAGGCAGCATAATCTCAGACATTGCTCATAGCAATATTTTATTTTATATATTTTAATATTTTAGATATGTAAATATAAAAATATATTTACATATATAAAATATTTTATATATTTTATTGAATATGTCTCCCTTTGCTAGGTAAAGAAAAGAAAAAATAAACCAATAAGAGTACATAAAATTAAAAAACAAAATTTGCACAGCAGAGGTAATCACCAATGAAGTAAAAAGACAACCCAAAAAATGAGAGAACATATTCTCTGATACATCTGATAAAGGATTAATATCCAAAATGTATAAAGAACTTAAAAAACTCAACACCAAAAATAAACAACCTAATTTAAAAATGGACAAAGGACCTGAATAGACACTTCTCCAAAGAAGACATACAGATGACAAAAAACATATGAAAAGATGCTTAATGTCACTTATCATTAGAGAAATGTAATTAGAACCCCAATGAGATATCATCTCACACTTGGCAGAATGGCTATCATCAATAAATCAACAAACAATAAGTGCTGGCAAAGATGTGGAGAAAGGGGTACTCTTTTGCATTGTTTGTGGGAATGCACACTGGAGCAGCCACTGTGGGAAGCAGTATGGAGTTACTTCAAAATATTAAAAATGGATGTGCCTTTTGACCCAGTGATCCCACTTCTGGGAATGTATCTGTAGAAACCCAAAACACTAATTCAAAAGAACATTAGTACTTCTATGTTCATTGCAGTATTATTTACAATGGTCAATATATGGAAGCAGCCTGTCCATCAGTAGATGAACGGATAAAACAACCATAGGACATTTACACAATGGAATGCTAGTCAGACATAATAAAAAAGTAAGTTTTATCCTTTGTGACAGTATGGATGGACCTGGAAAACATTATGTTAAGGGAAATAAGCCAGTCAGGGAAAGACAAATACCACATGATTTCATTCATATATGGAATCTAATAAACTCAACTAATGAGGAAAATGGTGACAGACTTGTAGATGGAAAGCAAGAAGGCAGCTAATGTAGCAGGGACATGAAGCAGGTAGGATTGAGGAAGAAAAGGAAAAGGATTCATGTACATGAACAACAGTGTGATGATTGTTGGAGGGAGGGTAGCATAGGAGACTAAATGACAATGGAAAATAATATAATAAATATTACATTTAAAGAAAATGTATAAATCAACAGAAGTTACCTAATTGTGACTTAAAACATAATCCCAAAGTAATGTGCTATTGAAACATTATAGATGCCAGGTAATCAGTGATATACCTAAATTCTCATAAAAAGAAATAAGAAAAAATTTACAAAAGTGAAAAGTGAAAACCTCACTTATTTTATTATTTTAACTTAACCCCCAGATAGAAGGAATGACTTTCTCTTCTACCTAAACACTTAAAATCTAGGCAATGTTCAAAGTTTACAAAATTATTTTAAATTTTAAGAAGGTATAATTTACCAGTTAGGTTAATGTCTCTATCACTACCTAGAGACTGCAGAAAGTCTAATTTTTATTCATAACCAAAACTTCTGTAACCAAAATGGAGCCATGAGGCTTTTAGGAAGGTGGTAGAAGAATAGGTTTTAAGGCATTTTGTCTGGTATTAGTGTTGAGGATGAATTAGGAAAAAAGCTAGAGTCAGGGAGATAAGTAGTAACAAAAGCAAATCTCTTACTGAGAATTTCATTATGTCTAAGCCAAAGTCAAGGGCCAGCAACCACATTCCATAAAATCATGTCCTTTCTACATATGGTAGTATCAAATCTCCCAACTGCCTTCCCATTTCTGAATGTGTTGACGAAAACAAAACAAAACAAACAAAAAAAAAAAAGGTATGTGTGTAGAATTGTGTCATTTCTAGAAGCAGAGACACCATACACTTCTAGAGGGAAAACAGTAGGCCTTTCATTATCAAATCTTTAGTCTTTGGAATATAATAGGTCTTTTAAAAGGTTTATTGAGTAAATGAATGAAAATGAGTGAATATAAATAATAATAAAGCACACTAGAGGATGTAGTTTTTCTTGAACCAAAAGTCAAAAGATAATAGACAAATTTAGGTTCTTGGCCATGTATCATTTCCTCTGAGAACAGAGCAGTTGGAACAATAAAATACTCCATTTCCTTAAGAAGTGTTATATAGAATGAATACTGGCTATGAACCAGATAATGCATAAAGGAATTTGTGCATTGAACACTATCATTATCCAAGTTAGGGTGAAGGAGTTGTAGACTAAAGGTTATCCATGCATTACTTCATATAGAATGAGGACCATATAGATAGTCCCTCATGCAGTGAAAAATATATTGGTCTGGGGACCTATGAAAAACATCCTTCCATAACTGTTAAAATTATTTATTTTCAGGGATAACATAAATCTTTAGAAAATAGTAAGATACATGATGTCAAGTTCATACATTCAGAAATGTCAGGAGATCAAGAATGAAAGATACGGGGGGGCTATAGTAATGTATCATCTCCATCCTTAGAAAAAGTGTGAAATATCCCCAGCATGGGCAACTATGACAGAGTTGAAGAGCACCAGGAAGAGACATGGGGCAAAAATTAAGGACTGTGAGTTAAGACGTCCTGAGTCCAGACGCTGATGAATGAACATGAACAAAACTTTTCCTTTAAATTAAAGAAATGACCCTCTGGGATATTTTGGATGGCTGTTACCCAACTGTTATGCACTAGTCAGTATTTTTAAGCATCTTATCAAATCTATGTCTCTCTTTTACATGGCATCTTTCTAAGTAGAGGTAATACAACAGGACAAAGAACAAAGCAGTTGAATTCTGCTTCATCCTAAACAACAAGAATGGAGAAAGTACTCACGTTCCACAAAGTAAGAGCTAGCATCAATCTTCCAGATGATCTGTCCCCGATGAGAACCATTTACTCCACGGTTCTTATAGTCCAGAAAGTTTTCCGACAAGACCTCATCTATATTCCCAAGAAAAAAAAAAGAAAGTAGAGTAGAGAACTATATCAGCAAACAACATATATAGCGAAAAATAAGAACAAATGGTATTAATGCCATCTCCAGATAAATGGAGGAAAAAGCATTTGGAGTCAGAATCCGAGCGCTCACAGAGAATCATAGGCTTCTATAGATACTTATCATAGGATAAGTATCTATAGGAGCCCTCTGAACCAACCCCTTTTTATGCAGGAATTTCTTCCCACTCCTCAATACACTTAGCCAATGATCATCTCCCTGGTTATTCAACAATTCCAAAACCAGAGATATAATTGCTTTTATGGCAGTTTATTTTACTTTTTAAAAACACTTAATGTGTATGAAATCTCAGGGTGAAATGTTCCTCCTAGGTGGGAAGAAGATGGCAGCAGAGTAGGTGGAAATTACGCTCACCTCCTCCCAGGTCTGAAATGGAGTTAAAGCTAAAATATAAAACAGTCAAGCTGAATAACCAACTGAAGACAAGCTGAACAGAAATCTTATAACCAAAGATTTGCAGAGGTCATCTCAAAACTAATAGGAAAGGTGGAGGTGCAAGAAGGCCTGGCCAGGCACCCACATGTTATGATTGAGGGTTGGGAGAAACATCTCAGCTGCAAAGGTCTCCCCTTAAGAATGTTGAGTCTCAAGCCCATGCAAGGCACCCCAGCCTTGAGCACCAGAGCTAGGAAGAGGTTTCTGCATAATATGTAGCTGTAAAAATCAGAGGGTATTCTGTCTGCTGGGGAGAAAAGGGAATCTATTAAAAATTTAGGGTCCCTCTTAAAAGGTCAGTGCACAAAATTTCATTTGCAGCTCCTCACCGTAGCCTTCAGCAGAGAGAGGGCAGATCATATCCTACTGTAATTGTGTGAGGACAGACTGGGTTATAGGCTTTAGGGAGACAGCTGAAGGGAAAACAACCAGGATGCTTGTGCTATGTCCCCCTCTTATACAGACCACAGAAGCCATTTTTCTTTGTTTGTTTGAGCACTCCTCTTTATATTGCATTGGTCTGGGAGAAAAATGTATGGCCCCACCTTCTTGACTGCCTATAGTCTTGTCCTGTCAAGCTCACATCCTGCCTTAGCCTGTGGTGTAGACTTTCTTGAAGGGATCTGGAGACAAGCTAAGGGGAGGTAGAGACTGAGCTGTGTGTCTCTGGAGTGGTTACCATTTCCTCTCCTCTCACAGTATGCTAGAGCAGTAGTGTTACATGCACCATATGCCAGAGCAGAAAGACCAACAGGCTGGAGCATCAGCTTCATGCATCCTGAGCAACAGAGCAGTGGTGCTCTGCCCTCCACAAACCAGAGAAGTGGTGCCTTGTGGGTCACAGTAGCAGTTGTACCCCAGTGAGAGATCCACTAACTCCACCATGAAATAACTATTAACTCTGTCTTACCAAATGCCAATAACACTACCCTGTTGAGCTTGCTGTCTACAATATTGTCAGTGGGCTCTGGCAAGCCTGGACTGGAAGTGCAAAAGTCTTCCCAGGAGATCAGGGCAGACACTGGGAGAAATTGAGTTGTATGGCTCTTGGGAAGGAGCCATTGTTCCCATCATGCCCAACTGATACCGTAGCTCCAGTGAAGTGCCCTTCATTCACATGGCCAAACCTTCGTCTGTTTGGAAGTGCTAAATTCTACTGGCTTCTGGCCTCGCTCTGGTGATTCTCTGAGACCCTACCCAACCATAAAGTTTTAAGGGAACCCAGAGGATAGTGTCTCTCCTTGGTATACCCTGAGACTGTAGATGAATGACCTCAAAACCAACACTACTGCCACGTTTGTTTCTGCATCAGTCTGGTAAATACCACTTGCCCCCTCCTGTGACTAAGAACCTACCTCATATAACTCATGTACTTTCAGAGGCTCTTTCAGTGATATCATCTAAAAGGCAACTAGAAGGCAAAGGAAAATCTTGGGGAACCTTAGGCCTATTGCTGACCTGCTCCAGAGTTGCAGCTGGTGCTGGCTGCTCCCCCAAACACCCATGGCCCCGGTAAGGCAGTCACAAACTGTGGATCACTTTATAGCCCCAAATAGGTAGCCCAGGTGCAGTTATAGGCAGTGCCAGATGTTTACCTATACTGGAATCCCTCTTATGTGGTCACAGAGTTAACATACTCAGCAGCAAGATTCAGAATGCACAAGAGCAGCACCCAACTAGCTCTACAAGTGCCACAGCCAAAGGGATATCTCAGTAGGCATTGGACCCTATTGGGATAAATTCAACTCTATGGGGGGTAAGCCCCAACATCCATTATGGCAAATAGAAAGGGCATCACCACAGCTGAGCCAAATACATTTAATACTCAATGACAACAGGAAAACTTACATAACTTATATAAGGGACATCCTGGAACACCTATCTCAGGTTATCTGGAAGACAGAGCTACTCAGCCATGAGAAAGCTACTATAAAAAGTCACCAAACCAAGACTAGGAGGCATAGCAAATCAATGTCATACAAAGAAACAAAACAAAGAAAGGCAACAAAATGAGAAGACAAAGAAATATGTCCCAAATGAAAGAAGAGAAGAAACCCCCAGAAAAAGAACTACATAAATGGAGGCAAGAAAGTTACCAGATATAGAACTGAAAACAATGGTTATAAGGATACTCAAGGAACTTAGACAAAACTTCAGCCAGGAGACAGTAACCATGAAAAAGAGCATAAAAACAGTTAAAAGTAAGAAATGAAGAACACAATATCAGAAATGAAAAATACATAAGAAAGAATAAACAGCACACTAGGTGAAGCGGAAGATTGAGTAAACAAATTGGAAGATAGAAGAAAGCACCCAATTGGAGCAGCAAAAATATATACAAATTTTAAAAAATGAGAATAATCTAAAGGACCTCTAGAACAACATAAGGGTAAACACTATCAATATCATAGTGGTACCAGGAGAAGAGAAAGAGCAACATTCTACAGTTATAGCTCACCTACAGGGGGAATTCTCCTGAGAAGCATAAGGTCTAAACCCAAGCCTCCCTCTCCAGCCCAGAGCACCAGAGAAAGGAAGAGGTGCCCATATAACATCTGGCTTTGAAAAGCAGCAGGGTTTCTGTTTGCCAAAGAACGGTGCCTGGAGATACAGGCACCCCCTTAAAGAGGCAAAACATAAAATCTAGATGGAAGCCACTAAACCTGGGCTCCAGTGGAATAGGCAGAGAAGACTAAAGTCATATGAGGACAATCTGGGGTATGTGGTCTGAAGAGGAATCTGAAGGAAGAGCCACCAAAATTGCTGTGTTGGGACATACCCAAATACAGAAGAACCCATGATTCTGTTTTTTAATTTAAATATATTTACTTTTATTGTTCAAATACCTTTGTTTCCATTTACCCACCACCATTTGCCCCTGCTCCACCCATCTCCACCTCACCCCCTCAATCCTAACCCACCTTGGCTTCATCCATGTGTCCTCCACAACACTTCCTTGATCTCACCCTTCCCCTTCCCCTCCCTACCTCCTCTCACCCTCCCTCCTTCCCTCCTATCCCTGTTGGTTTCTTCTTTCTTTCAATGTTGCTGGTCATATTTACCTTGCCTGCTTCCTTGCTGATTAGGTTAAACTTACAGAAGAGAACACAAGGCATTTGTCTTTCACCACCTGGCTTATCTCACTTAGCATAATGCTCTCTAAGTCCACTCGCGCTCCAGCAAAGAGTAGTCACTCTTCCTTTCATCTGCGTAGTATTCCATTCTGTAAATGTACCATAGTTTTTTGATCTGCTCATTTACTGAGGGGCACTTAGGTTGCTTCCAGCACTTGCCTATTGTAAATTGTGCTGCTATGAACATTGGGGTGCAGAGGTTCTTTTGAATTGGTGTTTGGGGATTCTAAGGCCATAATCTGAGCAGTGGAATCACTGGGTCAAAAGGCAGTTCCATTTTCAGCTTTTTGAGGAAATTCCAAACTGTTTTCCACAGTGGCTGCACAGGTCTGCATTCCCACCAGCAGTGTACTAGGGTTCCCATTTCTCCACAACCTGGCCAGCACCCATTGTTTGTTGATTTATTTATGATGGCAATTCTGACTGGTATGAACTGGTATCTCATTGTGGTTTTAATTTGCATTTCTCTGATGGCTAATGATGATGAGCATCTTTCTGTATGTCTCTGGGTCCTGTGTATGTCCTTTTGGAGAAGTGTCTGTTCAGGTCCTTTGCCCATTTTTTCATTGGATTGTTTGTCTTCTTGGAGTGGAGTTGTGTGAGTTCCTTATATATTATGGAGATCAAAACCCTGTCTGAGGTATCATTGGAAAATATATTTTTTCATTCAGTTGACTCCCTTTCTGTTTTCCTTATGTTTTCTTTAGCCGTGCTGAGCTTATTATTTTAGCCGTCCCTTATGTTTATTCTTTCCTATATGTTCCTTGTGATAGGGGCCATGTTGGTGAAAATATTTCTGCATGTAATATCTGAGAGTATCCTACCTATGTTCTCCTATAGGAGTTTTGTGGTGTCATGACTTACACTTAAGTTTTTTATTCATCTTGAGTTTATTTTTGTGTATGGTGTCAGTTCGTGGTCAACTTTCAATTCTTTGCATGTGGCTCTCCAGCTCTCCCAACACCATTTGTTGAGGAGGCTAGATTTACTCCATTTTATGCTTCTGTATCCTTCATTGAATATTAATTGGCCATAGAGACATGCGTTTCTTTCTAGCCTCTGAATTCTGTTCCATTGAACTCTGTGTGTTTTTTTGCAGGTACCAGAGTGTTTTGATTAGAGTGGCCTCGTAACATAGTTTGATGTCTAGTATTGTAACACATATTTATTCTTCTTTCTCAAAATTGCTGTGGCTATTCGGGGTCATTTATGGTTCCATATAAATTTTTGAAATGTTTGTTCTATGCTTGTGAAACATGCCATTGGTATTTTAATAAGGATTGAATTGAATCTAAAAATTGTTTTGGGGATTATGGACATTTTGATGATGTTCATTCTTTCAATTCATGAACATGGTATATGCTTCCATTTATTTGTGTCTTCCTTAATTTCTTTCTTCAGTATTGTACAGTTTTCTGCACACAAGTCTTTTACCTCCTTGGTTAAGTTTATTCCTAGGTACTTTATTTTTTCATGTTGCTATAGCAAATGGGATTTTTTTTCCTGATTTCTGATTCTGATATTTAATATATGTCGTACAAAAATGCCATCAATTTTTTTATTATTAATTTTGTATCCTGCTGTTTTGTCAAATTCGTTTATTAGGTCAAGGAGACTTTTGCTGGAGCCTAAGCAGTTTTCCATGTACACTATCATGTCATCTGCAAACAATGAGAGTTTTACTGTCCATTGAGTATGAGGTTGGCTACATGTTTTTCAAATAAGGCCTTTATTACATTGAGGTATGTTCCTGTATTCCCACTTTCCTGAGTGTTTTTTTTTTATCATAAATGGGTGCTGTTTCTTCTCAAATGCTTTTTCCATACCTATTGACATAATCATGTGGGGTTTTTTTTCTTTTAGTTTATGTGATGTATTACGTTTACTGATTTGCAAATATTGAAAAATCCTTGCATCCCTGGGATGAATCCCAACTGAACATGGTGGATTATCATTCTCATGTATTTCTGGATGCTTGCCAATATTTTCTTGAGGATTTTAGTATCTATGTTCATCAGCGATATTGGTCTGTAATTTTCTTTCTTTGTTATGTCTTTATCTGGTTTTTGGATTAGGATGATGCTGGCCTGATCAAAAGAGTTTCACAGTTTTCCATCTTCTAGAATTTTTTGCAGTACTCAGAGAAGGGCAGGGGTTAGCTCTTCCTTAAGTGTTTTTGTAAAATGTTCCGGTGAAATTGTCTGGAGCAGAGCTTTCTTGTAATGGGAATATTTTGATTACTGCTTCACTTTCACCAGGTGTTGCGGGTCTGTTCAGGCTTTCTGCTACTTCTTCCTTCAGTGTTGGAAGGTTATATTTCTCTAGAAATTTGTCCATTTCATTAAGGTTTTCAAATTCCTTAGCATATAATTGTTCAGAGTAATTTCTTAGAATCCTTTGTATTTCTCTACTATGAGTTGTTATTTCTCCTCTTTCATTTCTGATATTGTTTATTTGGGCCCTCTCCCTTTTTTTCTTGATGAGTCTGATTAAAGGCTTGTGAATTTTATTTACCTTTTCAAAGCACCAGTTCCCAGACTGGTTGATCCTGTGAATTGTTCTTTTACTCCCTATGTCACTACACTCTGCTCTTATCTTGATTATTTCCATTCTTCTACCTGCTCTGGACTTTATGTGTTGTTGTTTCTCCCATTATTGAAGCTGAAGGGTTAGGATGTTGATTTGAAATGCTTCTGTCTTTTTGAGGTACGCCTGTATTGCTATGAACTTCTTTCTCAGCACTGCCTTCACTGTACCCCATACGTTTTGGACTGTTGTGTATTTATATTCATTTGTTTCAAGAAATTCTTTGATTTCTTCTTTGATCTCATTATTAACCATTTATTGTTTAATAGCGTGCTATTCAGTCTCCATGAGTTTGATTGTTTTTGAGTTTTTTCCTTGAGGTTGTTTTCTAATTTCAAGCCCTTATGATCTAAGAAAATGCTTGTTATGATTTTGATTTTCCTAAATTTTTTGAGACTTGTTTTGTGTCTTATCATATAGTCTATCTTTGAAAATGTTCTGTGTATATTTGAAAAGATGTATATTTTGCTTCTTATGGATGAAAGTTTCTATATATATCAGTTAAGTCCATTTGATCTAATGTGACGTTCAGTTCCACAATATCCTTGTTGATGTTTTGTTTGGAAGATCTATCCATTTTTGACAGTGGGGTGTTTAAATCCCCTAGTGTCAGTGTGTTACTGTTTATATCTTTCTTATAGTCCTCCAACATTTTCCTTTATATTTGGTTGCTCCCATGTTGGGTGCATATATGTTTAAAACGTTTATGTCTTCTTGATTGATTCTTCCTTTGAATAATATAGAGTCACTTCTGGGTGTCTTTTTATGGCCTCTGTGTTGAAATCTATTCTTTCTAATATAACTTTATATTCTTTCTAATATAACTCTAATATATTGTTACCCCTATTTCTTTTCCCTGTTCATTTGCTTGGAACATTTTTTCCATCCTTTTACTTTCAATCCGTGTAGGTCTTTGTTTTCAGGTGGATCTCTTGTAGGTTGCATATCTGTGAGTCATGATTCCTTATTTATTCATCTATCTTATGTCTATTGATTTGGGCATACAATCCATTTACATTTAAAGTTATCATTGATAAGTACTTATTAATTTTTTCCTTTGTCTCTGTGATCCTCTCTTTCTCACTCTTTTTCTTCATCTTCTCAAAGCACTCCCTTTAGCATATCTTGCAATGCTAGTGTGGTGGAGGTGTATTGTTTTAGTTATATTTTGTCTGGGAAACTCCTTGTTTTGCCTCCATTTTAATTGAGAGCCTTTGTGGATGGAGCAGTGCTGGTTTTAGGCCTCTCTTCTTCATTCAAACATTACTTGCCATTTCATTCTGGCTCGTAATGTCTCTATTGAGAAGTCAGCTGCTAAGTTTTCAGCATTCCCCTGTTTGTTACTACCTGTTTATACCTTGCTGCCTTTAGGATTCTTTGTCTTTGATATTTGCCATTTTAATGATGATGTGCCTTGGAGAGGGCTTCATTGGGTACCTCTTGAATGAGACCCTCTGTGCTTCCTGTACTTGGGTGACTTTTTCTCTCCTCCAATTAGGGATGTTTTCCATCATTGCTTTTTCAAACATGTTCTCTATCCCTTGCTCCTTCTCTTCTCCTTCTGATATCCTTATTATATATATATTATTACATTTCAGGTTGTCTTGCATTTCCCTAAATGCCTCTTAATTCTTTTTTATTTTCTTCCTCTTTCTGGGAGCTTTTTTTCTACCTTGTCCCCCAGATCACTGATTTGATACTCTGCTTAATCTAGCCTGCTTTTGATTCCTTCTGCTATGTTCTTCAACTCCTCTTGCCTCTTATTGATAGTTTCCACATCCTTTTTCATGCTGATAAGTGGAGATCCCCACTTATGGTTTGCAATAAGTTCCTCATAGTTTCTCTGTAGATTTGGTAATTCTCTTTGAGTTCACTGAGTTCACTGTGCTTCCTTAGAACCATTGTTTTGAACTCAATATCTGATCGTTTATTTGCCTCTATTTCATTTAGTTCTCTTTCTAGGGGTTCCTCCTTTCCCTTCGATTGGAGGGGCGTGTTTCCTTTTCCTCCCATTATTTATGAGACTCTTCTTTTCTTTTTCTGCTTAAATTGATCTGTCTTGACTTCCTCACTTTGTGGAGTGAACTTCTACTGTAGGAGACTGTTTTTTTCTTTCTTTCTTTCTGGTACTGCCTCTCATTATATCAGCTGTTGACACTGTCTGACCATAGGCAGTCTGTAAGAGACTTCAATGAATCTACTGACTGCCTCTGTCTCCACCAGTTGGAAATCTTGTTACTTTGTCCTAGCAGTCAGGCTTAGGCACCACTGGTCCTGGCAGAGTCCCTCCCGTGGGCAGGGCTATTGTGTCCTTTCAGGCTGCTGCCACTCAGGGGAGCAGTCTGCCTGAGCAATATGGCTGCTACCATATGGGGAAGTAGTCAGCACTAGGATCTTCCCTGGCTACTCCCTCAATTTTCTCCCCAATCCTCCATCTCCAGATCTTCCTCAAGCACCTGTAGACCACTCTGCATCCCCTTTAGCCAGGGATCTACTATCTGTTACTGCTGCTCTGTACTCAGCACCCAGGCCTGTGCTATCCCTGGCCAGTGCAGAGTCTCCAGGGGGCCAGACTATTGTGTTCTTTCATGGTGCTGCCAATCAGTCTGCCTGAGCACGGTGGCAGCTGCAGAATGGGGCATGAGTCACACTTGTACTCCTCTCTACCTTTTCTCAGTTCTCTACCCAAAGCCTCCTTCCATAGTCTCTCCTCAGGTGGCTCAGGCCCACTCTTCCCCCATTGCTGCTGAAGACCAGAGTAAGTGGCTGCCACTACAAATTTTTTTTTACCCTTTCAACGGGTGTTTGAGTCTCCAACTGTGTGTCTCTGGTAGAGAGCATTCCTACACTTTTTTGCAGCTGGGTGTTGTCTGTGTGCTTTTTGGGCTCTGCTATTGTAGGCTGGACATCCCCGCTTATGGTTTAGACTCTGCTCTTCTCTGGGGGATCCAACGGGCCATTTCAATATCCCTCTGGCACTGCTGTCCATGGGTGCCTAGCCCATTTTCTCAAGCTTCTACTGCACTTCTTACCAGTTAGGTTGTGCTAAAGCTGATTCTTCTATCTGTCTGAGGTTTTAAGGCTCCTCTCTCCCCATTGTTGAGTTGTTTTCTAGGTGATTTTTCCACAGTTTAGTTGTAATTTCAGATTGGTCCTGGGAGGAGGTCAGTGTGACTTTTACTCACTCTTGTGCCATCTTGAAGCCTCCAGACACCAGCCCTCCAGCACCTGCACAGCAGCTCACACACTATTATTAGGGTTGACCTCACAGTCTGTTAGCCTGAGGGTCAATATCATGCACTAACAAGCCAATAGCAATCAAGACTAAATCATAAGATTAAGGCCCACATAACCCACACAAGGGACATACCTGAAGCACTGAGCTGAGGTGATCAAGGTACATACACCCAACGACACATTTGTTTCACCTGAAGGTGAAACTGGACCCCACAAGACACCTACTATATAAGGGCAAATGAAGAAGACTGGGAGGCAAATTAGATTGATCTAAACATAACAACAAACACAAAGAGACAGCCAAAAGAGGAGACAAAGAAACAAAGAACAAATGAAAGAAGAGAAGGAATCTTCAGGAAAAAGAAATAAAAAGATAAGTGGCATTCAGGTAAGCAATTCGTTATCGATATAAAGTACATGGTCATGGGGTGCTCAACAACATGAAAAGAACATAGCAATCATTAAAAAAAACAGTCCTAATTAAAGAATAAACAATACACTGGAAGACATAAAGAATAGCCTGTATGAAGCAGAGGTTACAATCAGTGATATGGAAGACAAGGTAGAAAAGAAACATCCAATCAGAGAAGCAAAAAGAAAAGAAATTAAATATTAAGATAGTGTAAGGGACTTCTGGTAAAGCATGAAATGTAACAACATCTGCATCAAAGGAGTACCAGAAGGAGAAGAGAGAGCAAAGGGTCAAGAACCCATTTTAAAAGATAATGGCTGAAGACTTCCCTAATCTGGTGGGAGAAAAATATGCATGTTCAGGAAGCAAAGAGAGCCCCAAACAAGATGAACTCAAAGAGACCCCAAGACACATGATAGTTAAACAGGCAAATGTAAAAGACAGAGACAGAAACTTAAAAACAGCCAGAGAATGACAGTTTGTTGACTAAGAGAAAGCTCCCATAAAACTGTCAGCTAATTTCTGAACAGAAACATTTCAGGCCAGAGGTATAGGCATGGAATATTCAAACTGAAAACAAAACAAAGACCTACAGCCAAGGCAGCTCTACCCAGTAAGTTATCATTTAAAACTGAAGGTGAAACAAAGAGCTTCCAAGGCCATAAAAAGATAAAAAATTTTATTTGCACCAAACAAGTATTACAAGAAATATTAAATATACAGAATAAAGAGTAGGAGGAGAAAGAAAGAAGAAAAACAAAGGACCATAGTTAAAACAATAAAATGGCAACAAATATGTACCTATCAATAATCACTTTAAATATAAAGAGATTAAATGCTCCTACCAAAGATATCAGATTGATGAATAAAAAACAAGACCCATGTATACACTGTATACAAAATACCTATATCAGAACAAATGATACACACACACTAACACTAAAGGGATGGAAAAATATTTCATAAAAATGGGAAGGAAAAAAAGACTGGGGTTGCAATATGTATATACGAAAAAACAGACTTTGAAACAAATGCAGTAATAAAGAAAAAGAAGAACAAAACATAATTATAAAGGGAACAGGCCAAAAAGAAGATATAGGCAGGTAATAAAAGATGGTGGACTAGTGAGTGGAAATCACACTGAACTCCTCCCAGGACCAACATGGAAATACAACTAAATTGTAGAGAAATCACATGGAAAACAACCAAACAATAGTGAGAGAGGAGCCTTAAAAACTTAGACAGAAGAATTGGCCTTAGCACAAACTAACTGGTAAGGAGTGTGGTAGAGGCTCAAGAAAGTAGGTGAGGTGTCCAGGGGAAATGGCACCAGAGGAATATTGAAATGGCTAGTTTGATCCCCATGAGAAGAGCAGGGTCTAAACCGTAAGTGGGGATCTCCAGCCTACAGCACCAGAGCCCAAAAAGCACACAGACGACAGCTAGCTACAGAAAGCAACAGTATTTTTCTCTGCCAGATACAGGAGACTGGAGACACAAAGAGCTATTTAAAGGGCCAATGCATAAATCTCTAGTGGAAGCCACTTACCCTGGGCTCCATTGGAGGAGGGAGCAGAGTGGGCTGTAGTTGCCTGAGTAGAGAATGGGGAAGAAGGCTTTGGAAAGAGGACTGCGAAAGTGGTCAGCAGGGTCCCGGTGCTGACTCACCCCCTATTCTGCAGTTGCCATCTTGCTTAGGGAGACCACTCCCATAAGAGGCAGCAGCATAAAATGACACAACAGTCCTGCCCCCAGGAGGGTTTGCCCTGGGCCAACAAGGGACAGGACTACATGCTAAATACAGAGAGGCTGTAACAGATAGTAGATCCCTGGCTAAATGAGATGCAGAGTGGTCTAGAGTCGCTTGAGGAGAGTCTGGATACAGAGGCATTTGTGAGGGAACTGAGGGAGTACCCAAGGAGATCTCAATGCTGACTGCTCCACCACACAGCAGCAGCCATATTGGTCAGGAAGCCCACTCCCCTGAGTGGCAAAAGAGTGAAAGGACACAATAGCCCTGCCCACAGAAGTGACTCTATCCCACCAAGACTGCTCAAGGCAGAGTGACTAGATTAACAACTAGAGGACACCGCCACAGACAGGAGATTCCTAAAGTCTCATAAAGACTGCCTAAGGTCAGAGGGGGTCAACACCTAATAGCATTAGAGGCAGATCCGGAAAGAAAGAAAAAAAACAAGTAGTCTCCTACCATAGAAGTTGATACCATACAGTCACAAAGACAAGATACATCAATTTAAACAGCAGGAGCAAACAAAAAGAGTCTCACAAATAATGGGAAGAAAAAGAAACATTTCCCAATTGAAGGGAAAGAAGGAATCTCCACAAAGGGAACAAAATAAAATAGAGGCAAGTAAACTATCAGATATTGAGTTCAAAACAAAGTTCTAAGATATCTGTCAGCTCAGTGAGTGCAAAGAAAATTATGAAAAACTACAAGTAAATTACCAGGAACTCTTTGAAAACTATATCAACACGAAAAAAGACATGGAAACCATCAATAAGAGGCAAGAGGAAATGAAGAATACAATTTCTGAATTGAAGAACACAGTAGAAAGAATCAAAAGAAGTCTCAAAGAAGCAGAGGATCAATACAGTCAGCTGGAGGAAAAGGTGGAAAAAAGCTCCCTGAAAGAGCAAAAAAAAAAAAAAAAATGAAAGAAGACTCCAAAAGAATGAAGAGGCATTCAGGGAAATGCAGGACACCCCAAAACATAATAATATCATTATAATAGGGATACCAGAAGGAGAAGAGAAGGATCAAGGGATACAGAACTTGTTTAAAAAAGTAATGATGGAAAATATCCTTAACTGGAGGAGAGTAAAAGTCATGCAAGTCAAGGAAGCTCAGAGGGTCCCATTCAAGAGAAACCCAGGAGGCCCACTCCAAGATATATCATCATTAAAATGGCAAATATCAAAGACAAAGAGAGAATCCTAAGGGCAGCAAGGGAGAAACAAGTAGTAACATACAAGGCAGCCCAGACATGGCAAGCAGCTGACCTATCAACAGAAACACCAGAAGCCCGAAGGGAATGGAAAGAAATATTCCAAGTAATGAAAAGTAAAGGGATAGGAAAACAGGTTCCAAGTAAGTGGAGAGGGACAAAAAGCAGAGGTAGCAATACCTATATCAGACAAAATAGATTTTAAAACAAAGACCATAAAGAAAGACCCAGAAAGATACTTTATAATACTCAAAGGAATAATCTATCAAGAAGTTATAAACATTGTAAACCTATATGCACCCAACATAGGAGTACCCCAATATATAAGGAAGCTCTTGAAGGACTTCAAGAAAGTTACAGACAATAATGCACTGATAGTAGGGGATTTTAACACCCCACTGTCAAAAACGGATAGATCTTCTGACCAAAAAAACAAGGATATTGTGGAACTGAATGACGTATTAAATCAAATGGAACCAACTGACATATATAGAACCTTTCATCCCGAAGAATCAAAATACACATTCTTTTCAAATGCACATGGAACAGTTTCAAAGATAGACCACATGATAGGACACAAAATGAGCCTCAATAAATTCAGGAAAATCAAAATCAGTACAAGCATTTTCTGGGACTACAAGGGCTTGAAACTAGAAACCAACCTCAAGGAAAAAACTCAAAAACATTCAAACTCATGCAGACTGATTACCACACTATTAAACAATGAATGGGTCAAGAATTAGATCAAAGGAGAGATCAAAATATTTCTGGAAACAAATGATAATGAACACACGATATCCAAAACCAATGGAGTACAGTGAATGCAGTCCTGAGAGACAAGTTCATAGCAACACAGACCTACCTCAAAAAGATAGAAACATTCCAATTAAACGACCTAACCCTTCAGCATCAAGAACTGGAGAAAGAACAACAACAACAAAAAAAGCCCAGAGCTAGTAGAAGAAAGGAAATCATCAAGATCACTGCAGAACTGAATGACATAGAGATTAAAAGACCAACTCAAAGGATCAATCAATCCAAGAACTGGTTCAGAGAAAAGATAAACAAAATTGACAAGCTTTTAAGCAAACTCATGAAGAAAAAAGAGAGAGGGCCCAAATAAACAATATCAGAAATGGAAGAGGAGAAATAACAACTGATACCACAGATTTACAAGGGATTCTAAGAAATTACTATGAATAATTAAATGCAAAGAAATATGAATACCTGGATGAAATGGACAAATTTTTAGAAAAAAGTATCCTTCCAACACTGAATGAAGAAGTAGCAGAAAGCCTGAACAGACTGATAACAGCTGTTAAAATTGCAGCAGTAATAATAAAAAAAAAAAAACCACAAAAACAAAAACCTCCCTGCACAGAAAAGCACCGGACTGGACAATTTCACTGGAGAATTTTACAAAACCTTTAAGGACAAACTGACCCCTGTCCTTCTCAGATTATTCCAAAAAGAGTTCAAGAAGAGGGAAGACCTCTCAACTATTTTTATAAAGCCAGCATCATCCTGATCCCAAAACGAGATACATATTTGATCGAGAAAGAAAACTAAGGGCAATATCGCTGATAAACATTGATGCTAAAATCCTCAACAAAATATTGGCCACCACATCCACCAATACATTAAAAAGGTTATCCACCATGGTCAAATGGGATTCATCCCAGGGATGCAAAGATGGTTCAACATTCACATATCAATAAACATGATGCATCACCTAAACAAAAAGAAAGGCTAAAAAACATGATCATATAAATAGATGCAGAAAAAGCATTTGATAATGTACAGCATGAATTTATAAAATTTCCGCTCTTCTGTACTGGCAGAAGATAGTTCAATGGAACAGAATAGAGAGCCCAGAAATATACCCATGGCTCTATGGTCAATTAATATTTGACAAAGGGGGCAGAAGCATAAACTGTAGTAAAAAAAAAAGCCTCTTCAACAAATGGTACTTGAAGAGCTGGACAGCTACATGCAAAATATTGAAATTCTACCTCTAACTTACACCATACACAAAAATAAACTCAAAATGGATAAAAGATTGAAATGTAAGTCTCAACACCATAAAAGTCTTAGAAGAGAACATAGGCAGGAAACTCTGATATCCCATGCAATAATATTTTCCCCGATATGTCCCCTAGAGCAAGGGACATAAAGGAAAGAATAAACAAATGAAACCATCAGAATCAGAAGCTTCTGCATGGCTAAGGAATACATCAGCAAAATAAAAATGGACCCAGCCTTATGGGATAATATATTTGCCAATGTTATCTCACACAGGGGTTTGATTGTCAAAATACGTAAAGAACTCACACAACTCTACTCCAGGAAGACAAACAATCCAATTAAAAAATGGGCAAAGGACCTGAACAGACACTTCTCCAAGGAGGACATACACAGGGCCCAGAGACATATGAAAGGATGCTCAGCATCACTAGCCACCAGAGAAATGAAAACTAAAACCACAATGAGACCATTTCACACTGGTAAGAGTTGCCATCAGCAAACAAATGCTGTTGAGGTTGTGGGTAAAAGGGAACCCTAGTGCACTGTTGGTGGGAATGCAGACAGGTGCAACTATTGTTGAAAGTAGTACAGAATTTCCTCAAAAAACTAAATAGGGACCTGCCTTATTGTTTAAATTATATTCATTTTATTCATTATTGTTCAAATACCATTGCCTCCATTTTCTGCCACCCTCAATCCTACCCCCACTTTGACTTTTTCTGTGGGTCTTTTATACATGTTCTTTTGACCCAGCCATCCCACTGCTGAAATTATACCCTAAGAATCCTGCATCACCAATTCAAAAGAACCTATAGCCCCAATGTTCATAAAAACATTACTTACGATAGTCAATAGCCAAGTTCTGGAAACAACTTAAGTGCTCATCTCTAAATAAATGGATCAAAATACTATTGTATGTTTACACAATGGAATACTATGCAGCAGAAGGAAAGAAAGAACTCCTACCCTGTATGACAGCATAGATGGAACTGGATAGTATTATGTTAAGCGAAATAAGCCAGGTGGTGAAAGACAAATACCATTGAGTTGACCTATAAGTGGAACCTTATCAACAAAACAAATGAGCAAAATAGAACCAGAGACATGGAAATAGAGAACAAACTGACAATGAGCAGAGGAAAGGTTTGGGGGATAATAGGAGAGAAAAGAAGAAAGGTCAAGTCAAGGAACATGAATAGAGGACTCATGGTCAAGGACAATAGGGTGGGGATTTTGTGGGAGTGGGGTGGGGGAGTTAGGTCAGAGGTAAGAAACAGAAAACTTGCTAAATAACATTAAAAAATATAAAACAATAAAAATAAACAAAATGGACTAACTTACATGGACGACTTAAATGTAAGGTTCAAAACTATAAAACTAGAAGGAAATATATGCAGTAAAATCTCTGGCATTTCTTATGGAGTATGTTTTGTGATATATGTCCTTCAACAAGGGAAACAAAAGAACACAGTAAATATGGGGACTACATAAAATGAAAAAGTTTTTTCACAGTAAAAAGAAAGAGTTAACAAAATGAAAGGGCAACCTACTCTATGGAGAAAGATATTCACCAATGATATATCTGAAAGGAGTAAATATCCAAAATTTATAAAGAACACATACTACTCTATTAAAAAAAATCCAGTTAAAAAAATAAACTGATGACCTGAGCAGACACTTCACTAAAGTGGACATACCAATGGCCAACATACTTGAAAAGATCCTGAATGTAACTTATCATCAGAGAAATACAAATTGAAACAACATTGAGATATCACCTCACATCTTTCAGAATGGCTATCTTCAATCGATCAACAAAGAACAAATGTAGGGGAGGATATGGATAAAAGGAAACCATCGTTCACTTTTGGTGGGAAGGCAGATTGGTGCAGCTACTATGGAAAACAGTGTGGAGGCTCTTCAAGAAGTTAAAAATGGTACTCCCTTATGACCCTGCCATTCTGTCTAGGTATATATCCCATAAATTCAAAACAGGAATGCCAAGAATATATGCACCCTTTGTTTATTGCACTGTTATTTACAATATCTAAAATATGAAAGCAACCCAAGTGCCTATGATAGACAAATGGATTTAAAAAAAAACTGTGGCATATATATACAAAGGAATATTACTTGATCATCAAAAGAATGAAATATCAGCCATTGCAAGAGCATGGGTGGATCTGGAGAGCATTATGCTACATGAAATAAGTCAGTCAGAGAAGGACAAGTGCCATATAATTTTATTTATATGAAAAAATGAATAAAATTAACAAAATTGAAACAGACTCAGACACAGACATTGGGTAGTAGCTAAAGGGGCTAGGATTTGGGGTGCTCAGTGGAAAAAGTGAAAGGATTAAGAACGCCGTATAAAGTATAATACTGTATAATCACTATGCTGCACACTTGAAATCAGTACAAAACAATAATGAAAATAAACTGAAATTTGAAAAAAATTCCTCCTCCAATGATTTTCATTAACTGGTACCTACTTGAGTCTGCAAATAAGACATAAAGAAAACTTCCAATCACACTTTCCACTTGGGGTCTAGTTCTCATAGTCCCTACTCTATATCACCTCTTCTCCTGCCTGGACACCCATCACCATCCAATGCACAAGAATCATCCATGAGTCATGAAATTTTCCATCCATTTTTTTTTTATTAATAATTACTTTTATTTTTTTTAATTTTATTTTAATTTAGTTTTTCAAATACATTTGTCTCTGCCTACCCCAACCACTTCCCTTGCCCACTCTCTCCTTCCCTCCCTCAGCTCTTCCCCTTTCGTTTTGTACATGAGTCCTTGCTATGTTCCTTGACTTTCCCCTTCCCTTCCTCCACCCACCTCCTTCCCTCTTGTCTCTGTTGGTTTCTTTTCCTTTCAGTGTTGTTGGTCTTATTTTCCTTGCATCTTTGTATTGTTGGTTAAGTTCCGCTTATAGGTGAGACCATATGGTATTTGTCTTTCGCTCCCTGGCTTATTTCCCTTAGCATAATGCTCTCCAGTTCCATCCATGCTGTCGTGAAGTTTAGTAGTTCTTTTTTTCCTGCTGCGTAGTATTCCATTCTGTATATGTACCATAATTTTTGATCCAATCATCTGTTGATGGGCATTTAGGTTACTTCCACACTTCGATATTGTAAATTGTGCTGCTATGAACATTGGGGTGCATAGGTTCTTTTGTATTGGAGTTTTGGTTATCCTAGGGTATAGTCCCAGCAGGGGAATCACTGGATCAAAAGGTAGTTTCATTTTCAGCTTTCTGAGGAAAGTCCACACTGCTTTCCATAGTGGCTGCACCAGTCTGCATTCCCGCCAGCAGTACACTAGGGTTCCCTTTTCTCCACAGCCTCCCAGGCACCTGCTGTTTGTTGATATATTTATGATGGCCACTCTGACTGCTGTGGGGTGGTACCTCATGGTGGTTTTGATCTGCATTTCTCTGATGTCTAGTGATGCTGAGCATCCTTTCAAATGCCTCTTGGCCGTCTGTATCTCCTCCTTGGAAAAGTGTTTGCCCAGGTCCTTTAGGCATTTCTTGATTGGATCGTTTTTCATCGTGGAGTGGAGTCGAGTGAGTTCTTCATATATCGTGGATATGAAACCTCTATCTGATGTATCATTAGTGAATATATTTTCCCATATGGTTGGCTCTCTTTTCATTTTGATGATGATTTCTTTAGCCATGCAGAAGCTTCTTATTTTGATGAGGTCCCACTTGTTTATTCTTTCCTTTATGTCCCTTGCTTTAGGAGACATATCAGTGAAAAAATTGCTGCATCGGGTATCTGAGAGTTTCCTGCCAATGTTCTCCTCTATGACTTTTATGGTGTTGTGACTTATATTTAAGTCTTTTATCCATCTTGAGTTTATTTTTGTGTATGATGTCAGCTAATTATCAAATTTCAATTTTTTGCATGTAGCGTCCAGATCTCCTAACACCATTTGTTGAAGAGGATATTATGGCTCCATTTTATGCTTCTGCCCCCTTTGTCAAATATACAAGCCCATATAGACCTGGGCTTATGTCTGGGTTTTCTTTTCTGTTCCAATGGTCTATGGATCTGTTCTTGTGTCAGTACCAGATTGTTTTGAGTATAGCAGCTTTGTAATATAGTTTGATGTATGGTATTGTGATCCCTCCTACTTTGTGTTTCCTTCTCAAAAAAGATGCAGTTTTTCACAGTCATTTATGGTTCCATATAAATTCTTGAAATGTCTCTTCTATTTCTGTGAAATACATCATTGGTATCTTAATAGGGATTGCATTGAATCTACAACTTGCTTAGGGTAGTATGGACATTTTGATGCTACTAATTATTCCAATCCATGAACACGGTATATGCTTCCATTTATTTGTGTCTTCCTTAATTTCTTTCTTCAATGTTGTATAGCTTTCTGCGTACAAGTCTTTTACGTCTTTGGTTAAATTTATGCCTAGGTACTTTATTTTTCTTCTTGCTATATCGAATGCTATTTTTTCTCTGACTTCTTCTTCTTCTATTGCATTGCTGGTGTACAAAATGCCTTTGATTTCTGAATGTTGACTTTGTATCCTGCTGTTTTGCCAAATTCACTTATTAGGTTGAGGAGTTTTTTGGTAGAGTCTACAGGGTTCTCTATGTACACTGTGATGTCACCTGCAAACAATGATAGCTATACTTCCTCCTTTCCTATTTGGATGCCTTTTATTTCTTTTTCTTGTCTGACCGCTGTGGCTAGGACTTCCAATATGATGTTGGAAAGAAGCACTGAAAGCGGACATCCCTGTCATGTTCCCGATCTTAGTGGGAAAGCTTTCAGTTTTTGCCCGTTGAGTATGATGTTGTCTGTAGGTTTTTCATATATGGCCTTTATTATGTTGAGGAATGCCCCATTTATTCCCATTTTGCTGAGTGTTTTGATCATAAATGGGGGCCGTACCTTATAGAATGCTTTTTCTGCATCTATCGAGATGAACATGTGGTTTTTTTCTTTTCTTTTATTTATGTGATGTATCACGTTTATTGACCTGCGTATATTGAACCATCCCTGTATGCCTTGGATGAATCCCACTTGATCGTGGTGGATAATCTTTTTAATGTATTCCTGGATACAGTTTGCCAATATTTTGTTGAGGATATTAGCATCTATGTTCATCAGCGAAACTGGCCTGTAGTTTTCTTTCTTTGTAGGGTCTTTATCTGGTTTTGGGATCAGGGTGATGCTGGCCTCATAGATAGAGTCTGAAAGTCTTCCCTCCTCTTGGATTTTTAAGAATAGTCTGAGAAGGACAGGGGTTAGCTCTTCCCCTGTGAAACCATCTGACCCTGGGCTTTGGTGTGCTGGGAGTTTCTTGATTACTGCTTCAATTTCCTCAGCTGTTATCGGTCTGTTCACTTTCTGTTTCTTCCTCCTTCAGTGTTGGAAGATTATACTTTTCTAAAAATTTGTCCATTTCATCCAGGTTTTCAAAATCCTTGGCATATAATTTTTCACAGTAGTTTTGACACTCCTTTGTATTTCTGTGGTGTCAGTTGTTTTTTCTCTTCCTTTCTGATATTAATTTGGGTCCTCTCCCTTTTTTTCTTGATGAGTCTGCTTTGAGGCTTGTCAATTTATTTGTTTTTTCAAAGAACCAGCTTCTGGATTGGTCTATCCATTGAATTGTTCTTTTCATCTCTATGTCATTCAGTGTTGCTCTAATCTTGACTATTTCCTTCCTTCTATTTGCTCTGGGATTTATTTGTTGTTGTTTCTCCAGTTCTTGAAGTTGTGGTGTTAGGTCTTCTATCTGAAACATTTCTATCTTTTTTTAGGTAGCCCTGAATTGCTAAGAACTTCCCTCTTAGGACTGCCTTTGCTGTGTCCCATAGGTTTTGGAGTGTTGTCTATTTCTTTTCATTTGCTTCCAGGAATTTTTTTATTTCTTATCTCATTATTGACCCATTCATTGTTTAAAAGTCTACTGTTCAGTCTCCATGAGTTTGCAAGTGTTTGAAGTTTCTCTTTGAGGTTGATTTCCAGTTTCAAGCCCTTGTGGTCCGAGAAAAAATTTGGTATTATTTCAACTTTCCTGAATTTGCTGAGGTTTGCTTTGTGTCCTATCATGTGGTCTATCTTTGAAAAACTGTCATGAGCATTTGAAAAGAATGTGTATTTTTCTTCTTTGGGGTGTAAGGTTCTATATATGTCAGTTAGGTCTCTTTGATTCAGTGTGTCATTCAGCGCCACAATATGTTTATTGATGTTTTGTTTGGAAGATCTGTCCGTTTTTGACAGTGGGGTGTTGAAATCCTCTACTATCAGTGTGTTGTTGTCCATATCTTTTCTGAAGTCATCCAACAATTTTCTTATAAATTTGGGGGCTCCTATATTGGGAGCATATAACTTTACGATGTTTATGTCCTCTTGATAGATTCTTCCTTTAAGTATTATAAACTGCCCCTCTGGGTCTCTTTTTATGGCCTTTGCTTTGAAATCTACTTTATCTGATATAAGTATGGCAACTCTGGCCTTTTTCTCTTGCCCATTTCCTTGAAATATTTTTTCCATCCCTTTTCTTTCAATCTGTGTAGGTCTTTTGCTCTGAGGTGGGTCTCTTGTAGGCAGTATATGTGTGGGTCCTGTTTTCTTATCCATTCAGCTACCCTCTGTCTTTTGTTTAGGGCACTTAGTCCATTCACGTTGAGAGATATTACTGATAGTAACTTAGTCATCTTTTCTCTTTGTACCTGTGTTCCTCTCTCTCTCATTCTTTTCCTTCATCTGCTTAAACCAGTCCCCTTAGCATATCTTGGAGTGTTAGTTTGGTAAAGATGTATTCTTTTAGCCTTCTCTTTTCTGGAGAACTCCGTATTTCCCTTTCTGTTTTAATTGAGAGCCTTGCTGGTTAGAGCAGCCTTGCCTGTAGGCCCTTGCTTTTCATGACTTGGAATATTTGGTGCCATTCCCTTCTGGCTTGTAGTGTTTCTGTTGAGAAGTCAGCTCCTAGGCGTATCGGGGCCCCCTTGTATGTTACTTTCTCCTTCTCCCTCTCTGCTTTTTGTGGTGTGTATGTGTGTTTTTCAGCTTTTGGCTCTTTGGGGGTGTCGCCTCTTCTCGGACAATGGAGACTACGGAAATGAGAAGGAGTCGGAACTCCCGGGTTCCTCCTCCCATTCTTTCCTCAACACCTCCGTTTCCAGTCTCTTCTCATGGTTCTCCGGGCAGTTCTGTGACCCCTTGGGCTAAGGATCCACCTGCTGTGTGGACTGCATTTCAATTGCAGGCAGTCTGGTCAATGCACGCCCCACTTCTACTTTTTTTGGGGCGCACCTTTCCAGCCCAAAATGGAGACTACAAATGTGGAGGGAGTCAGGACTCCCCGGTTCCTCCTCCGGTTCTTTCCCCAATGCCTCCATCTCCAGTCTCTCCTCAAGGCTCTCCCAGCCAGTCTGCACTCAGTCCCCCAGCTCGCACGTGCACAATCTGTGTGCGTAGTGCACAAAAGGCAGGTTAATTGATTCCCTTATGCCTGAGCGAGATGGTAGCTGCAGAGTGGGAGGTGCATTGTCACCCGGGCTGCACCGGCCGCCGTGTCAGTTCTCTTCACAAAGTTTTCCTCACCAGTCTTTTCCCAGGCACCAGCCCACCCTGCTGCCGCCTCTACCCAGAGATCAAGGAGGGTGGCTGCCACTGCAATTTTTGCGTTGGCCCTTTAAATGTCTCTTTGCATCCCCAGCTACCTGTCCCTGGCAGAGAGCTCCCCTCTGCATTTTGTCTGTATTTTCTTGGTTTTAGCTGCTGTAGTTTAGGGGTCCCTGTTTATGATTCAGACCCCATTCTTCTCTGGGGGAGCTAACTGGCCGTTTCAACGTCCCTCTGGTGCTAGAGCCCGTGGGCACTCAGCCAACCTCTCCACCCTCCACCGCATTTCTTCCCCCTTTGGGATGTGTGAGAGTCGAATCCACTGTCTGTCTCTGGCTCCAAGTCTCCGCTCCCACTATCGTTCCATTGTTTTCCAGGTGACTAGTCCACTATTTAGTTGCAATTCCAGTTTCGTCTTGGGGGGAGGAGGTCAGTGTGACTCCCATTCACTCCTCCGCCATCTTTTTTTTTTTTTTACCTCCATCCATTTTTCTTGTACTTCTCTCATTTGTTCGTTCAGCAGATACTTATCACAATCCCATAGTCTTCCAAGTTTGGAAAGGTACAGGGGCCATGGTGTTGGGTAAAACTAATGCAGTCTTTTCTGACTTAAAGTTTACAGTTGAGAAGTCATTATAAATACTAAGAAAAGAAATAAATGTATTATTACAAGTGATGAAGAATTTGAAATAACAGAGTGCCCTGACAAGAATTGAAGCTAACATGTTGATAAAGGAGTGCTGAGTGATGAGAAGTATCCACCAGGGTGAAGATGGAGGGAGGGCATGTGGAGAGCTGAATAAGGGCCCAATGTGGAGTCCAAGGTCCAAAGTGAGGGAGCTTACTACATGGAGGCACTTAGAAGTTTTGGTGGGTGTTGAGTGTTTTTCCACTTCTGTCCTTTCTCTGATTACCACATTGTAATCTATTGATGTCCTTAAAGCCAGTGCCCAGAGAGGAATGGAGCATTCTTGGTGATATCAAATCTGCAATGATTGAGCCAACTGTTTTTGCCAGGATAAAGAAATTGTGCTTTCCAGTGGAGGCTAAGACATGGATGTAAATTTTACCTTGATCTTCTAAGCACCACTTGTAAATCTCACCATAATGTGTGCTGTTTGTGTTATTAAGATGATTGAATAATGTCTTTTATAGTAACTCCATTTCTGCAAAAAAAGGCATAATATTTTCATACCTCTCTAAGTCTTCAGTACAGATAAAATGAGTCCCACACCCACATAGAAATTTGCCCCATTATGCCAGTTCTCCAAGGCATGGTATTTATCTGAATTTATCCACTTTCATTGCCAGAATATTTATTTTGTCATGGTCACATAGTCATACACAATAACAACTGGAAGGGGACTGTTCATTTATGCATTAGGTACATATGTATCCAATATTTACTCAACTCAAGTCATTGTGCTAAACCTTGGGGATACACTGGACATTGTCTATGTTCTAATGAAATTTCTAATAGATTAAGAAATATTTTTCAAGAAAACAAGTCGTTCATTAGGATATAGTATGTATTAGAACAAATTAAATGTCAAGGAGACAGAGGTGAACAAATGAGAATAGGATAAAACTGAGGGGGTGGGAAGAATCAGGAAAGACTGATGAAAATGGCAAAATAACATACATTAAAAGGAGTAAAAGATACATTTTTGCTGTACCCTTTTAAATACATAGCATTCACATACACAAATAAAAATACATCGTAACAACTATCATTCAAGAAAATAGAATTGTCTATATTTTTGCAAAGCCTATTATCCTGAGAAGGCAGCTCCTTTCCCAAAGACATTTGCTATCAATTGTTGGAAAGGTTGCTAGTCTTTGCTTGGGAACCCAAGTGTATTGTCAGAGTCAGATGTAAAACAACAGTAATTCTAGCTATTTTATGCAGAAAACGGTTGAATACAGGTAATTGGTTTTAGGCTAGACCTCTGGAAACAATCTCAGAATATCATTGGCTGTCTATGACACTGCCTCTACATCACTCACAGAGGACACATAGGGCTTGGCTGAACATAATAACCACATACAGTCACTGTGATCCAGTAACCAGGAGAGTGCTTCACAGGCCAAAGAAAATGCCTCTTCACTCACAATGATAGTAGCCAGTGATGGCAAATTGAGTAGGTCACTACCACCACCACTACCTGCTAATGTCCATAAAGCAAGTGTGTGGATGCTAGGGCTCTCTACTAGAAAAGCCTGATTTCACAAAGCTATGCTTGCAGCAGTCATAGTCTAAATGGCAGAAGGATACCCATGGCTAACTTGCTTCTCCATTCCCAATCTTCCACAGGTACATCTAAATGCAGGGACTGAATTTGCATACAGAACATGGATGCATAGGAACCTGGGAAATGGAGCCTTTATGGACCAAATTCTGCATTAGTCTAGAGTAAGGCATTGAAGAGAAAAGGGCTGGAATGGATCATGAAAGCCAAGCTATACTCCTTACCACACTGAAGAATGGCAGCCTCCCAGCTCTCTACACTGAGGTTCTTTGGGAGACATTCTTTGTCATGGCAAAGATTATTTATGAGGGAAATGTTTGTGTGATTAGAGGGATATTTATATTTATAGTCCACTTGAAGCAGGAAGATTTTATCTACTATTATGAGCTATGTGACTTTACACAGTTTGTTTAATTGCTCTGTGTCTTAGTTTCTTCATTACAAATTAGAGGTACTATTAGTACCAACCTCAGAAGTTTCTTGTGAGGGTTATATGATCTAAAATATACAGTGGTCAAAGAAGAGTGCAAGATGTCTAATAAACAGCTATTTCTTTTTTTTTACTTTGTTTTTTGTTCAAATACATTTGTCTCCACTTACCCACCATCACTTTCCCCTGTCCCACCTTCCACCAACTCCCACCCTGATCTTTCCCCACTTTGCCTTTGTCCATGGTTCTTTTATACATGTTCCTTGATATGACCCTCTCCTTCTTTTTCCCGTTACCCCCTCCCTCTTTTCCTCTTGACTCTGTTGGTTTCTTTTTTCTTTCAATGTTGCTGGTCATATTTTCCTTGCTTATTTGTTTTGTTTGTTAGGTTCCACTTATAGGTGAGATTATATGGTATTTGTCCTTTGCCCCCTGATTTATTTCGCTTAGTCTAATGTTCTCTAGTACCATCCATGCTGTCGCGAAATGTAGTAGTTCTTTTCTTCTTTCTGCTGCATAGTATTCCATTGTGTAAATGTACCATAATTTTTTGATCCAGTCATCTACTGATGAGAATTTAGGTTGCTTCCAACACGTGGCTATTGTAAATTGTGCTGCTATATACATTGGAGTGCATAGGTTCTTTTGAATTGGTGTTTTGGGATTCTCAGGGTATAGTCCCAGCAGAGGATTCACTGGGTCAAAAGGCAGTTCCATTTTCAGCTTTTTGAAGCAATTCCAAACTGTTTTCCACAGTGGCTGTACCAGTCTGCATTCCTTCCAACAGTGTACTAGGGTTCCCTTTTCTCCACAGCCTCGCCAGCACCTGTTGTTTTTTGATCTGTTGATAATGGCCATTCTCCTTTATTCAGTCTTGGAAGACTGCATGTTTCTAGGAATTTATCTTTTACTTTCATGTTGTCCAAGTTGTTGGCATATACTTGTTTGTAGTATTTTCTTATACTCCTTTATGTTTCTGTGATGTCAGTTGTCACTTCTCTTCTTTCCTTCTGATTTTATTTAGGTTCTCTCTCTCTCTTTCTCTCTCACTCTTTCCCTCCCTCCCTCCTTCTCTCATTTGGTTGAGTTGGGTTAAATGTATATCAACTTTTTAACCTTTCCAAAGAAGCAGCTCTTGGTTTAATTCATCTATCATGTTGTTTTTTTAACTCTATTTCTTTTTTAAATTTATTTTTATTATTTTTTATTATAACCTTAATTTAAATTATGTTTTATTCTTTATACTATTTCTCCTGTCTCAATTTTCCCCCTTTGCCTCCCTCAACCTTACCCTCACAACTCCTCCAGACAATGCCCACACCCATGTCCATGGATTATGATTATATGTCCTTTGGCTAATCCCTTCACCTTCTTTTAATCAGTCCCCATCTCGCCACCACCGTGTTAAAGGTGTTTCAGATTTCTAATTTCTATGCATCTCCTTCTAATATTTTGCTTACTAGTATATTTTGTTCAGTTAGGTTTCTATGCATTTAGAATCCACATGTAAGTGAGAACATATGATATTTTGATTTCACTTACTGGCTTATTTCACTTAGCACAATATTGTCCAGATCGATCCATGCTTCACAAATGGTAAGAGCTCGTTTTTAGTTAGTTTGTTTGTTCTTTATTGCTGTGTAGTTTTCATTGTGTAAAGGTACAACAGCTTTTATTTAATTAATTTATTTCTTTTTTAATTGCTCAAATATATTTGTCTCCATCTCCTCACCAACACTTGCCCCCAGCCCACACGACCCCAACACCCTCTCCAAATACTTCCCCAATTTGGCTTCATCCATGTGTACGACACACCTGTGCCTTGATCTGACCCTTCCCCTTTCCTTCCCTACTAACCCCTTCACTCCCTCCTTGTTATCACTGTAAGTTTGTTCTTTCTTTCTTTCTTTCTTTCTTTCTTTCTTTCTTTCTTTCTTTCTTTCTTTCTTTCTTTCTTTCTTTCTTTCAATGTTGCTGTACATATTTCCTTGCCTGCTTCATTTGCTGATTAGATTCCACTGAGATCATATGGTATGTGTCTCTCATTGACTGGCTTATTTCACTTAGCATAATGCTCTCCAGTTTCATCCATGCCGATGCGAAGGATAGTGGCTCTTTCTTACTTTCTGATGCGTACTATTCTATTGTGTAAATGTACCATCGTTTTTTGATTCACACATTCACTGATGGGCACTTAGGCTATTTCCAGCACTTGACTATTGCAATTGTATTGCTATGAACATTGGGATACATACGTTCTTTTCAATTGATGTTTTGGGATTCTTAAGGTATAATCCCAGCAATGGAATTGCTGGATCAAAAGGCAGTTCCATTTCTAACTTTCTGAGGAAATTCCAAACTGTTTTCCACAGTGGCTATACCAGTCTGCATTCCCACCAACAATGTGCTATGGTTCCCTTTTCTCGACCACTTTGCCAGCACTTGTTTGTTGATTTGTTTATGATGGCCATTCTGACCGGTGTGAAGTGGTATCTCACTGTGGTTTTAATTTGCATTTCTCTGATTGCTATTGATGCTGAGCCTCCTTTCATATGTCTCAGTGCCCTGTGTATGTCCTCCTTGGAGAAGTGCCTGTTCAGGACCTTTGCCCACTTTTTAATTTGATCGTTTGTCTTCCTGGAGTAGAGTCATGTAAGTTCTTTATATTTTTTGGAAATTATACCCTGTCTGAGGAATTATTGGCAAATATATTTTCCCATACACTTGGCTCCCTTTTCATTTTGCTGATGTTTTCTTTAGCTGTGCAGAGGCTTCTTTTTTTTTTATTTTATTTTAATTTATTTTTTCAAATACATTTGTCTCTGCCAACCCCCCACCACTTTCCCTCGCCCCCACCCTTTTTCCCTCCCTCAGCTCTTCCCCTTTCGTTTTGTCCATGAGTCCTTGCTATATGTTGCTTGACTTTCCCCTTCCCTTCCTTGTCCCCGCCCCGCTCCCTCCTTCCCTCTTGTCTCTGTTGATTTCTTTTCCTTTCAGTGTTGCTGGTCTTATTTTCCTTGCATCTTTGTATTGTTGGTTAGGTTCCGCTTATAGGTGAGATCATATGGTATTTGTCTTTCGCCCCCTGGCTTATTTCGCTTAGCATAATGCTCTCCAGTTCCGTCCATGCTGTCGTGAAGTTTAGCAGTTCTTTTTTTCTTTCTGCTGCGTAGTATTCCATTGGGTATATGTACCATAATTTTTTGATCCAATCATCTACTGATGGGCATTTATTTTGATGAAATCCCATTGTTTATTTTCACCTTTATGCTCTATGCTTTAGGAGACCTATCAGTGAAAATATTGCTGCATGGAATATCTCAGAGTTTCCTGCCTGTGTTTTCCTCTAGGACTTTTATGGTGTCGCAAATTACATTAAAGTCTTCTATCCATCTTGAATTTATTTTTCTGTATGGTGTAAGTTGGTGGTCAAATTTCAGTTTTTTACATGTACCTGTCCAGTACTCCCAAACTATTTGTTGAAGAGTCTATTTTTACTCCATTATATGCTTTTGCACACTTTCTCAAATATTAATTGAACATAGAGACATGGATTTATTTCTGGGCTCTCTCTTCTGTTCCGTTGATCTATGTGTCTGTCCTGCCAGTATGAGACTGTTTTGATCACAGTAGCCTTACAATATAGTTTAATATCAGCTATTGTGATCTCTCCGACTTTTATCTTCTTCCTCAAAATTGCTGCAGCTATTTGGGGTCATTTATGGTTCCTTATAAATTTTTGAAATGTTTGTTCTATGTCTGTGAAATACGGCATTGATATTTAATAAGGATTGCATTGAATCTATAAATTTCTTTGGGTAGTATACACATTTTGATCACGTTCATTCTTCGTATCCATGAACACGGTATATGCTTCCAATTCTTTGTGTCTTCCTTAATTTCTTTCTTCAGTGTTGTATAGTTTTCTGTGTACAGGTCTTTTATGTCCTTGGTTAAATTTATTCCTAGGTACTTTATTTTCTTGTTACTATAGCAAAGGGGATTTTTTTCATGACTTCTGATTCTGATATTTCATTGTTGGTGCACAAAAATGCCTTCGATGTCTGAATATTGACTTTGTATCTTGCTGTTTTGTCATATTCACTTATGTTCAAGTAGTTTTTTAGTGGAGTCTATGGGGTTTTCTATCTACACTATCATATCATCTGCAAACAATCATATTTTTACTTCCTCCTTTCCAGTTTAGATACCTTTTATTTCTTTTTCTTGTCTGATCGCTGTGGTTAGGACTTCCAATACTATATTGAATAGAAGTGGTGAAAGTGGACATCCTTGTCTTGTTCCTGTTCTTACTGGGAAAGATTTTAGTTTTTACCCATTAAGTATGAGGTTGGCTGTAGGCTTTTCATATATGGTCTTTATTATATTGAGGTATGCCCACTTTATTCGCACTTTGTTGAGTGTTTTTCTCATGAATGTGTACTGTTCAAATGCTTTTTCCACATCTATTGATATGATCATGTCGATTTTGTCTTCACTTTTGTTTATGTGATACATTACATTTATTGATTTGTGAATATTAAACCATTCTTGCATTCCTGGGATGAATTTGACTTGGTCAGGTAGATGATGTTTTTAATTTACTGCTGGATGCAGTTTGCCAATATTTTCTTGAGGATTTTACTGTCTATGTTAATCAGCAGTATTGGCCTGTAGTTTTCTTTCTTGGTTGTGTTTTCATTTGGTTTTAGGATTAGGTTTATGCTGGATTTATAAAAAAAGTCTTGGAGACTTCCCTCTTCCTGGATTTTTTGGAATAGTCTGAGAAGTTCAGGGATTAGCTGTTGCTTCAATGTTTTGCATAATTCTCCAGTGAAACCATCTCATTCGGGGCTTTTGTATACTCGGAGTTTTTTGATAACTATTCAATTTCACCAGCTGTTATCAGTCTTCAGGCTTTCTATTTCTTCTTCATTCAGTGTCAGAAGGTTATATTTTTCTAGAAATTTGTCCATTTCATTGAGGTTTTAAAACTTCTTGGTATATAATTGTTCATAGTAATTTCTTAGAACCTTGTGTATTCCTGTTGTATCAGTTGTTTTTTTTTTTCTTCTTTTATTTCTGATATTATTTTGGGGGTCCTATCCCTTTTTTTCTTGATGAGTCTACTTAAAGGCTTGTTGATTTTGGTTCTTTCCAAAGAACCAGCTCCTGGATTGGTTGATCCTTTTAATTGTGGTTTTAGTCTCTATGTCATTCAATTCTGCAGTGATCTTGATTATTTCCTTTCTTCTACTCGCTCTGGGCTTGGTTTGTTGTTGTTTCTCCAGTTCTTGAATCTAGAGTGTTGGTTGTTTATTTGAAATGTTTCTATCTTTTTGAGGTAGGCCTGTATTGCTATGAACTTCCCTCTCAGGACTGTCTATGCCTTGTACCATAGGTTTTGGACTGTTGTGTGTTCATATTAATTTGTTTCCAGAAACCTTTTGATTTCTTCTTTGATCTCATTATTGATCCACTCATTATTTTTGTTTGTTTTTTCTTTCCTTTGTTTTTTAATTAATGTTTATTTTTGAGACTTTATTACAGATGTCCCATTCTGCTCCCATCAGCTTTGCTCAACTTCACCCAACACCCAACCCCATTTCCCTCAGGCTACCACCACACTGTTGATGTCTATGTGTTTTTATATATATGTTCTTTGATAATCCTTTTATATTCATTCACCCAGTAATCACCTGCCTTTTTGACAGGTCTCAGTCTGTTCCATGTATCCATGCCTCTGTTTCAGTTTTGTTTCTCAGTTTATTTTGTTCATTAGATTCCAAAATAAGGGAGATTATATAGTATTGTCTTTCTCTGTCTGGCTTATTTCACTTGGCACATAATTTCCAGGTCCATCTATGCTATTGCAAAAGACAAGATTTCATTTTTTTTTTAATGGCCTAGTAGTATTTCATCGTATGTATGTACTACATCTTTTTATTTTACTTTTTTATTGTTCAAATATGTCTCCACTTTCCCACCATCACTTTCCTCCTGTCCGCCTCCCCAAGTTCCCTCCCTCAATCATTTCCCTCTTTGTTTTTTTCCATGGGTCCTTTACACATAGTCCTTGACTTGACCCATTCATTGTTTAAAAGTGTACTATTCAGTCTCCATGAATTTGAATGATTTTTAGTATTTTCTGGAGGTTGGTTTCCAGCTTCAAGTTCTTGTGGCCTGAAAAAAATCTTGTTATGATTTCAATTTCCTGAAATTGTTGAGGCTTGTTTTGTGCCTTATCATGTAGTCTATCTTTGAAAATGTCTTGGGTACATTTGAAAAGAATGTGTATTTTGCTTCTTTGGGAAGAAAAGTTCCATATATATCAGTTAAGCCCATTTGATCTAATGTGTCGTTTAGTTCCATAATATGTTTGTTGATGTTTTGTCAGAAGATCCACCCATTTTTGACAGTGGGGTGTTAAAATCCCCAACTATCAGTGTGGTGCTGTCTATATCTTTCTTGAAGTCCTCCAATATTTTCCTTATATATTTGGGTGCTGCTATGTTGGGAGCATACAGGTGTGCAGTATTTATGTCTTCTTGATGGATTCTTCCTTTGAGTATTACAAATTGTCCTTCTGGGAGTCTTTTTATGTTCCTTGTTTTGAAATCTTTTTTTTCTGATGCAGGTATTGCTATCACTGCTTTTTTTCCCTATCCATTTGCTTGGAATATATTTTCAATCTCCTTACTTTCAGTCAGTGTAGATCCTTTGTTCTGAGGTGGGTCTCTTGTAGGCAGCATATGTGTGGGTCATGTTTTCTTACCATTCAGCTATCCTATGTCTTTTGATTGGGGCTCTTAATCCTTTTACATTTAAAGTTATTATTGATAGAAAAAAAATTATTTTTTTCTCTTTGTACCTGTGTTCTTATCTTTCTCACTCTTTTTCTTCATCTTTTCAAAGCAGTCCCTTTAGCATATCTTGAAATGGTGGTTTAGTGGAGGTGTATTTTTTAAGCCTTCTTTTGTCTGGAAAGCTCATTATTTTGCCTTCCATTTTAATTAAGGGCCTTGCTGGGTAGAGTAATCTTGGCTGCAGGCCTTTGCTTTTCATGACTTGGAATATTTTTTGTTATTCCCTTCTGGCTTGTAATGTTTCTGTTGAGAAGTTAGCTGCTAGTCATATCAGAACTCCCTTATATATTGCTACCTTTTTCTCCCATGCTGTCTTTAGGATTCTCTGTTTTTCTTTGATATTCGCCTTTTTAATGATGATGTGTCTTGGAGTGTGTCTCCTGGGTTCCTCTTGAATGGGACCCTCTGAGCTTCCTGGACTTGCATGACTTTTCCTCTCTTTCAATTAGGGAAGTTTTTTTATCATTACTTTTTCTAACATGTTCTCTATCTCTTGTTCCTTTCCTCCTTTTGGTATCCATATTATATGGATATTATTACATTTCAGGTTGCCCTGCCTTTCCCTGAATGCCTCTTCATCCTTTTTAAGTCTTTTTTCATTTCCAGGCTCTTTCTGGGAGCTTTTTTACACCTTGTCCTCGAGTTCACTGACTCAATCCTCTGCTTCATCTACCCTGCTTTTGATTCCTTCTACTACATTCTTCAACTTAGAAATTGTGTTCTTCATTTTTTCTTGCCTCTTATTTATAGTTTCTCTGTCTTTTTTCATACTGATATTGTTTGCAATAAGTTCTCCATAGTTTCCCTGTTGTTTTTGATAATTCTCTTTAAGCCCATGGAACTCATTGAGTTTCCTTATAACCATTGATTTGAACTCAATATCTGATAGTTTCCTTGCCTCCATCTCCTGATGGTGGAACTATCATGTCCTTATAGGCTACTGTCACTCAGGGGAGTAGTCAGCCTGAGCAAGACGGAGGAGATCAAATGGGGAAAGAGTGAGCACCGGGATCCCCACCCCCCAACCCCGGCTACTCCGTTAGTACTCTCCCCAACGCCTCCGCCTCCAGTCTGTTTTCAAGAGTCTCTAGGCATCTCTGTTTCCCCTTTAGCCAGTGGTCTACTATCTCTACAGGAAGCTTTGCACTCAGAACAAAGGCCAGCATGGAACTCCTGTCTGGGCTGGACTCTCCTGAAGGCAGGTCTATTATTTCCTTTCCTGCTTTTGCCTCTTTGAGGGCATGGCCTGCCTGCATAAAATGGAGACTACAGAAAGGGGGAGGAGCCAGCTTTGAGACTCCACAGTTACTTTTCCAGTTCTTTCCCCAATGCCTCTGTCTCCTGTCTCTCTTCACGCGTCTCTGGGCAGCTCTATGACCCCTTCAGCCAGGGATCCACTATTTCTGCGGACCGCTCTGCACTCACACACCAGCCTGCTCATGCTTCAATAGTCCGTTTGAATATAAATTGCTTAAATGTTCCAATAAAAAGACATAGGGTAGATTAATTGGTAAGAAAACAAGATAGACACACACACACACACACACACACACAGACACACACACACAGACACACACACACACACCCCTAAAAGGGCCCACATCAAAATGAAAGAGACATAGAGAGAAAAATTTAAAAAAATGTAAAAGGACATTTCAGACAAATAGAAATTTAAATAGCTGGGTTAGCAACACTTCTTTCTGAGAAAATAGATTTTAATCCAGAGACTATATAGAAAGAGACAGTGAAGGACAAGGACACTATATAATGATAAAAGAACAATTTAACAAGGAGATATACCCTTGTAAATATTCATGTGCCCCAATATACAAAGGAAATTTTGATGGACAGAAAGGGAGACACTGTCAGTAGTACAGTCATACTAGGCATTTTAACACCCCATTGATATCAATGAATAGATCTTCCAGATTGAAAATCAACAGAAAATTTGTTCTTACATTGCACACAGGAGCGGATGGATTTAATATATATTTTCAGAGATTTTCACCCCACAGCACCAGTATATACATTTTTAAAAGTGTACGTGGACTGTTTTCTAGGATATAACACATGTGAAGACAAACAGCAAGTCTTAATAAATTTAAGGAGGCTGAAATCTTATCAAGAATCTCTTCTGCCCATAGTGGCATGAAACTAGAAATCAAAATCAAGAAAAATATTCAAAGAAACTAAGACATGTAAGCTAAATAATGTTACTAAACAATTCATGGGTTAACAAAAGATCAAACAGAGAAATCAAAAGATACCTTAAAAGAAATGACAATGAGAACACGATGACCCAATATCTAAGGGATGCAGACAAAGCAGTTGTAAGAGGGAGTTTAATAGCAATGTAGGTCTACCTCAAGTAATAAACAAAAATCTCAAATAAACAATTTAATTTTATACTTAAAGGAACTGGAAAGAAAAAAAGCAAATGAAGTGCAAAATGAGTAGGAGGAAGAAAATCATAAAGATTAGAGTAGAAATAAAGGATAGTGGAGTCTAAAAGAAACAATACAAAGATCAATAAAAAAGAGCTGATTTTTTTAACTGATAAGCAAAATTGAAAAATCTTTAACTGGACTTATCATGAAAAAACTAAGAGAGCACAAATAAGTATAATAAAAAATGAAAGAGAAGTAGCAAGTGACACCAGAGAAATACTAAGGACTTTAGGAAAATAATTTGAACAATGATAAGCCAAAAAAGATTGCATAATCTGAATAAAATGGATAAATTTCTAGAAACAAAATTATCCAAAACTGAATCAAGACAAATCAGAAAATTTGAACAGACAAATTACAACTAGTTTAACTGAAGCAATAATCATTAAACCTTCAACAACAACAAAATCTTGGACTGGATAGGTTCACAGCTGTATTTTACCAAACATTCATAGAACTCAAACCTGTCCTTCTCAAACTATTCTAAATTATTGAATAGAAGGGAAGACTCCCAAGCTCATTTTATGAGGCCAGAATTGTCCCAATTCTTAAACCAGGTAAAGACTCTCCAAAGAAAGAAAAATATAGGCCAATATCCTTGATGAACGTACATACTAAAATTTTCAATATAATATCAGTAAACAGGGTCCAGCAATACATTAAAAAGGGCACACAATGTGATCAAGTGGGGTTTATTCCCAATGATGCAAGGTTGGTACAATAACTACAAATCAATAAATATGATATATTACATAAATGAAATGATGTCAAAAATCACATGATCATATCAATAGATGCAGAAAAATAATTTGATAAAACCTGGCACCCATTTGTGTTTAAAAAAAACTTGCAGTAAATTTGTATAGAAGTAACATATCTCAGTGAAATAAAGGAGATATATTACAAACATACAGGGCATCTTCTTTCACTATACTTATTTGACATAGCACTGAAAGTTCTAGCTACAGTCGTCAGAATAGAAGAAAAAATAAAGGCATCCAAATTGGAAAGGAGAAGCAAAACTGTCCTCATTTGCAGATGGCATGATGAGACAACCAAAGATTCCACCAAAAACTACCATCACTGATAAATGAAATCAGCAAAGTAACAGGATACAAAAAATAATAAGTTAGTTACATTTTTAAACACCAATAATTAACTATTAAAAAGGGAATGTAAGAAAAAAATGTACAATTTCAATGAAAAATAACATTTCTAGAAAGCACTGTAAGCAAGGATATAAAAAAAAAACTGTACTTGGTAAACTATAAGACACTGGAGAGTGTAATTCCTGAAGACACTAATAAGTAAAAACATGCACCATGTTTATTAATAGGCAAAATTAACATTATTAAAATGTCCATTCTATCCATATATAGATTCTATGCAATTCCTATCATGATACCAATGGTGAATTTCACCAAAGTAAAGTAAATATTTCCAAAATTTTTATGGAACTACAAAAAAACTAGAACTGCCACAGTAATCTCATGGAAGAACAAAGTTGGCAGATTTATGCTGCTGGATACCAAACTATACTATAAGTCCACAACAATCAAAAGAGCATGGTACACACATAAAAACAGACATATATATCAGTGGAACAAAATACAAAGGCCAGAAATAAACTTACATTTTTAATATCAATTAATATTTGTCAAATGGGGCAAGAGGATACAATGGGGTAAAAATAATCTGTTCCAAAATGCTGTTGGTAAAATTGGACAACTATGTGCAAAAAGTTAAACAAGATCACCTTCATACACCTTAGAGAAATATGAACTCAAAATGGATGAAAAACTTAAATATTATGTTCAAAACCATTAAAAAAACTTACAAGAAAATATAAGCAGTAAAATCACTCACATATCTTCCAGCAATACTTTTACTGTTATATCACTTCAGGCAAGGAAAACCAAATAAAGAGTATTAATATGGAAAAACAGCAAACTAATTTTTTTAAAATATTTTATTTGTTTATTTCAAAGAGAGGGGAAGAGAGGGAGAGAAACATCAATATGTGGTTTCCTCTCCAGTGCCCTGTGCTGGGAACCTGGACTGCAATTCAGGCATGTGCCATGACCAGGAAGTAAACTGGCGACCCTTTGATTTGCTGGTCAGTGCTCAATACACCAAGCCACACCAGACAGAGTCAAACTAATTGCTTTTATTTAACCTATTTTTTAAATATATATTTTTTATTGTTCAAGTACAGTTGTGTCCACCTTCCCGCCACCACTTTCCCCTGCCATACCACTCCCAACCTCTCACCCTCATTCCTTCTCCACTTTGACTTTGTCCGTGGGTCCTTTATACATGTTCCTTGATTTAATCCTTTCTGTTTTTTGACCCATTACCCCCATTCCTCTTTTCCTCTCATTAATGTTGGAGTGTCTTTTCTTTCAATGTTGCTGGTTATATTTTTCTTGCTTCTTTGTTTTGTTGATTAGGTTTCACTTATAGGTGACATGATATGGTATTTGTCTTTCACTGCCAGGCTTATTTAACTTAGCATAATGCTCTCCAGTTCCATCCATGCTGTCGCAGAGGGTAGTAGCTCTTTCTTCTTTCTGCTGTATAGCATTCCATTGTGTAAATGTACCATAATTTTTGGTCTACTCATTTATTGATGGGCACTTGGCTGTTGTAAATTGCGCTTCTGTGAACATCGTGGTGCATAAGTTCATTCTCACCAGGACTTGTTGTTTGTTGGTTCATTGATGATAGCCATTCTGACAAATGTGAAGTGATATCACATTGTGGTTTTAATTATTATTTTTCTGATTATTATTGATATTGAGCATCTTATTATATGTCTATTGGTCATTTGTATGTACTCTTTTGAGAAGTGTCTTTTCAAGTCTTTTGTCCATTTTTTAATAGGATTTATTTTGTATTGAGTAGTATGCATTCTTTATAACTTTTAGATAATTTTTTGCTGTGCATAAATTTTTAGTTTGTCAGAATGGATATCATCAATGAATAAACAAAAAACAAGCACTGGTGAGAATATGCCTAAAAAGGATCCCTCAGGTACTGTTGGTGGGAGTGCAGAATTGTGCAGCCACTGTAGAAAACACCTTGGAGTTTCCTCAAAAAAAAAAAAAAAAATGGGACTGCCCTTTAACTCAGTGATTCTACTTCCAGGAATATATCCTAAGAATCTCAAAACACCAATTTGAAATAGTGTATGCACTGTTATGTTCATAGCAGCAGTATTTACGTTAGCTAAGCCCTGGAAACAGCCAAAGTCACCATGAGTAGATGAGTTGATTAAAAAGCTGTGGTACGGAGTACTTCAACATGGTGGAGGGGTGGGTGGAAGTCACACTGACCTCCTCCCAGGACCAATCTGAATTACAACTAAATTGGGTAGAAATAACATGGAAAACAACTGAACAATACTGAGAGAGTAGCCTTAAAACCTCACACAGACAGAGGAATCAGCTTTAAAACAACCTAACTAGATCCTGATAGTTTCTCTGCAGTTTCTCATAGTTATCTTTGAGCTGGCTGAGCTCATTGAGCTTCCTTAGAGCCATTGTTTGGAGTTCAATATCTGAAAGTTCTCTTGCCTCTATTTCATTTGGCTCTCTCTGTGAGGATTCCTCCTTTCCCCTCATTTGGGGGGAACTTCTTTTACTTCCCATTTTTGTGAGAGTTAGTTATATTCATTCATTCGTTCATTCATTCATTCATTCATTCATTCATTCATTCATTCATTCATTGCTTCTGCTTCAACTGATCCATCTAGATTTCCTGACTTTGTGGATTAAACTTCTATGGTAGTAGGCAGGTCTTTTATTTATTTATTTTTTCCTTTACTTTTCTTTCTGGGTCTGCTTCTGATGATGTCAGTTGTTGACCCTGTCTATCCTTGTGCCGTTTGTTTGAGTCTTCCAGGAATGTACTGTCTGTGTCTCACTCCTGCTTTGGGCAGCTCTGTGACCGCTTTGGCCAGGGGTCCACCCTTTCTGTGGATTGCTCTGCACTCTCATGCTGGCTTTTTGAGCGTACTAGCCCCAGGCCAGGCGGGCCGGCGCACTCGCCCGACCTCGTGCACTTGCTTGCTGTCTGGTGTGCGTCCTGGCACTGGTCAGTTTAGGGTTTTCTATTGTGCTCTTTCCCTGCTTTTGGTTCTTTGGGGCACGTGGCCTGTCCATGCAAACTGGAGACTAGGGAAATTCGAAGAAGTCAGTTCTGGGACTCTCTGGTTAATCCTGTCTCTAGTCTCTCCTCAAGGGTCTCTTGGCAGCTCTGTGAGTGGTTCGGCCAGGGATCCACTATTTCTGCCGACTGCAATCACGCACCTTCTGGCTCCCACGCCCACTTCTGCTTCTTTGGGGCTGTGACCTGCTTGCACAAATGGGGACTACAGAATGGGGAAGGACTCTGTTCCGGGGATCTCAGATAATCCTCCAGTTCTTTCCCCACCCCCCTCCGTCTCCAGTATCTCCTCAAGGGTCTCTATGCAGCTGTGTGTCTCCTTTGGCCAGGGATCCTCTATTTCTTCCAGCCAGTCTGCACTCAGCCCCTAGCCCACACGCACACAAGCTGTGTGTGGGGTGCACAAAAGGCAGGTTAATTGATTTTCTTATGCCTGGGCAACCTGGTAGCTGCAGAGTGGGAGGTGAGTTATGACCAGGGCTCCGCTGGCCACTGTCTCTGCTCTCTTCACAAAGTTTTCTTCTCCAATCTTTCCTCATGCACCAGCCCACTCTCCTGCCGCCTCTACTCAGAGATCAAGGAAGGCGGCTGCCACTGCAAATCTTTGCTTTGGCACTTCAAATGTCTCTTGCATCTCCAGCCACCTGTCTCTGGCAGAGAGTGTCCCTAAGCTTTTCGGAGTTGCGTTTTGTCTTTGCGTTTTCCTGGTTTCAGCTGCTGTAGTCTAGGGGTCCCCGTTTATGGTTTAGATCCTGTTCTTCTCAGGGGGATCCAACTGGCCGTTTCAATGTCCCTCTGGTGCTGGTGCCTGTGGGGTGCCCAGCCCACCCTCTTGAGCCTGCACTGCACTTCCCACCGATTAGGATGTATGAAAGTTGATTCCACTGTCTCTCCGCAGCTCCAAAGCTCCTCTCCCTCTATTGTTCCATTGTTTTCCAGGTGATTTCCCCACTATTTACTCACAATTCCAGTTTGGTCTTGGGAGAAGGTCCGCGTGACTCCCATTCTGTCCTCCACCATCTTTTCTTCTACTCCAGAAACTTTTTGATTTCTTCTTTGATCTCGTTATTGACACATTCATTGTTTAATAACATGCTATTTAGTCTCTGCAAATTTGAATGGTTTTGAGTTTTTTCCTTGAGGTTTGTTTCTAGTTTCAAGTTCTTGTGGCCCAAGAAAATGCTTGCTATGATTTCCATTTTCTTGAATTTAGTGAGTGTTGTTTTGTGTCCTCTCATGTGGTCTCTCTTTGAAAATGTTTCATGTGCATTAGAAAAGAATATGTATCATTGTTCTTTGGGATGAAATCTTCTATTATATGTCAGTTAAGCCCATTTAGTCTAAGGCATTGTTCAGTTCCACAATATCCTATTTGATGTTTTGTTTGGAAGATCCATCCATTTTTGACAGTGGGCTATTAAATCATCTACTGTCAGAGTGTTGTTGTCTATATCTTTCTTGAAGTCCTCTAATATTTTTCTTATACCTTTGGGTGCTCCTATGTTGGGTTTGTATCTGTTTATAAAGTTTATATATGTCCTTGATGGATTTTTCCTTTCAATATTCTGAGGTGTCCTTCAAGGACTCTTTTTATGGCCTTTGTTTTGAAATCTATTTTGTCTGATATAAGTATTGCTACCCCTGCTTTTTTTTTCTGTCCATTTCCTTGAAATATTTATTCCATCCATTTATTTTCAGTCTGTGTAGGTCCTTTGTCTGAGGTGGGTCTCTTGTAGGCAGCATATGTGTGAGTCATGTTTTCTTATCCATTCAGCTATCCAATGTCTTTTGATTGGGACATTTAGTCCATTTACATTTAAAGTTCTTATTGATAGGTACCTATTCATTTTTTCCCTTTATGCCTGTGTTCTTATCTTTCTCACTCTTTTTCTTCATCTTCCTAAACCAGTCTCCTTAGCATATCTTGTAGTGCTGATTTGGTGGAGATGTATTCATTTAGCATTCTTTTATCTTGGAAACTCCTTATTTAGCCTTCTATTTTAATTGAGAGCCTTACTGGGTAGAGCAGTCTTGGTTGTAGGCCTTTCTTTTCATGACTTGTAATACTTCTTGTCATTCCCTTCTGGCTTGTAATGTTTCTGTTGAGAAGGCAGCTTCTAGTCATACTGGGGCTCCCTTGTCTATTACTACCTGTTTCTCCCTTGCTGCCTTTAGGGTTCTTCCTTTGTCTTTGATATTTGCCTTTTTAATGATGATGTGTCTTGGAGTGGGTCTCATTGGGTTCCTCTTCAATGGGACCCTCAGTGCTTCCTGGA